>NW_006400089.1:809209-814124 GCF_000299155.1 Elephantulus edwardii | reverse complement strand
ATTAATAAAATTAAATTAAAAAAAGAAGTAGATTCTTTACATTTTCATTTTGTTTTACTTAGTTGTTAAGTTTGCAAATATCAATGATTTTTAAAAAAGTAAAATAAACTGAGGGCTTGTGTAAAAAAAAATAAGTACTGATTCTCAAGGGGTTTTCAAATTTACATAATCATAATGTGAAAGCTTTGATGCCACATGTGGTCTCTTGGGTTTCTCTTGCATATAATAGTCCCTAGCCACATCTTCCAGGATTTTATTGTCTTAGCCACCCATCTATGATTGTGTTTCCCCATGTAATGTGCTACCCATGAGAATAGTGCACAAACATATAATACAAATCAATTATATAAAGGAATGTTGGAGGTTATTATATAATTTTCACATCTCTGTAAGTCAATAATTTTTGTTGTTGTTGTTAGGTGCCATCGAGGGGTAGACAAATTATAATGACTCTAAGAACAAAAGACCTGAGAACTGTTCATAGTTTCCAGAGGCAAGCCATTTTAGAATTGGATGTCACTCCTGCTCCCAAGCTTGTTTTAATCAGGAAGCTCCACCAAATCCTCTCCACCAAGGGTAAACATTATCACATTTGGCACATCATTGTCACAGTGTTTAGCATGCCAGCAACCAAGAGTTACTTCTGTACAGCAATGTACAGATCAGTGCATACCACTTAGAAGAATGTCTGACAAAAAACAATTTAAATAAGGCCTGAGGGGCGCAGATTAAAGTCACCCACCTTGGCCTTGGTAGCATAACTTTCTGTCCACTAGGCCGATGTAGCTCTCCCTATGTTGTCACTGCTATTGTTGTTAGGTGCTGTCGAGTTATAGATAACTCATGAATGAAAAACCTGAGCACTGTTCATAGAGTTTCCGGAGGCAAGCCATTTCAGAATTGGATACCACTCCTGCTTCCAAGCTTGTTTTAATCAGGAAAACTCCACCAAATACTATCCACCATGGATAACCATTATTGCATTTGGCACATCAGTGTCTAAAATTTGCCTACTATTTTCACAGTGGAATCAGAAAAACAAGTATACCTAGAAACAGAAAGTCATATTAATTTATCAGTGCTTTCCAATGTTTCATTAAGGGGGGTTGAAATAGAGGGATGTAGGGTTGCATAATTTGATGGGTGGGTAGGGTGAAGGAAATGGGAAGGATCTTTTGTAAAAACCAATGCATTCGAATTTTATAAATAAATCGGAGTAATATTAAAATATTGATCTTAAAAGAAAAAAAAAGACGCATTTAAAAATTTCTACTAGTCAGGAGATGATACTAGCACCTACTGGGACTCAAGGAGGGAAATATCCTGGGCCGCACTCAAAGGAATTTGTGAGGTCCTCAGAGACTTGGTCGGCTCAAGTAGAAACAGTTTTCTCCTAACCAGCTGCAAGAGAAGACACAGATATGGCTGCTAGCAACTACTGAGACTTGGCAAGAAAAATATCCTGGACATCACTCCTGAAATCTTGCTAGCCCTCCAGGGGCTTTGTCTGCTCAGGCAGAAAGAACTCCCTCCAAATCAGCTTTGGGATATGCCACAGGCACAACTGCTAGTACCTATGAAGATTTGAGGAAACTAGTGTCCTGGGCAGCATTACTGGGACTTTGCCTACTCCTAAGGGAAATCACCTCCTCCCATCAAAGGACAGGACAAGACAAAAAAAGTGTACTAACTCCATCAGAGTAAAGAGTGAGACTTTAGCTCCTTTCCCCTCCAAAAACAACCAGCTGAAATGCTTGCCACAGGAAACAAGGAAGAGAGTTGCCCATGAACGATCAGTGGTAAAGATTGCCACTGGGAAACCAAATCAGGGGTAACCCTTAAATCCTGTAACTCTATCACTAGCATTATAAAGATAAGCAATTGACAACAACCTACACAGACACAACTGAAACTCTCTCACACATACCAAAAAAACTTCCATAATGTCAAGGAAGCAGTAAGTACGTTCAAACATTATGAAAAAACAAAACAAACCTTCACCTAAAAAAAGCAGACCAAAAAAAAAGCAGACCAGAGCACATATGCAAAGACAGGAAAGTAGAAGAAATATATTGACATGAACTAGTACTAAAAAACTTAACGAATGATGGAAGAAAAAGTTAAAAGCACAGAGTAACAAGATATTTTTTAAAATTCACTACAAGATAGAGAGGGCACAACCAACACAGTACTTTAAACAAAAGTACTGCATGAATATACAACCCAGAATATCAAAACCAATGTTGTTAAGTGCCCATCGAGACATAATAATTCAAAGAAACCCTAGGAATGAAAGACCTGAACACTTGCATAACTTTCATTGTTTGTCCAAGTTCATAGAGTTTCCGGAGGCAAGGTAGTTCAGAAGTGAATGTCACTTCTGCTTCCAAACCTTTTTTAATCGGGAAGTTCCATCAAACACTGTCCACCATGGATAACGATTATTGCATTTGACACATCAAAACCAATACTGAAGAAATTTTCAACCTGTTGGAGGAACAAAACAGCAGAATGGAAGAGATGGAACAGAGAATGAGAACCTAAATAAGAACTTACTAGAAGAAAGAATCGAGAGAAGGAAGTAAAATTAAGAAAACATTAGAATTATGTGCAATGACATCAAATGGAACAACCTCCATAAGATTGGCTTTCCAAAACAGAAGGGGGGGGGAAGAGAGAGAAAATTGTGGAAGAGCTACCAGAAGAAAACTTTCAGGTAACATAAAAAACAAGGAAATCTATTTTCAAGAAGCTCAGCAAGCTCCAGACTAGACCCCAAAAGACAAACATCGAGACATATCATAGCAACATTTTCTAAAACCAAAGAAAAAGATAGAATATGAAAACCAATGCAAGAAATAGTCCCCTTAAAGGAGACTCAATTAGATTAAGCTCTAACTTCTCAGCAGAAACCAGGTAAACAAGAAGATAATAAGATGGCATCTATAGAAGACAGAAAAAATAACAATTGCCAGCCAAGGATCCTGTACCCAGCAGAGCTGTCAATCAAATATGAAAAAGAAATTTGCAGAAAATCAGGAACTTAAGGAACTCAGAAAAACGGGACCACTTCTACGAAGTCCTCCACACAAAGACAGCAAGGGAAGGTGAATGGATCAAAGTAATCAGTAACAAAAGAAAAATGAATGCAACAAAAAACCCAATAATGAAATCTGCCCTATCAACAAACACACTTCATGAGAATGGCTTGAACCTACTACTATTAGGAGAAAAAGAGTAGCAGAATTAATAAAACCCAAAACCCATCAATATGTTGCCTAGAAGAGACATATCTAAGAAATGAGGAAAAAACTAAAAATCAAAGAATGGAGGGGGAATATATCAAGCAAATTACATCCATAAAAAAGCAGGAGTGACAACATTAATCT
The DNA here is from genome assembly GCF_000299155.1 of Elephantulus edwardii. Lineage (NCBI taxonomy): Eukaryota > Metazoa > Chordata > Mammalia > Macroscelidea > Macroscelididae > Elephantulus > Elephantulus edwardii. The sequence goes on along the minus strand of NW_006400089.1, from coordinate 810,735 downwards.
TTGATAAAACAGATTTTGGATGAAAATTACCATAATAGATAAGGAAGGGCACTATTTAATTAGATCAAGAAAACCTAACCTGAGTTAACATCTAACACATCAAATGGTAGACCTGGAAAATGCATAAAACTATGATTAACAAATTTAGCTATATGCGGTTGATATGATAGTATACATACAAACCCCAAAGACTCAACAACAACAACAACAACACCAAAAATCCTGTTAGAGCTAGTAGGCCAATTAAGTAGAGTAAGATCAATATCTAAAAATCAGAGGGATTCCTCTACAGTAAGAAGGATAACTTAGAGAAGTAAACCAAGAAAGCAATACCATTTAAAATAGCTGACCACAAATTGAGATACTTGGGAGTAAACCTAACTAGAGATACAAAAGACCTGTACAAAGAAAACTACAGAACATTTCTGTAAGACACCATAAAAGACCTGAAGAAATGGAAAAATGTGCCCTGTTCATGCAAAGAAAGACTCAATATTGTGAAAATGACCATCCTACCAAAAGCAATCTATATATTCAATGCAATCCCAATCCAGATACCAAATTCCTTTTTCAAGGAGATCAAAAGGGAAATTGCCAAGTTTGTTTGGTCAGGTAAGAGACCCTGAAGAAGCAAAACACTTCTGAGAAACAAAAATTAAGTGGGAGGTATAGCACTCCCTGACCTCAAACACAGCAGTAGTAGCCAAAACAGCGTGGTGCTGGTACAAAGACAGGCACATAGATCAGTGGAACAAAATTAAGAACACAGAAATAGACCCAGCTATCAAAACCTATCAAATGGGAAAATGGCAACCTCTTCAACAAATGGAGCTGGCAAAACTGGGCTGTTACCTGCAGAAAGTTCAAACAGGATTTGGATCTCACATCATACACAAAAATCACCTCAAGGTGAATAAGAGACTTTGGAGTAAAGCCCAAAACCCTAAAATTTGTAAGAGACAAACTGGAATCAAGCTTAGAAGCCCTAGTCTATGGTATAAAAAGGCTGCCAAATACAGCCAGAGATGTATCCCAAGAGGATAAAATTGATAAATGGGACCTTCTAAAGACTAAATTCCTGTTTTTATAAAAAACTTTTTCCAAGGGGGTGAAAAGAACACGTACTGACTGACTGGGAACAAACATTAGGCAATACCATCTCAGACAAGAGTCTCATAAGAAAAGTTTATAAAATACTCCTGGGCCTGTTGTTGTTGTTGTTATGTGCTTCGAGTCGCTTGTGACTCATAGCGACCCTGTGTACAACAGCCCTAAACCCTGCTCTCTCTTGTGCCAATCTCACTGCCTCTGACACACCCATCCCGATTACCAGTCACTGAATCAATCCACCTCACAGAGGGTCTTCCCCTTCTGCGCAATCACTCCACCTTCCCAAGCATGATGTCCCTCTCCAAGGACCTCTCTCTCCTTACAACATGTCCGAAATATGTCAGACGAAGCCTCAGAGTCCTTGCCTCCAAGGAGCAGCCTGGTTTAACCCTCTCCAGGATGAATCTGTTTGTTTT
>NW_006400089.1:807450-808804 GCF_000299155.1 Elephantulus edwardii | reverse complement strand
GAAGGCTGCAGTCCTTGACCCTCTGCAGCAAACATTTCAGGTCTTCCTCAATTTCGGCAAAGTCTCATAACCCAATTACAAAAGGGGCGAAAGACATGGAACGAATTTCCACAGAGGAAGATATTCGAATGGCAAACAGACATATCAAGAAATGCCAAATCACTGCCAATAAGAGAGTTTAAAATCAAAACCACAACGAGATACTATCTCACTCCAGGAGCAGTGGTTTAACAGGACAGCAAGTAATAAATGTTGGAGAGGATGTGGTGAGATAGGAATTCTTTTACATTATTGGTGGGATTGTACAATGGTACAACCACTCTGGAAGGCAGTTTGACACTTCCTCAAAAAGCTGAGCATACAGAGGTACACGGTTTGAATCCACCAGATGCTCTGCTGCAGAAGGAGGAACAATCTCCTCCTGGTCCAGTCAGATCCGATTTGATGGTACACGCACAAAAAATAATAAAATTTTTTAAACTTTAAAAAAAGATGAACATAGAAATTCTATATGATCCAGCTATTCCTCTACTTGGAATATACCCCAAGAAAATGAGAACTGAGGCTCAAATGGAAACCTGTACACCAATGTTCATAGCAACGTTACTCACCATCACAAAAACATGGAAACAGCCCAGATGTCCAACCACAAACAAATGGATTGAAAAGTTGTGGTACATTCATACATTGGAATACTGCACAGCAAGCAGAAGCAATTATTTTGAAAATTAGTACCTAACTTGGAAGGATCTGGAGAGCATTCTGCTGAGTGAACTGACTTAGTACCACAAGAACAAATGCTGTATAAAACCACTATTTTAGAATAGTGTGAGGATCCAAGGAAGCAAAGGTGGAAATAGAGAGATGAGGAGGAGGGGTGTGTAGGCTGTTAATCATAGGGTTGCACAATTTGATGGGTGGGGGGGATGAAGGAAATGGAAAGGATCTTTCATGGAAAACAATGTATCCAAACTTTGTAAATAAATCAGAGTAATATAAAAAAATTAAAAATTTTAAAAGAGTGACAAATTAACAAATTTGAAAAAAGTAAAAGACAACACTGTAATAGCAGTAGGAGACTTTAACAAACAACTCTCAATAAAGGATGGGTCAACTAGAAAGAAATGCAACAAAGATGCAGAAGAATTAAATCATACCTAGCCAAATCAACTTTAAGAAATTGAAAAGGTCAGATGGCCATATGATATATTACTCCGGAGATGAAAAGACAAGGAAAAATGGGGTTGCCTTCATAGTAAAAAAAAGTAATTTCTAGATCCATCTTGAAGTACAACATCGTGAGTGACAGGATTATATCCATATGCTTACAAGGAAGCCCAGTGAATACCACTAT
>NW_006400089.1:802402-805120 GCF_000299155.1 Elephantulus edwardii | reverse complement strand
TGTCAGAGGCAGTGCGGTTGGCGCAGGATAGAGCAGGGTTTAGGGCTGTTGTGCATAGGGTCGCTATGAGTCGAAAACGACTCGACGGCACATAACAACAACAACACCACATGGAGAAAGGACACATTTCTCATGCACACTCTTCCTGATTTTAAACCATGCAGTGTTCCCTTGCCTCCTTTGGACAACAGCTTTTTTACCAAGGTATAGCTTTCAAATAACCACAATTAAGATTTCTGGGGTTTCCATTCTTCTCAATGTTAATCAAAGTTTGTTGTTATTCACACAGTAGCGGCCTTTGCACAGTCAGAAAAACAGACATCTTATGGTATTCTTAGCTTTCAGCCATTATACTTCTGGTATCTGAAATTATATTCTTGGTGCCACAGTCTCTTCTAAACCCAGCTTGAACTTCTGGAGTTCCCTGTCAATGTGTTGTTCCAGCCATTTTTGGATGACCTTCACAATATTTTGCTTCCATGCAATAATGTTCAATAATTGCTACACTCTGTTGGATCACCTTACTTAGAAATGGAAAATAGATGTGTATATTTTCCAGTTAGTCTGCCAGGTAGTTGTATTCTAAATATTCTGGCATACACAGTTGAGTATGTCCAGGGTTGCATCCAGGGTTAGACGAAACATGTCAATTGGTATCCTATCTATTCCTGGGCTTTATTTTATTGCCATTGTCTTCAACAGAACTTGGACTTCTTCATTTATTACCATTTGTTTTTATTCATATTATGCTTCCTAAAATTTTTCTGTATCAACAAACTTTTAGCACAGTGATTCTGTGTTTTCCATCCATCTTTTTTTAAATCTGAATTAAAAAGACCTCATTTTTTTTTTTTTTGGCTTCTGTCTTCATTATCTTGCTTTTGCACATGTAATAGGCAATTGGAAACAAGATTTGTAACAGTTTAATTCACTCCAGAAAGTCACATCTCTGCTTTCTAAAATCTTAAAAATGTCTTTTATCTTTTATTTGCTCAATGAGATAGGTACTTTGATTCACTGCTACTTCCATGATCACTGATCCAACTTAAATTAAATACTTGATACCATAAATATTTTCTTTCTTTATGAGATTGTCATTTATTGGTCTAATAATTAAAGATTTCATTTATTTCCTTTAGGTGCGTTGGGATCTATCTGAAGATTGCAGTCTTTGATCTTCATTAGTATCTACTTCAGGTCCTCTTCAACTTCGGCAAGCAAATTTGTCCCAAAAGCTAATTACAGATTGTTGATGAACCTTCCTCTAATCCCGGTACCACATTATTCTTTATGTACAAGCTAGGTTCCTTTTTTCAAGTCATTACATATTATTCTTTTTTAATATTTGTATTTTCATATAACGATTCCTTTACATTATATTGCATTTATATGCACTGTGTTTTACACAATCTTTCATTTATATTGTATTTCATATAATCCTTCATATACATTCTTATTTTTCTTTTAATAGTTTTTTTTAGATCTTAGCAATCAAAAGGTAAACAATATTTAATTTCACATGTAGCACTTGATTTTTACTCTTAGGTTCATGTTTTTGTCTTTGACATGATTTTTTTTTCATTTTTAAAATTTTTTTTATTTTAACTTAGTTTGTTTATTTTTCATTTCAATGAACATCTACAGAGATTTTGGAATTCCATTCATTCATTGTTGCACCCTTCTCCCCGCACAAACCCCTCCCCCCTCTGCCCCCCCATTTGCTCCTCTCCTTGAAAAGCAAAAGAAAAACTCCCTCATTGGTACACAATCCCCCCGCACCTCCGCAAACCCCACCCCCTACCTCCAAATATAATCCACTCTGCAACCCTCATTGCGTGTTCCTACGATAAAAATAATGCCCTAAAATATGATATTTTTAGACTATTCTCTCCCCCATAGACTTCAATGCCGTAAACATATTTCATCCCGTTTTTCTCGGTCTTACCTCCACCCCAATGCAGCCTCATTCTACAGCATCAGTAGTGTTTTTATTATTAATTTTTTTTATTTTAATGAAAGATACTTTGGATTTCCAATCATATATTGTTGCACATTTTCCTCCATGTCTACCCTTCCCCCAGTTCACTTTTCTCTTTGAAAAATAAAAAAAAAATCTTTCATTGTTATACAATCTCCCTTCAAGTCCACTCCACTATGCAGCTTTCATTCTGGACCCTTGTCATGACAATAATATGTAATCATATATTCCTCCTAAACAGTTCTCTTCCTCATCTGTTTCAATGGAGTATACACTATTTATCCCCTCTGAGTTTCCCCCAACTCTGATGTCAGACCCACTTTAAAACATTGGTACTATGTAATATTTGTCTTTTGTGACTGAAAGATGTAACTCAGCATAATGTCCTCCAGGATCACCTATTTTGTATAATATTTCATGAGTTCCTTGTTTTTCAATACAGCATAGTATTTCATTGTGTGAATATACCAAAGCTTCTCTAGCCATTCATTTGTGGATGGGCACTTGGGTTGTTTCCTACTCTTTGCTATTATGAACAAAGCCACAATAAACATAGGTATACATAAAAAAAAAAACCAAACATGGGTATGCCTGTATCTGCTTGGGTAGCAGTTTTGGTTTCTTTAGGGCAAATTCCCAGTAATGGAATTTTTGGGTCAGATGGTATTTCTATTTGTAAGTATTTTTAAAACCGCCATACTGCTTTCCATAGTACTTACACCATTTTAAACTCCCACTTG
>NW_006400089.1:799259-800336 GCF_000299155.1 Elephantulus edwardii | reverse complement strand
TTGGCTTAGCTGAATCCCTGAGGTTTTGGTATATTGTATTTTCATCACCATTTGTTTCAAGGAACTTTTTAATTTCATTCATTTCTTCTATAACCCAATTGTTCAGCTTCCACATTGGTGGTTTAATGAACCAATTTATTAATCCTCTAGTGATTAATTTCTGTTTATGGCTTTGTGGTCTGAGAAGATACTTTGCATAATTTCAATGCTTTTGAGTCTTTTGAGGCTTGTTTTGTGTCCTAATATGTGAACAATTCTGGAAAATGTGCCCTGTGCACATGAGAAGAAAGTAAATTGAGTTTTAGTTGGGTGCAGTACTTGTAATGCATCAACAAGGTCCAGTTGGCTAAAAGTATAGTTTAGGTCCTCTGCATCTTAACGCTTAATGCTTAACGCTTCTTTTGAGTTGACCTATCCTTCAATGAGAGTGGTGAGTTAAAGTCTACCATTACTATTGTGGTGCTGTCTATTTCTTTCTTCAATTCTGTTAACAGTTGTTTTATGTATTTAGTAGATCTATCATTTGATGCATAGATGTTGACCAATGTTACGTCTTCTTAATCTACTGTGCCCTTAATCAGTATGTAATGCCCTTCCTTATCTTTTATAGAGTTTTAATTCTAAAGTCTATTTTATCAGAAATTAGTATTGCCACTCCTGATCTTTTGTGGATGCCATTTGCCTGGTACTTTTTTCCAAACTTTGATTTTGAGTCTTTCTTGGACTTCATTTTTCTTAGATACATCTCTTGTATACAACATATTGATGAGCTTTGGGGTTTTTAATCCATTCTGCTTATTTTTTTCCCTTTATTGCTGCATTTAGTCCATTTATACTAAGTGTGATTATTGACAGGCCAGGTATTATCATTGTCATTTTGTTGTGATTTCTTTTTTTTTATTTTTCGTTTCAATGAACATCTACAGAGATTTTGGAATTCCATTCATTCATTGCTGCACACTTCTCCTCACCTTTTTCAGTTGTTTCTTGTTACTGTGGTCCATCCAATTTCCTTTGGTGTCTCTTGGTCTTGTTTTCACAAATTCCTTAAGTTTCTTCTTTTCTGGAAAGGATGTG
>NW_006400089.1:777717-796513 GCF_000299155.1 Elephantulus edwardii | reverse complement strand
CCCCTCTAATCCTATTTTGTTGAGTGCTTTAATCATGAAAGGGTGTTGGATTTTATCAAAGGCTTTTTCTGCATCAATTGATAGGACCATATGGTTGTTTTCTTCCAACTTTCTGCATATGCCATCCCATTGCCTTCTTCCTTGCATGTTTCTGCTGAGAAATCAAAACATAATCTAATTGTTTTCATTTATAGGGGATTCTGTTTTTCTCGTGCTGCTTTCAGTATTCTATCCTATCCTTCTATTTTGGAGAATTTGACTATGGTATATCTTGAAGTTTTCCTTTTGGAATCTAGTGTATTTGGTGTTTGCTGAGCTTCCTGAATGTAGATTTCCTCATTCTTTTTAATACTTGGGAAGTTTTCTTCTAGTATCTCTTCCACAATTTTCTCAATGATTCCTCTAACCCTCTCATATTCTGGAATTCCAATAATATATATGTTATTCCTTTTGATATCAACATGATTTTAATGTTTTCTTCATTTTCTTTATATCTACTCTCTGACTTTTCTTCTAGTATGTTTCCATTGAGGTTCTTATCTTCCAGCTCACTAACTCTCTGCTTTATCTTTTCACATTTTTGTCCTTCAAGCATGTCCTTCTGCCATTCCAGTTGGATTGCATTTTCATACATTTCTGTTATTTCTATGTTGACAGTAAACTCTCCATTTTGTGATGATTTTTAAAGTTCTTATACCTCTTTATCTACAGTTTCAATTCTTTCTTCCATGTCTTTGCATTTTCTTCCATAGTTGTGTAAATTCCTCCTCAGCAATATATTTATTCTGCTTCATATCTCCATATCATATGCTTTCTTGGTGATTTCCATTGTTTCTTCCATCACTTGTACCTTCTTTCATAGCTGTTCAAATAACTTTTTATCAATATAATTTTTCTAGCCCTTACCTCTAGTTTATTTCCTTATTTGTTGCTACCATTGTTTCTTCCATCATTTGTACTTTCATTCATAGCTGTTTGAATGTCTCCATAGCAACATATATCATCTGCCTTTTTTACTTTGGCATATATATGAAGTCTATTAACATTCTTTGCCTTTTCTTAGAGAAGGCTTAATTTGTTTCTTCACAGTGTTTTAAGCTACCTGCTTCTTTCTGTACATTATGTTAAGTTTTTCCTGATAAGTGATATTGTGTCTGTTGAAGTCAGTGGTTCTTGTTTTTATGATGTTATTGATTAGCTGCCAAGTTAAAATGTTCGGTCTATGGAGTGAGCTACTCACTCTACTATAAGTCCTTTCAGGGAAAATTTGTCTTTCCTTGAGGTTCTCTCTATTCTGCACTGCAGTCCTGTAGGAATCTCAGCCTTAATAGTCCCCTGCTCAACTGTCCTTCATGTATGAAATGGCTGAGTGCTGTGAGACCAGGTGCTCTATTCAAGTAGATTCTCATGTACCCTTTCTCCTGAAGCTTAATGCCTTCCTTCTTTTTTGGAGTGGCATGAGATTAGTGATCAGGGCCACCAATTCAAGTAGCTTGTGTGCTGGGGGTCTCAAGTCAGCCCTCTCTCATACATAGAGCTGAGAAAAGTCTTTCATTGTAGCTCTGTGTCCCAATGTCTCTTGTGCTGTTTGGTCCCTGGGATGGCCCAAAACCTCAGAGACAGGATCCCCAGATAGAAGGACATAACCCCAGGGACGCCTCAATCTCTTCACTCCACAAACAATGGAGAGGACTATCTCTCAGCACAGAGCCTCACCTGTCTTACCTTTTCTCCTGCATCTTAGTATCTTCCTTCATCTCTTGTGTGACAGGAGATCAGCACAGCCAGATCAAGCAGCTTATGTGCAGGTGTTCTCAAGTTAACGTTCTCTCTCACGTGGAAAGCTAAGAAAATGTTTTCCTCTTCTTGTAGCTCTGTATCCTAAAGACTCTTGTCCTGTTTGGTCCTTAAGTTAGTCCAGCAGCCTTGGAGGCAAGGAACTCCAGATGGAGGGAAGTATAACCCCAGACCACCTCAGTCCCATCTCCCCACAAGCAATGGAAAGAACTCCCTCTCTGCACAAAGCCTCACCTACCTCACTTTTCTCCTGCAGCTTAATGTCTTCTTTTGTCTCTGTGTGAAGGGAGATTCAAACCTCAAGCTCAATCAACTTGTATCCTTTCCTTTTTTTTTTATACTTCCTGGATCATTCAAATTTTTTCCCAAGACATCTATAAGTACAGAAAATCAAAGCTTGGATTTATTTTTCAATTCTTTCAGCTTGAGAAATGTCAAGTGAGTTCTTCCTGTTTTATTCTCTGACTCCAGCATTCTGTACATTTTTTAAAAATACTTTGCTGTGTTTGCTCAACCTGCCCTTTGAAATTTTCTACTCAGCTCTTTTACTTTGTTATCTCTTCCCTTTTCTTTGACTTCTCAGAGTTCTACTGCATTTTCTTAATTTCTTCTGACATTCATTTTGGGGTGTTTTTTTTTTCTTTCTCCTCTGTAATTGTTAGGACCTTTTGCTATCTTCATATATGATACCCTTTATTTCATCCCATAGATCCTCTGTTTTTTGATCACTGGTGCCTCAAACCTATCTGTAAGTTGATTTTCTAATTCAAGTGGAATAGATTCAAGGTTACACTTTGGGCCTTGTGAATTTGTTTTCATCTTCTTCAGTCTAAGCATACAGGATATAGCTGAGACATAGCCTTTACCTGAGACACTATCCTGCTGTGCCAGCTCCGTGCTTCAACTGGAAGGCACCTACCCAGAGCCCCTTCCTGACATGCTATCATGGACCTCAGATGAGTCCTGAACCATGATATTTCATGTGTCTGACTTTCTGTAAAAGCACAGACACTAAGCCACAATCAGATGGTCCTGGAGCAAAAGCTCAGAGGAAAGAATTTCCTCCAGAACCACCATAGAGAAAAAGCCTTCCCTTGAAACTGGTGCCTGGAACTCCAACATAAAACTTCCTAAACTGTGAGACTTTATTCAGTTTGTTGTACTAGAGGATTGATCTGCATATTGATAATTACTTTATGGCTTGGGTATCTGTATTCCTAATCATTTATCATTGTTCTAATTAATAAACATTAGTCATATATCTTAAATCACTAACACATCCTGAGTTCAGTCAATTTCAGACTGCAAAATTTGGTAAAAATTCTAAATTTCTTCCTCTTGGCTCTAGATGTAGGAGCATGTATTTGGATAAAATTATGTTAAGAGAGCTTCCTTGTATGCATATGGATATTATCCTATCAATTACAATATTGAAGAAGGAACAGTAGTTGGAAAATATGGAGTATATGATAGAAATGAAGCTAGAAACAGAATGATTTAATTTTATGTTTACATTGATTTATTAATTACAAATACTTTTTCTAAAAGACAAAAATTATGACTTTTCACATGGATTTCACCTAATGGGATGCAAAATTGGCCACCCACTTGTAAAATAACAAGCTTTGAAACTGGACAAGCAACTGAGAGGTGCTGGTAGCTACAGGATTAGCAGTAAAATTCAGATGAGAAAACTCAAATAGGAGAAATGGCTGCAGAAAACCATCAATAATTGAACATTATTACTGATAGGCAAGGTTTTATTGTTACCATTTAATTGAATTCTTTTTTGCATTTTTTTCTGGTTACGTTGGTCTATCCACTTTTCTTTGCTGCATCTACATAAAATATTTTCTTTATTATTTATTGTACAGTTAATCTTGTTCTCACAAATGCCTTGATTTCTACTTTTCTGCAAATGATCTAGTTTCTCTTTCAAATGTGATGGTCAGTTTTACTGAATATAGATTTATGACTTTTTAAAAAAAGTTATATTGATTTGCATACAAAATTTTTATACATTGTGTTTCACATTTTCCTTTATTCCCATTGTCTTCCATAAAATCATTCCCACACATTGTTTTATAAAATTAATCACCACTGAACTATGTCCACCATTACCACTTCTTTTAAGATCTCTGTTGGATCCTTCACATTTCCTTTAGCTCCTTCCTCTACTCACCAAATTGTACAACCCTGTGATTTTTCCCCTCTGCCCACTCTCATCTCTCTGCTCCCACCCATCTCCCCCTTGTACTCCCATACACATTTTATTAGTTATCCTTCTATTTTCTGTATGCCATCCCATTGTCTTCTTGCTCATCTATTTTGGCTGAGAAGTCAGAGCATAATTTAATTGATTCTCCTATGTAGGTGACTTTTTTTTTCCATTTCTAAACTTTTTATTTGCATACTATAATTCATATGTATTGTGTTTAATTCCTGTGCATTTTATTTTATACAATCATTTATATATTGTGTTTCAAATACTTAATTACTGTTTGTTTGTTGCTTTGGGTTTTTTTTCCTATTTTATACTGTTTTTCTTACAAATTCTGTATATATTGTTTTTCACACTAGATCTTTCCCATTTCCTTAACCTCATTCCACCCATCAAATTGTGTGATCCTATGGTTACAGCCCCATCTATCCTCATCCCTGTACTCCCCCTCTCCACCCTTTAGATCCTCATGCATGTTTTACTAGGTGTCTATTTCTACAATAATGGTCATATACATTATTTATCCTTATGGGATTGAGTTAGTTCACTTAACATAATGCTCTCCAGTCCTTCCCAAGTTAGTGATTTACAAATTCATTATCCCTGTGTGTTGTGTAGTTTTCCATTGTGTGTATGTATCATAATTTCTCAAACCATTCCTTTGTGGTTGGACATTTGGGTTGTTTGCATGTTCTTGTAATGGTGAATAACACTACTATGAATACTGGTGTACAAGTGTCAGTTTGTGCCTCTTTTCTTGTTTTCTTGGGGTATATCCCAAGCAGTAGAATTGCTGGGTCATACAGGATTTTCATGTTCAGCTTTTTGAAGAATTATCAAACTATCTTCCAGAGTGGTTGTATCATTTTACAATCCCACCAACAATGTCTAAGAAGAGTTTCTAACTCTCCACATCCTCTCCAACACTTATTACTTGCTGTCCTTTTAAACTTTGCCGCTTCTACTGGAGTAAGATGGTTGCTGTCCTTTTAAACTTTGCCACTTCTACTGGAGTAAGATGGTATGTATCTCCATGTGGTTTGAATTGCATCTTTTTTATTGTCAGTTATTTTGAACATTTCTTCATGTATCTGCTGGACATTCAAATATCTTCCTCTGTGAAGTCTTTCCATTTCTTTTGCCTATTTTGTCATTGTGTGATCAGTCTTTTTCTTGTGAAGGCCCTATATAATTCTGTAGACTTTTGATGAGACCCTTGTCTGAAATGATATTGCCAAATATGGGGGACACTTTTATTTCTCTCAAGCTCCTTTTACTATTCTGTCACTGTCCATTTGCGGGCAATGAACCACGACACTCTGATGGGGGTAAGCATGACTGAGACATCACTCCAGGAGCCGTTCAGAGTCAATCCAGCTCAACTTTATTGCGGGCTGCAGCACACTTATTTACGAGCAAGTAAACAGGAAGACAGGATAGGGTGGGTTTGCAGACGTAGGATATGCAGATTGTATAAGAGAACCTCAGCCTCCTGCGGACTAGTCCCAGCTCAACAGATGTGAAAGTCATCTTCCCAGGCGGCAAGCTTTCTCAAGCCTGTACGGACAAACACAGGAGAGCTTTCTCTACCGCGTGTTAAAGGCCGTTGGGAGGCTTACACTTATCCAGAGCTAGGCGATCTGTCTTGGCCAGACGTCCTCCCTTCCTTCCCAACATTCCCCAACACTATTCCATTGCTGTCTTTGATTTTGGAAAATTGGAATATCATATGTCTTGGGGGTTTTTCCTGGAATTTATTATGTTTAGGCTTAACGGAAATTCTTTTTTATTTTTAAGCAAAATTTTTATTTTATACTGGCTGCCTTTTTTTTTTGTCAAACATTCTTCTAGGTAGTATAGCACTGGTCTGTGCATAGCTGTACAGAGGTAACTCGTGGTTGCTTTGATGCTAAACATTGTGACACTGGTGTGCAAATGTGATAATGGTTACCCATGGTGAACAACGTTTGGTGGAGCTTCCCGATTAAAACAAGCTTGGGAGCAGGATTGGCATCCACTTCCGAAATGGCTTGACTCCAAAAACTCTATGAACAGTGTTCAGGCCTTTCATTCATAGGGTCACTATGAGTCATCTACAACTCGATGGCATCTAACAACAATAACAACAGAGAGAGCTACATTGACCTAACGGACAGAAAGTTATGGCTACCAAGCCCAAGGTGGGTGATTTTAATCTGCGGCCCTCAGCCCTGGTTCAAATTTTTTTTGTCAAACATTCTTCTAGGTGGTATAGAACCAGTCTGTGCATTGCTATACAGAGATAACTTGTGGTTGCTGTAATGCTGAACACTGTGACAATAATGTGCCAAATGTGATAATGGTTACCCATGGTGAACAACGTTTGGTGGAGCTTCCCGATTAAAACAAGCTTGGGAGCAGGAGTGGCATCCACTTCCAAAATGGCTTCCATCTGGAAACTCTATGAACACTGCTCAGGCCTTTCATTCATGAATCATCTACAACTCAACGACATCTAACAACAACTGGTTAACTTACAAAGTTCATACACATTATTTTTCCACCAGATCTTTCCTTTACTCAATCCTTTCTCTATCCATCAAAATTGTTTGACCCTATGATAACCTCCTATCTGTCATAACCCATCTGCTCCTACCTTCCCCCCCTTGGATCCTCACATATGTTTTACTAGTTATCTTTCTATTTCTATAATAATGATTGTATGTAGTATTTGTCCTTATAAATTAGCTCATTTAGCATAATGCTCTCCAGTCTCTCCCAAGTAGTGATTTTCAAAATCATTGCTCCTGCATGCTCCATAGTATTCCATTGTGTAAATTTACAAAATTTCTCAATGCATTCAATTGTGGTTGGACATCTGGAATGTTTTCATATTTTAATGATGTAGAATAATGCTGCTATGAGCATTGGGGTACAAGTCTTCATTTGTGCCTCAGTTCTCATTTTCTCAGGCATATTTCTAACAGTGGAATAGCTGGGTCATATGGAATTTCTGTGTTCAATTTTTTTTTAGGAAATGCCCTACTGCCTTCCACAGTGATTGGACCATTTTACAATCTCACCAACAATGTATAAGAGTCCCTATCTCTCTATATCCTCTCCAACACTTATTACTTGCTGTTCTGTTATACTTTATCACTGCTGTTGAAATGAGATGGTATCTCACTGTGGTTTTAATTTGCATCTCTCTTATTGCCAGTGATTTATTTTTGTTCTGTTAATTGCACATTAATTTAGGAATGTTTTCCCACAATGTACAATTGCCAGTGATTTTGAGCATTTCTTCATATGTCTGTTGGTCATCTGAATATTGTCCTCTGTAAAAATTCTTTGCATGTCTTTTGCACGTTTTGTAATTGTGTTATCAGTCTTTTTCTTGATGAGGCCCTGTAAGACTCTGTAAACTTGATATGGGACCGTTTTCTGAATTGGCATTATCAAATGTTGGTTTGTAGTCAGGGGGTTTTCTTTTCAATCTACTGGAAAATGTTTTTGATGCACACAGGGATTTAATCATTAGGAGGTCTCATTCATCAATATTATCCTCTCCAAACTGCGTATTTCCGGCTGTATTTGGCAGTCTATTTATTCCATGGACTAGGCTGTCAAAGATATATTCCAGGTTGTCTATTATGAACTTTATTATTGTGGGATTTACTCCCAGGTCTCTTATCCAGCTTGAGCTAATATTTCTGTATTGCATGAGATATGGATCCTTTTTCAGCTTTCTACAGGTATCAGTCCACTTTTGCCAGCATCATTTGTTGAAGAGGTTGTCATTTCCCCATTCAATAGTATTTATTTTCTCGTTGAATATCAGTTGACCAATGATACATGGGTCCATTTCTGAGTTTTCAATTCTGTTCCCTTGTTCTATGTGCCTGTCATTGTACCAATACCATGTTCTCTTGCTTACTACCATTGTGTAGTAGGTTTTGAGGTAAGGGAGTGTTTTTCCTCCCATTTCATTTTTTGCTTTTCAGAAGTATTTTGCTTATTAGGAGTCTCTTTCCTCTCCAAATAAACTTTACAATTTTTTTTCAATCTCCTTGAAAAATAAATATGGAATCTGTATTGGGATTGCATGGAACATGTAGATTGCTTTTGTTAAGATTGTCGTTTTCACAATATTGAGTCTTCCTATTCAAGAACGGGGCACATTTTTCCATTTCTTTATTTTTTTGTAGTTTATCTTACAGAAACGTTCTGAAATTTCCTTATACAGGTCTTTTGTACCTCTAGTTAGGTTCACTCCCAAGAATTTCAATTTGTGGTAACTATTGTAAATTATATCACTTGCTTGCTTGTTTGTTTTCTTTCTCTGAGTTCTTTGTTACTGTAGAGAAATCCCATTGATTTTTGGATATTGATCTTATATCCTGTCACTCTACTCAATTCATCCTCTAGTTCTAATAGGTTTTCTGGTAGAGTCATTGGGATTTTCAGTGTTATGCAAAGGCATTTGACTGCGCGGATCATAACAAACTGTGGCTGAATCTGAGAAGAATGGGAATCACAGAACATTTAATCATGCTAATGCGAAACCTATACTTGGACCAAGAGGCAGTCATCAAAACAGAGCAGGGCAACACTGCCTGGTTCAAAATTGGGAAGAGTATACGCCAGGGATGTGTCCTATCTCCATACCTTTTCAACCTGTATGCAGAGCAGATTATCCGAGAGGCTGGGCTCTATGAGGAGAAGCGTGGCGTTAGGATTGGTGGACGATCTATCAACAATCTGCGTTACTTACTGCAGAGGGTCAAGGACTGCAGCCTTCAGTATGGACTGAGGCTCAATTTCAAGAAGACAAAAATTCTCACCACCGGACCAATCGGTAGCATCAGGATGGATGGCGAAGAGACTGAGAGTGTTCACAGCTTCAGTTTGCTCAGCTCCATGGTCAACACTCTTGGCACCAGTAGCCAGGAAATCAAAAAACGTATTGAGAATGGGAAAGCCTGCTGTTAGGGACCTTTCTAAAGTACTCAAGAGTAGCGGTGTCTCTCTGGAGACTAAGGTCCACCTGATACAGGCCATGTTTTTACAATCACTTGTTATGCATCAAAGAGTTGGACAATGACTAGGGAGGATAGAAGGAGAATTGACGCCTTTGAGCTGTGGTGCTGGAGAAGAGTATTGAATGTACCATGGACTACCAAGAAAACAAAGATTCATTGTAGAGAGGGTTAAACCAGGCTGCTCCTTGGAGGCAAGGATTCTGGGGCTTCGCCTGACATACTTTGGACATGTTGTAAGGAGAGACAGGTCTTTAGAGTGGGACATCATGCTGGGTAGAGTAGAGGGACAGCACAGGAGGGGAAGACCCTCTATGAGGTGGATTGATTCAGTGACTGGGGTAATCAGGATGGGTGTGTCAGAGGCAATGAGATTGGCACAGGATAGAGCACGGTTTAGGTCTGTTGTACATAGGGTCACTATGAGTCGCAAACGACTCAACGGCACATAACAACAACAACAACAACAACACCACTATCATGTCATCTGCATATAGCAATAATTTAACCATATCTTTGATCTAGATGCCTTGTATTTCCTTCTCTTGTCATACTGCCCTAGCAAGTACTTCCAAGACTGTGTTGAATAGAAGTGATAACAATGGGCATCCTTTTGTGATCCCTTCTGTGAATTCCTTTTTTGTGGAAAAAGCTTTGTCTTTCTCCGTCGAGATTGATATTGGCTCTTGGTTTTGTGTATATACTTTTCATTACGTTAAGGAAATTCCCTTCTATTCCAATTTTGCTGATTGTCTTTATCAGAAATGGGTGTTATATTTTGTCAAATACCTTTTCTGCATTAATTGCTAAGCTCATATGGGTCTAATTATTTATTTTGTTAATATGGTGATTTACATTGATTGTTTTTCTTATGTTGAATCATCCTTGCATGCAAGTTATGAATCACACTTGGTCAAGGTGAATTATTTTTTTATGTGCTTTTGGATTCTATTGGCTAGGATTTTGTAAAAACTTTTGCATCTATATTATGAGAGATATTGGTCTGTAGTTTTCTTTCCTGGTAAAATCTTTGTCTGGTTTTGATACTGAGATTATGCTTGTTTCATAGAATGACTCTGGTAGAATTCCTTCTTTTTGTATTTTTTTAAATACTTTAAGTATAATTGGTAATAGATCCTTTCTGAAATTTTGGTAGAATTCATTTGTGAAGTTCTCTGGTCCAGGATTTTTCTGGGGAAGACTTTTTATGACCTGTTCAATTTCTTCTTTTATAATGGATCTGTTCAAATGTTCTACATCTATCTGTGTCAATCTGGGTAGCATATGAGTTTCAAGGATTTTTTTCCATTTCCTTTAGGTTTTTTAATTTATCCAAGTATAGCTTTTCAGAGTATTTCAATGTTATTGATTTAATTACATCTGATTCTGTTGTGATGTCACCTCAATAATTTCTTAATCGAGTTATCTGTATCTTCTCTTTTCTTTCTTTTGTTAAGTTTATTAATGGTTTGTCAATTTCATTCATCATTTTGAAAAAAAAACAGCTCCTGGTATTATTGATGGTTTCAGTTGTTTTTCTGTTTACTATCTATCTCATTGATTTCAGCCCTTAAATTTATAGTTTCCTTTCTTCTGGCGTGTGTAGGATTAGATTGTTGTTCTTTTTTTATTTGCTCAAGGTGTTGAGTTAGATCTTTGATTTTTCTTCTTTCTTCCTTTTTTTTTATGTGCGTGCCTATTGCAATGAACTGTCAACTGAGAACAGCTTTAGCTGTATCCCAGAGATTTTGGTAAGTTGCATTTTCATTTTTATTTGTTTCAAAGACTTTGTACTTTCTTTATTTCTTTTATAATTTAAGAGTGTTCTAACAGAGAACTATTTAGTTCTCACATGGGTGGTTTTGTAAGCTTTACCCTCCTGCAGTTAATTTCTAGTTTTATGAAATTATAGTCTAAGAAGATATTTTGTATTATTTCAATGTTTTTTAATTTGTTGAGGTTTACTTTGTGTCATAATATGTAATCGATTCTGGAGAATATACCATGTGCACTTGAGAGAAAAGTTAATTGAGTTTTAGTTAGATGCAATACCTTGAATACATCCACAAGGTCAACTTGGCTGATTGTATAGTTTATATCCTCTGCATCTTTGTTGCATTCCTTTTGAGTTGTCCTATCATTTGGTGAGAGTAGTGAGTTAAATCTCCTTGTAGTTCTTTCTTCAACTCTGTTAACTGTTGTTTTATATATTTTGCAGGTCTGTCATTTGGTGCATAAATGCTGACCAAGGTTATAACTTCTTGATCTATTGTGACTTTAATCAGTATGTAATTTCCCTCCTTCTCTTTTACGGTGGTTTTCATTCTAGAGTCTACTTTATCAGAGATTAGTATTGCCACTCCTGCTTTATATGCGGCTACCATTTGCTTGATATGTAATTTTTTTTTAGTTTTTACTTTTGAGTGTGTCTTTTCTTCCATTTTTTAGATCTGTCCATTGTAGGCA
Source organism: Elephantulus edwardii (assembly GCF_000299155.1). Classification (NCBI taxonomy): domain Eukaryota; kingdom Metazoa; phylum Chordata; class Mammalia; order Macroscelidea; family Macroscelididae; genus Elephantulus; species Elephantulus edwardii. The sequence continues at coordinate 785,011 of NW_006400089.1, read as the reverse complement.
ACATATTGATGGGCTTTGGGTTTTTTAACCTTTCTGCTACTCTTTTTATCTTAATTGACACATTTATTCCATTCAAATTAAGTGTGATTATTGTCAGGCCAGGTTTTACTATCGCCATTTTGTTGTTCTTTTTCTATTGTTTCTGGTTGCTATGGCCCATAGATTTTCCTTTGGTATCTCTATGTGAAGGACTTCACTTAAACTGTTTTGTAGTTATGGTCTTGTTTTTACAAATTCCTTTAGTTCCTTCTTTTTGGCAAAGGATGTGATTTCTTTTTCATATTTGATGAAACACTTTACTAGGTATAGGATCCTTGGCTGGCAATTGTTTTCTTTCAACTTTCTGTATATATCTTCTCATCGCCTTCTAGCTCACATGGTTTCTGTTGAGAAATCAGAACTTAATCTAGTTGTTTCCCCTTATAGATGATTCTGTTTTTCTCATGCTGATTTTAGTATTCTCTTCTTATCTTTTAATTTGGAGATTTGACTATGTTTTGATATTTTCTTTTGTGAGTCAAATCTGTTTGATGGTTGCTTTGCTTCCTGAATGTGGATTTCCCACTTATTCAAAATATCTGAAAAGTTTTCTTCTGGTACTTCTTTCACAATTCCCTCCATGACTTCCCTGTCACTCCCATGTTCTGGAATTCCAATTATGTGTATGTTGTTCCTTTTGATATCATCTCACATGATTCTAGTGTTTTCTTCATTTTCTTTACATTTTATCTCTTATTTTTCTTCTAGTATGTTTCCAGGAAGGTTTTTGTCTTCCAGCTCACTAACTTCCACTTCTACTTTTTTTTCCTACCAACATGTTGGACACTTCTGTGATTTCAGTCTTGATGTTTTGGATTGTATTTTCATGCTTTATTTCCAGTACCGTGTTGACTTTACCCTCTCTGTCTTGTGATGAATTTTTACACTCTTGTACCTCTTTTTCTATACTATTATATATATATATATATATATTCAGGAGGCTTGGGCACGCACTCTGGAAGTTAGCTGGCTAACTGGCAGGATGGCTGGCATCTTGATGGTGGCTCCTCTTGGTGGTAGTCAGGCAAGGGAAGTTTCTGGAGTCCTTTTCCTTGTGTTTTATTGTTCTTTTTGCCCTTCTAAAGTCAGTAGGTGGCCCTGGGCCTTAAAGTAAGGGCTTTAGAGTAAGGGTAAATAAAGGGGGGAGCCTACTCCAGGGGGTAGCTTAAAATCCTTCACAAGGCTTGGAGACTGGAGTTTCACCTCTGATTTGACAGCACTTAACAACAACACAACAGCATAGAGAGAGATCACTTGTCCTAGTGGACAGAAAGTCATGCTCCCAAGCCTAAAGTGGGTGACTCTAATCCGCAGCCCTCAAGCCTGCCTTTACTTGTTTTGGGTGAAACAATCTCCTAGGTCATATAACCCTGGTATGTCCACTTGCTGGACAGAAGTAACTTGTGGTTGTTGTGAAGCAGAACACTATGACACTGATGTCAAATGTGAAAATGGTTACTCATAGTGGACAGTGTCTGGTAGAGCTCCCCGATTAAAACAAGCTTGGAAGCAGGAGTGGGAGTGGCATCCACTTCCATAATAGCTTGCCTCTGGAAATCCTATGAACCTGGAGAAAGGACAGAAGTTGTTAACGGTGTCCATATCTTTTGTTCATAGGCTTGCTATGAGGTGCCTCTGACTCAATGGCAACAACAATATATATGTATATATATTTCCCTATAAGAGAAGGATTATTTTGGGTTTTTTTCTTGATTTCTGAGACAGTCTACTGCTTTTTTTTTTTTTTTTTTCAGAGACTAAGCCTTTACTTAGAAAAATAACATACATTCACTGGGAATAATTTCTACAGCTAAGGAGAGTATAAAGACTGCAAGAGATGTTATAATAAAAATTTGCTGCATTTATGCTATCACCACAAATTAAAAAGTAGTTCTCAATCTGGTCAACCAACTTAGAATGGAAATCTGCCCCAAGAATTTCCTCTTCATTTTCTTCATTTGTTGAAATAAAACAAAAACTAGAAGAAGAGCTTTAGAGCTGTGGTGAGTCTATCTGAGGGCCTCCTGTTTCGTTAGGATGACAACATGGTACTGCAGGCAGTCTTAGAACAAGCAGCTTCATCCCTTGCAGTGGCTGCTTCTGATTGTGTTCTCGCCAGCGTTCCATGGAGAGAGAAAGAGTATGTGTTCCCAGTTGGTTCTAGTTTCTAGCTCCCTTCTAAAGTGAAAGGGGGCTCATGAGGAAATCTCTTCATTCCAGTTCTTAGAGGATATCCAGCTCCAGAGCCTGGTGGAGGGACACGAGATCCCCATGGTTTGTGATCCTCCAGAAAGGCATGTTGTGCTGTTTGGCAGCAATTTCTTCACCTCGCCCACCTCCAATCACTACATATGTGACTTTCTTCCCAAATCTTGACACGATTCTCTCAAAGCAGCTCTCTTTCCCAATTTTGGTAGCACTGTAAATGTTTCCAGTAGGGAATATTTCTCCTAGTCCATACAAGAGAACTTTGGCAAGAGCTGGAACCAGCTGGGTGGTAGTGATCAGAACATTCACACAATTTTTCCTGGACTGGATGAGAAGTAAAGATTTCAAGGCAGTTCCTAACCAGGAGTCTGTTAAAACTTCAATGTCTCCTCTTAGTCTCTGAAGTGCTTCCATTCTCTGGGGACTGAGAAGACCACCCATGTTGCTTTTATGTTTATCATAGATCTCTTTCATTTTTCGGTACCAGAAAGCCAGCTTCCTCATCCAGTCCATACCTCCCTGGACACCCACTGTGGAACCGTGGCTGCCACTGCCTCCTGAGCCACTGAAACCATCTGTTGAAAAACTGTAGTTTCTCAAGTCTTGGCCATTGTCATCAGAAGCCATATCTTCTACATGTACTTGGTCACACTCCTCTAAGTCATTGAAAAAGAGATGTGTATCAGCCACTTCAAAAATCATTTCTTCCACTGTTAAACCTAAGCCAATCACTACTGTTGGGTCCTTTCCATATTTCTGGTCTATTGCTTTCTTAACATCATGTGAGCCTTTTCTTAGTAGATGTTAGGTTGTGGTAACTAGATAATGTCATAGGGTACGGCAATGTTATATGAAGGACCTATATATTGGTGCTGTTCTCTTGGGGAACACCATCAAAAGTGGGAAGATTGTTGCCCTCCAGAAACCGCAGTTCTACCGAGCCACTTCCACTTGAGCTTATGAAATCCCATATGACATAGCTAGACAGCCATGTTCAAGGACACAGTACCTCTGGTTTTGGTGTGTCTGGCATAGGACAGCAAGGCAAAGGCAGGCCAGTTTGGTCTTCATGAGGTGGTCTAGTCTGGTCTGGCCTAACGTACCAGCATTCTCTTGCCATCACTGGGAGTCTTGATATTTAGATTTTCTCATTCTTTGTGATACCTGCAAAGCTTTCTTTTAACACCTCATCCACAAATTTTCAGTGATTGTTTTTCCCTTTTCACTTTGTTTTGTTTTATGTTGGGTTTTTTTTAATTGATTTACTTACAGAGGTAGTATACATTGTGTTTTACGTTATTCCTCATTCACATTATATTTCATACATTCACATGCATTATGTTTTATAAAATTAATTGTCATTGGACCTTGTACATTATTACCCTGTCTTTTCACCCTGAACCTTCCCATTTCCTCCCCCTGCCTGACACCCACTAAAATATGCAACCTTGTAGTTTTATCCCTACTCATCCTCACTCCTTTGCTCCCACTCCCCCACCCCTTGAGCTTACACTCATGTTTTACTAGTTATCCTTCTCTTTTTATAATAATGGTCTTATGCAGTATTTGTCCTTATGAGACTGGGTTAGTTCACTCTCTTTTTTCCTTCTTGTTTTATATTTTCAGTCGCACATATGTTATTTCCCTGATTGTTGTTCTACATAATTCTCACATTGTATCATCTTCCTTCCATGATGTCTTTGCGTTTTCTACTAGGAGATTTTCATTAATGGTCTAGTCATCTGTCTCTCTGGTTCTATGTTCCATTTCTTCTATTCTGCTTCTTTTTCCTTCTTACATGTTGATGGCTTCTATATTGTTGGTCTTGCTATTCTGGGTTGCGTTTTAATCTTTTTCCATAGCTTCTAGTTGTCCATTGCTTTTATTTGTTTTGACTTATAATGACTTAAAAAAATTACTGGTATCTTTGTTTTGTTTCAACTCTTCCATCATTTGTAATTTCTTTAAGATCATTCCTTGGAATTCTGTGTTGGATATTCATCTCACCTTCTTGCCTCTGGAATGTGCACTGGCTCTGTGATCTGATCTCATTTCTTACATAAAGGCTTGTTTTGGCTTTTTGTGGGCATTGAAGCTGTCTGCCTCTTCTGGGACATTCTATAGCCTTCCTCTTGGTATTTGCATGGGAATTATTGGTATGTCTGTGTAACTCTTTGTTCATTGTGTAATGATGTCCATGATGGGATTGTTGGTGGTTGTGGTCTACATCTACTCAGTTGGTGTACATTATGTCTCTTGCGTTATTGGTGTGTGTGCATGCTAGAGAGCTAAAAATGAAAAAGATAACTGAGTTTCTTCCCTGGAGGGGTTAACAGGTAACCCCTGTTTTTCTTTCTATTGTCCTTTGGCAAAGGGGCCCTTTGAGGCTCTGCTTTGGAAACTAACTTCAGGTAAAACTGTGTCAGTATAATTTGGGATGTGACTTTAAGGGAGTGTATATTAAGTTTCCTGGGCTGGCCTTCACTGCAGGACTGGTCAGCAGATTAGATATGCATGTGGGATGGGCTTTTTAAAAAGCCATTCAGTCATTATCTGCCAATAATCCCATGTATACTCATTTAGTGTCTGTGTGTGTGTATGTCTGTGGGGGGGGAAGTTTGGGGGGGAGTGTGTGTGTGGTGTGTGTGTGTGTGCACACATGCACAAAGAGGCTGTTTTCTCTATGGGAATTGACATACAGCTTTTCAGTCCCTGAACATAAACTGTTTCTTTTAGTGCCCACACTTAATTAAAGATATTTTTATTTTGTTTGGGGTATATTCTCACCTAGTCTAAAATGGTGCTGCTTGGTTCACCTTGATGGTGGAAGGTTTTATTCCCACCTCACTCTGGGGCAGGTCCCAACAGTGTCTCATCTGCCTAAATTAAAATCCATTCACTTAATCAGTCACATGGGGGGGGGGGAGGTCCTCTATTCTGCATGGTGTTCTGCTATGTGCCACTAAGATTTTCCTTCTCTCTTTGTGGGCAAAGTCATACTCAGTCAGTGTGTTGTGCTTATTGCCAGGACCTTACTGACCTTTTTACTCTTTCTCTTGTTTCCCCAACACTTTAGGATGCTCAAAAAAACACTTTAGGATGCTAAAACATAAAAAAGTGGTTGAGAGTCTGTGTTAAAACCTTTATGTTCTTACTGGAGAAAGGCAGTTTTGCTTGTCTCACTAGATTGCTATCTCACTGGAAGTCCTCTCAGATAACTTTTGAAAAAGATCAAATTAAGATAGAAATTATGAGATGCTAGAAATTCCAAAATTTGTAGTTAAGGTTAAAGCCATATTTTAAGGCTTAAGAATGAATTTTTGCTTTTCTACCTGCAAAGTTTCTATAATAAAACACATTAAAATATACAAACAAAAATAACTATAAAAGAACCCTTCTGGTGAGCTCTGGTGGCCTAGTGGCAAGAAGCTGCACTGCAGTCTCAGAGGTACACGGTTCGAATTCACCAGATGCTCTGGTGGAGAAGGAGGATTGTTATCTCCTCCTGTACCAGTCATATCTGATTTGACGGTACACACAAAAAATAATGAAATAAAATAAAAAATTTAAAAAAATTTAAAGCAATTTAAAAAGAACCATTCTTCCATCATATCCAACCCTATTTCTTTCATTTTTAAAATAAAGGCATCCAGCAGATGCTCTGCTGAAGAAGGAGGAACAAACGCCTCCTATACCAGTCAGATCCAATTTGACGGTACACACATAAAAGAAACAAACAAACAAATAAAAATTATAAAATAAAGACAAGCATTTTCCAAAAGTCATAAATTATTTTGATATATTTTAGTAATGCAATATCCATATGTTTAATATCAGTAAAATATTAGTAAATATTTAGGTATTATTCTTGGAAAATGTTAATTTTCGGCTTATATATTATAAACTAGTGTATTATTTTTTAAAAGTAGAAGATCCAAAAAGGTAATTTTTAACTACTTAAAATATGTTTAAAAGATACATGTGAATAATTATTTGTCCTAAAAAATATTCCACCTTATAATAGCTCTGAACACATTGTATATATTAAATTCAAGAAAAGTCAGTGATCATCAAGTATGCTATGCATAAAATAAGTTAGCTTTTTCCATCTGGCATGCAGACCAGGAATACAGCTCAGGAAACTCTCATGCCGGGGGTCTGCAGGCTTAGCTATTAAGAATTCTTGTTTCATGGCACTGGAATGTTCACACATCTTAAAAATCCGTTTCTCCAAATGTTAAATGTTAGAAATGACTGATGACTTAGAACTAATTTGGTATCATATGTAACACTAAAAATAGCTTTGGAAATAATAACAAAAAGAGAGGATTGTTTAATGAAAACGACAATTTCATCTCAATTACAAAGTAGTTTCAATTAATGTTTGAAGCATATAATTTTCCTTCTATGTTCTTCTTGTTGTTGTTGTTGTTATGTGCCATCGAGTCGCTTGTGATTCATAGCCACCTTTTGTACAACAGCCATAAACTCTTGTGTCATCTGCATAACAGATTGTTGATAGATCTTCCACCAATCCTGATGCCACACTTCTCCTCATAGAGCCCAGCCTCGCAGATAATCTGTTCTGCGTACAGGTTGATAAGGTATGGATATAGAACACATCCCTGGCATACACCCTCCCCAATTTTGAACCATGCAATGTTTCCTTGCTCTGTTCTGACGACTGCCTCCTGGTCCAAGTATAGGTTTCACATTAGCGCAATCAAGTGTTCTGGGATTCCTATTCTTCGCAGACTCTGCCACAGTTTGTTATGATCCACACAGTCAAACGCCTTTGCATAGTCAATGAAACACAGATAGACATTCCTCTGGTGTTCCCTGCTTTCAGCTAAGATCTATCTAACATTAGCTACAATATCCTTAGTACCACGATCCCTTTTAAACCCAGCCTGGACTTCTGGCAGTTCTCTACTGATGTGCTGTTCCAGTCATTTCTGTATAATCTTCAGTAGAATCAATGAGATTGTTCTATAGTTTCCACACTTAGTTGGGTCACCCTTCTTTGGGATGGGAACAAATATAGATC
>NW_006400089.1:770710-776497 GCF_000299155.1 Elephantulus edwardii | reverse complement strand
AAAAGTTGGTAAAAATCTTCTATATCCTCTTCCTTGGCTCTGGTTGTTGGTGCATATATCTGAATGATAGTGGTATTCACTGGACTTCCTTGTATGTGTATGGCTATTATCCTGTCACTCACAATATTGTACTTCGAGATGGATCTAGCAATGACTTTTTTAACTATGAAAGCAACTCCATTTTTTCTCACCTTTTCATCTCCAGAGTAATATAGCATATGATCATCCGACTCAAAATGCCCCATGCCAGTCCATCTCATCTCGCCAATGCCTAGTATGTCAATACTTATGTGTTCCATTTCTTCCTTAACAATATCTAATTTTCCTACATTCATGGCTCTCACATTCCATGTTCTAATCACTAGTGTCTGCTTACAACTCTTCCTCTTCCTTTGTATTTCCATACTAGCAAGCTCCACCTCAGTTGCCCTTTCTGTTATCTACCTGTGTTCTTTTGTACATAGGGTTTTCAGAGGCCTGCTATTTCAGAAGTGGATGGCCAATCCTTCTTCTTAGTCTGTCTTAATCTGAATGTCCAGATTTAGAGACGTATAAGACAGACCAGCATTTTATAGAAAAAGTGAAAGGTATATCCCTTATTGTGGAGTTAACCATTAGTATCAGTGTTGTCCCTGCCTTTGGCACATATGTCTTTACCCACTTATTTTCCTGCTTCACCATCCACCAGGATACCCATCCACTTCTACCCACTCTCTTCACATCTATCTCCCATATACTCTTCTATTATTTACAAGACATTTTCACATACTCTTTTTTTGGGGGGAGGGATGTATATCATCGAGTTGGATATGACTTCCACAGGAGATGATTGCCCCTTCTTCTCCAGTGGATCATCTGTTGTATTCAATCCACAGCCTTCGGGATTGCAGCATAGCATCTTGACACTAGACAACCAGAGCTCCAAGGCAAAGGACTTTTCCTCAGAACCATTTGAGATAGAAAGCCTCCCGTAAATACTATTGTTGTTTTGTTGACACTCTGGTGGATTTTCAGAGGAAGTTAATTACACAGGAGGAGATTGTCCATCCTTCTCCCAAGAAGCTGGTGGCCTCGAATTATGGGCCTTCTGGATTGCAATACAATTTCTTACCACTAGGCCAACAGAGCTCTCTAATACTAGTACCTGGAATTTAGACTTAGAGACTCCTGTATTCAATAGATATTGGAGACCGGCAGCAGCAAGAGGCATTTGGAATCACAGAAGCACAGAAGGTTTGAGACCTAAATCACCATATCAAGGGCTGGGCTGGATAGCGGAAAAGAAGTGTTGAATGGGCTAGGCAGGAGTGGAAGAGAATGCTGGTGGAGCAGGGAAAGTGATGGATACACAAGTGTCAAGGGTGGAGAGCAGCCCTGAATCTATTGGTTGCTTCTGTAATTGAGAAATGTCTTTCATCTGCTCCTTTCTATAAAATACTTGTCTGCCAGATACTATTCTAAATCTGAGAAGTCAGATTAAGACAGAGAAGGAAGAAGGATTGGCCATCTACTTCTGAAATATAACAGGCCTTCTAAAACCCTATGTACAATAGAGCACACTTAGAGTAGACTAACAGACATGGCAACTGAGTCTGAGCCCTCAACTATGGAAACAAAGGACAAGGAACAGTTGTAAGCAGACACAAGTGATTGGAGCCTGGAATGTGAAAAGCATAAATGTAGAAAAATTGGACATTGTTAAGAAAGAAATGGAATGCATAAATATTGACATATTAGGTATTGGTGAAATGAGATAGACTGGCATGGGGCATTATGAATCAGACGATCATATGCTGGAGAAGAAAAGGTGTGGAAAAATAAGGTTGCTTTTATAGTCTAAAAAGTTATTTCTAGATACATCTTGAAATACAATGTTGTGAATGACAGGATAATTTCCATACTCATACAAGGAAGCCCAGTGAATACCACTATCATTTAAATATAAGCATCAACAACTAGACCCAAAAAGGAGGAAATAGAAGATATCTACCAACTTTTGCAGTCAGAAATCGATTGAACATGCAATCAAGATTCATTAATAATAATGGGTGACTGGAATTCAAAAGTTTGGAACCTAGATGGGCAGCCCTGTGTAAAACCTGATCGCCAAGTAGCGCATCTCAAAATACTCCCAGAGGACACCCACACTGGCTGGTCGGCCTGTCCTGGAGATGCTCAAGAACTATTGACGCCCAGTACTACTGGGAGATCGGCATTGTGACACCACTACAGTGCTTCACTGTCGTCTTTGACACCGGCTCTTCCAAACTCTGGGTACCCTCAGTCAACTGCAAACTGTTGGACATTGCCTGCTGAATGCACCACAGATACAACACCAAGTCAAGCACATATGCAAAGAACGGCACCATGTTTGCCATCCACTACAGCTCAGGCAGCCTGTCTGGTTGCCTGAGCCAGGATACGGTGTTGGTGCCCTGCAATTTGAGACTTTGTCAAGGTGAAGCAGCAGACCTTCGAGGAGGCCACCAAGCAGCCAGACGTTACCTTCATTGCAGCCAAGTTCAATGGCATGATGGGCACGGTCTACCCCCTGCATTTCTGTCAACAAGGTGGTACCTGTCATGACAACCTCAAGAAGCAGAAGGGGGTGGAAAAGAACATATTCTCCTTCTACCTGACAGACCATCCTGAGGGTGAGCTGAGGTTGGGTGGCATTGATTCCATGCACTACAAGGGCTCCATGAACTACATCAATGTGGGCTGACCCTGTGCAAGGGCAGCTGTGAGGCCATTGTGGACATAGGCACCTCCCTGATGGTGGGCCCAGTAGAGGAAGTCACATAGCTGCAGAAGACCTGGGTGCCATTCCACCTGTCCAGGGAGAGTACATGATCCCCTATGAGAAGGTAAGCTGCCTGCCGCCCGTCACTCTTACATTAGGAGGCAAAGTCTACACGCTTTCTGCAGACGACTATGTGGCTTAAGGTGTCCCAGGCTGGGAAGACTGTGTGCCTGCACTGCTTAATGGGCATGGGCATGCCCCCACCTGGAGGGCCACTCTGGATCTTCGGTGATGTTTTATTCGGTGGCTACTACACAGTGTTCAACCGGTACAGCACAGCCTGGAGTTCGCTGAGGTCACCAAGGCCTAATCCAGCATCGAGGTTATGACACTGAGAAGGAAGCAGAGACCCCAGGTGCGTTCCTGCCTGTACGTCTCCACATGCACCCATGTTCTCTCTCATCCCTGTCCACTGCCCAGTTCAGAAATGCTGTTTCTCTCTCTTTCTGAGGTGGGAGCCATAACCCTGGTCTCTACCTTGAGAGAACTCTATGGACTCAGCAGCCCCTCCCACATCCCCTGCTACTATCAAAAGTATGTGCCAGTCTGAGCACCACTTCTGCAGGAAACCTGGACCTGTGGCCCCCTCCACCAATCACTGCTGGACCCGGCTAGAGAGGAAGGGATTGCTGATCCTGGAGATGGAGAAAGGCTGTGGAATGCCAGCGAAGGCATTGTGGGGTCACAGAGCCTGTGGGTTGCAAAGGGTGGTTGAGATGCTGTCCTTCCTCTTAGCCACCCACCTTGCTGACACTGTAGACACATCAATACAGATATTTGGGCCTTTAATAAAAAAGTTGAGAACCAAGAAGAAGAATCAGTAGTTGGAAAATATGGGCTTGGTGACAGAAATGAAGCTGGAGATGGAATGATAGAATTCTGAACATTCAATGATTTATTCAATCCAAATACTTTTTTGTAAGAGACATAAGCACAGACTATACAGATGGATTTCATATAGATGGTATGCATAGGCATCAGATTGATTACATCTATAGAAAGAATCACTGGAGAAGCTCAATATCAGCTGTGAAAACTAGGTCAGGTGCTGATTGTGGAGCAGACCACCACTATTCATATGCAAGTGCAAGCTAAAGCTGAAGAAAATGAAATCAAACCCAAAAAAAGCAAAATTTGACCTTGAGTCTATGCCACTTGAATTCAAAATCATCTCAGGAACAGATTTGAAGCCTAGAAAACTCACAAGCAAAGACCAGATGAGCTGCGGGAAGATATCAAGAATATCATCTATATAGAATGCAAAAGGTCATTAAAAAGTCAGAAGAGGTGAAAAAAGACCAAAATGGATGCCACATGAGACTTTGAATATTACACTAGAGAGTTGAGAAGCCAAAGCAAAGGGTATTCAGTATTCTGTAATTTTTTTATTATGAAACATTTGTCTGAGATGTCATCACAAAATCTTTGGGTTCCCGTCTGACAATCAGTAGATTTTCTTTTCCAGTAGGAAAGTTTTTGAGGCACATCAAAAATTAAATCTATAGAATGTTCCATTTATTGACGTGATCCTCTCTTGATTGTGCATTCCTGGCTGTATTTGACAGCCTATTTGTACCATAGGGTAAGCTTTCTAAGTTTGGTCTTATTTTGTCTCTTATGATCTTTATGATTTGGGAGTTTACGCCTAGGTCTCCGATGTACCATGAGGGGTTTTTCTTTGTTGGTTTGTTTTTGTTTTTGTTTTTGTTTTTTATGATGTGAGATGTGGGTCCTATTTCAATTTTCTGCAGTAAGTAGTTAAGTTTTACCAGCACCATTTGAAGAGGTGGTCATTTCCCTGTTGATTGATTTTGTTTCTTGTTTAATTTTTGAGCAAATGATTTCTTAATTAAAAAAAAAACTACAGTTTTCTTAGGTAAGGGAAGAAATACTTGTGAAGCAGGCAACTAACAAATATTCACTACAAAAGTGATGGTGATGTGTTTTTTCCTTGCAGTTTGTAGAATGTATACATATTTTCTCACTTCATCCCTACAACACACAAATGAAGTAGATGTTATCATTTCTATTGTATAGCTTAGGAAACTAAAGTTTACCCAAAAATCTACAGATAGAATTACTCAAGATTCTACAGACCCAGTTCAAGATCTCTTCTATCTATAAATCTTTGCATTTTCATATTATATCTTGCTGCTAGGTTTATAGGAGCTCTGGTGGATTAGTGGTAAGGAGTTGTGCTTTTAATCCAAAGGCATGCTATTCAAATCTACCAGCTGGTTCTGCAGGGGGAAAAAAGACCTTTCTCCTCCCATATGATATACTACCTCATGACACCTGCTGGAGGGTGAGTCAGTTCCCTCTCAATGGTACCAAACCACAGCAACAACTGGTGACCTAATGGTTAAGGAGTTGCACTGACAACTCAAAGTTGACATGTTCAAATTCACAAGCTTCTCTATAGGAGAAAGATAGGTAGTTTACTGTCATGCAATTTATAGACTCTGAAAATCTGCCGGAGGGTCAGTTATGAGTTAGTTTTAACTTGATTGTAATGAGTTGTTGTTGACTAGATTTATATCCCCCTTGGCTTAAAAATACAAAATATCCTACATAAAATACAGTAAAGTATAATTCAATGTTCCCTGTCCCATGGTTCCAAATTGTCCTAGACTTATTTCCATTGATGAAGGTCATTCTACTTTTCCTCCTTCAAAAGACACACTTAAAATTCTTACTATATTATCATTATCTCAAACTACTTTGTTAAAAGGCCTTTAAAATGGAGCAGTTAATCCATTTCTATGTCTCTTTCATTTTTTAATTATTATTAAATTTTATTAGTTTCAATGAGCATTCACAGGGATTCTGGGCTTTCACTCCTTCATTGCCGCACCATTTTCTCCACCCTCCTCCCCAGTTTGTTCTTCTTCCCCGCCATCCAAATGTCTGTTTTAATTGTCCAATTGCCACAGTGCTTGTCAAAGTCAGTTCTGATTAATCTCCTTTGTCGGTGTGTCCTTTGC
>NW_006400089.1:744739-750047 GCF_000299155.1 Elephantulus edwardii | reverse complement strand
TGTACCAGGGAGGGAGTCTTTCTTTTACTTTTGAAAGAGAGGAGTGAACTGGGGGGCGGGGGGATAGGGCTGGGCGAGTAGAGAAGTGCATCAATGAATTAAATGGAAATCCAAATTATCTGTAAATGTTCATTAAAATTATCAAAAAAACAAACAAAAAAAATTTAAAAAAAGAAAGATGAAAGCCTGCCATGTTATTTTTAGGGAGCACTGGCAGCCCCGTGGCAAGATGCTGTGCTGCTACCTCAAAGGCACACAGTTCAAGGCCACAGCTACTCCATGGGAAGAGGAAAGGCAATATTCTTCAGTGAAATTAACCGCCTCCAAAAACCAGCTGGGGTAAGCTATGTGTCACTTCTGTCTCTACGGTACACAACAACAAAAACAATCGCTATTTTTTTTTAAACTTGACCCTGAGTTTTGAGTTCTGGGATATAAAATTTAAAAATTAAAAATTAAAATACTACTAAATACAAAATAAAAGCCTAAGATTTAACTCTCTGCTTGTCCAAAGTCATCAATGAGATCAGTCATCTCTGCTTCTGAAACCGAACCACACTGAGAAAAGCAAATAGTTTCCCCGCAACCTAAAGAAATGTGACTTTATGATCCCCTAAGGTGCTTTCATGGAAATTTGTGTCCCACTCTTTAGGAATTTTTTATGTTGATGGTACATGAGGTCATTGATGTTCTCTAGACATCAGCATCAGAGGGGTGTGTTTACTAGCATGTACTTGCATCTATTTCCTAGTAAAACTATCATGGCCAAAAACATTCATATTTTCCCACTTTCTATGTTTGCATGTATGTGTGGATAAAAAAGGTGAGAGAGAGAGAGAGAGAGAACTATCAGAAACTAAGACATGATTCCTGCTAACAGCCCACATGAGAAATACAATTGGAATTCTCTGTGCTCCTAGATCTTTTCATATGGCTGATGCTAACCAAGTTATATTAAGATGGAAAGCAAATTTGATTTCTGAAATGGGCACCCAATAAGCATTCAATAACCACAGTGGTATTTTATATGTGGAGAAGCAAACTTCTACCAAAAAAAAAATCCAAGAATTGACACAGAACAGAAGAATGCTATTATCGTTTAGGGGCAGGCAGAAAGAGAGAGAAGAGTTTGGACAAAGGCTGTATACCAATCAACCCTTTCTTGAGTTCTGAAATTAGGAAGGAGGGTAACAAGTGAGTTTAATTCAGATGTGGGTAAAGTTTACATATATTTTTCAGTGGACTGAAAAGAAAATGGGTATTGATAATCTTCAATCATGTTGCCAGTGACTTTACTTAAATATTATATATCCAGTATGTCATTTCCCTTAGTCCTCCTCATTTAGATTGACTCCTATTATTCATGCTGAATAAACTACTAAGAGCAAGTGGATGAAAATGTGCAACAATAAATGAACAAAAAAAATTTAAAAATATTGTGCAACAATGAAAGAATCTTTCTAAAGAGAAAAGCAAACGAGGGGAGTGGTTAGGGAGGAAAATGTGCAAAAATAAATGGAAATCCAAGTTTTCTGTAAACCTTTGTTAAAATATCAATTAAAAAAATCAGGAATTGTGGAAAAAATAGCAAGTAATGGTACATAAGAATATCAAATGCCAAGAGCTAGATTTTAATTTACTGGGTATAGGTCTCAGGACTCTTTGACATCAACTCCATTCCAACTCATAGCAGCCTACCATCAGGTTTCTGGTGGTGTAAGTATTTATAGGAGGAGTTTGCTTATCTTCCTCCTGCAGAGCACCTGACTGAGTAGAATTGTGAATCTCAAGGTTAGCAGCCTGCCAGCTTACGCTCTGCTACCAGTTCTCCCACGTGCTTGTTGTTGTTGTTGTTAGGTTCTACTGAGCCCATAATGACTCACAGTGACCCACTAAGCAACAGACCTGAATCTTGTCCTGTACCATCTGACAATTAATATGACAGTCATCAGTGTTTATATCCATGTCACATTCCTTAAAAATGATTGAGACTATTTAGGGCTTGATTTTCTCAGTGAAGTTAGAAATTCCAGAGTCTTTGAGTTTGTGACACAATTTCTTCAAGCAATATATACATTCCTACAGGTTCGTCCTAGCGTGGGTTAAACCAGGCTGCTCCTTGGAGGCAAGGATTCTGAAGCTTTGTCTGACATACTTTGGAAATGTTGTAAGGAGAGACTAGTCCTTGGAGAGGGAAGTCATGCTTGGGAGGGTGGAGGGACAGCGCAGGAGAGGAAGACCCTCTATGAGATGGATTGATTCAGTGACTGGGGAAATGGGGATAGGTGTGTTGGAGATAGTGAGATTGGCACAGGACGGAGTAGGTTTAGGATTATTGTACATAGGGCAGCTATGAGTGGCAAGTGACTTGACGGCACATAACAACAACAATGTAAAAATCCTCACCAATGTGGTATGCAGCATCTTGACAGGTGAAGAAAAGATTAAAATTATCAATTATGTCTTCTTACTTGGATACACAGTCACTTTGTGCCAGCAGTCAGGAGATCAGGAAATGCATTTCATTGGGAAAGTTTGCAGAGACCTCTCCACAATACTGAAGAGAAATGATGTCAGTTTGAAGACTAAGGTGCATCTAATTCAAATCATAATCTTTTCAATTATTTGCTACGCTTTTGAGAGCCAGACAATGAATAATGGACACAGGAGAAGAACTGGTGCATTTAAATTGTGGTGCTGGAGAAGAATGCTGAATATCCCATGGACTGTCAAAAGAACAAATAGATATATATCGGAAAAAGTGCAACCAGGATGTTCCTTGAAGGCAAAGTTGGTGAAGCTTCATCTCACATATTTTGGACATGTTGCTTGGAGAGGCTATCCCTCCAAAATTACATCATGCTTGGAAAGGTGGACTGATCCAGTGTCTGCAGTAGTAGACTCAAATGTGTTGAGGATGATAAGGATGGCCCAGGATAAGACAGAGTTCAGATTAATTATTCTCAGAGTCACTGTGAGTTGTATTCAACTCAATGACATTTAACAACATTATGCAATGAATTAAATCAATTCAATATCTAAAATGTCCCAGGCAAAATAGCACCCTATTCAAAACCACTATGAGATATCATTTCATCCCAGTAACAATAGCAAAGTTCAACAGGGTGGCAAAAAATAAATGCTTGCCAGTTTGTGGAGGAATTGGAATACTTATTCACTGCTGATAGAAATGTAAAATGGTGCACCCACTATGGAAGAAGGTCTGGTACTTCCTCAAAAAGTTGGAAATAGAAATACCATTTTGTCCAGAAATCCCACTAGTGGGAAGGTATCTTAAGGAAACCAGACCCACAACCCAAAGAGATGCATGCACATCCATGTTTATTGCTCTGTTTTTTACAGTAAAAAGGAGATGGAAGCAACTCAAGTGTCAATCAACAAATGAATGAATAGAAAAACTATGGTACATTCACACAATGGAATATTATGCAACATTTCAAAACAATGAACTTGTAAAATATTACACAACATGAGAGAGACTTGATGAAATTATGCTGAGTAAAATGACTCAGTCACAAAAGGACAAATACTGCATAACATCACTGGAGAAATAATGAGAAAGAGTGTGTAGATAATGACTACTGGCATTAGAACAGATGAGGGGAAGAATTGCAAAAAAGGAATACATGATGAGACATTATTTGTATGACAACAATCTGGAACAAGGGATCCACTGTAGGGTGGGGGTGGAAGTGGAGAAGGTAGGAGAGAAGAAAATGTTCAATTTAAAAAAAGAATAAATATTATAAAACATTTAAAAATGGGGACCAAAAAGGAAAAAAAAAGATTGTACTCAGCTGCAACTTCCATACTATTTAAAAATTGCTGTGTTATATATACACTATCTTGGCTCTCAACTGGTTCTGGTACAATTTGTTCTTGGATCTCTGGTTCATCATCATCAAGTCAGAATCTATTTATAGCCCACATTCCAGTGGGTTTTTGAGAGGCTTTAAATCACACAAAAGGAAATCACCTACCTTTATCCTGCTTGAATGACTGACGGATTCAAACTCTAATTAGCAGTGTGATCTGTACATAGGTTCTCAGTAATCTGCACTGGTCAGCAGCAGAATGAGGGATTCAACAGTTGCAAACTTCTAGAGATCTGAAAAGTACTTCCTCAGTACTCCCCTGATGTGGCCATTCCTTTTTTACTTAATGTTCGTGACTATTGTCCTAGTTAAATCACTTTCCATGTATGGAGGGATTGCACATGCAAATGTGCAAATATTGTCCATCCTTTCGCAATCATTTTCAACCTTCCTTTTTTCACCCTTCCTTCATAATCCCTCTCTTTTCATAAAATCTGTTTTAAAGTTTCAGCATATAACTCCTCCAATTACTGCAATACCTCATTGTGCTTAAAATAAACTCCAGGCCTTGACCATGCTTATGTAGCTTAAACCTATCGCACATCCTCTACCTCTCTTTTCACATCTTTCTCTTCATAGCCTCTTCTCGAGTTCAGAAGGGATCATGCCCTCTGGCACTGTCAGAACTTCTTTTCTTCTCCTCTCCAAGTTCCAGGTTTTTTCTTGTCTGGCAAATATAATAACAATTCAGACACAGTCACCTCCTCAGGGATGCCTTTGATCATCCGGTCTTAAGAGTAACCCCTAAACTTAGTCTGCATCCACATGCCCTACACTTCTTCCCCAGCACTACCTGGAATTCCAGTGCTCCTTTTTCTTTTTAATGTCTCTCTTCTGTTTAACTTCCCATCTCCCTAGTCTAGAATGTAAGCTCAAATTCTTGAGAGGAAGCTTAATTGGTCCTGTTTTTGGTTGCACCCCTGTGCCAAATAAGTTGTCAGACATAGAGTGGGACCCGGACATACCAAAAACTGGGAATATATCTGAAGGTGTGTGACAAGGACATCTAAGACTCAATACTGGTTATGCCTCCTGTAATTACTTGGTGAATCCCTGTGGTGCCTCTTTTATATCCATTATCATACAGGCCCTCCCAGAAATGCAAGAACAAGACCTGAGTCTGTGGTGGGATGTGATGATGCATCACATACAAAATTCTGGGTACACACTACTTCTGGCCCTTCCAGCAATCTGAGGAAAACAAGCTGAACAAACTGCAGAAGGCAATCATCCACAGATAATGAGAACTTCACACAATACAGGAGTCCTAACTGGTACAGCTGGACTGCTAAAGGAAAGATCAGAGGCTTAAGTCCACCCAGAGGCCCCTTGGAATAAGGTTTAGTGGTCAATACCCACAAGGGTGTGTGTGTGTGTGTGTGTGTGTGTGTGTGTGTGTGTGTGTGTGTGTG
>NW_006400089.1:731604-744639 GCF_000299155.1 Elephantulus edwardii | reverse complement strand
ACCTTTCTCCCTTGGATAGGCTGGTGGTCTCAAATTGCATGCTTTCAAGGTTGTAGTGCAGTTTCTTGCCACTAGGCCACCAGAGCTCCCACTGGAATTCTGTGGCCCACCATTCTCTTCCGACACAATGTGGTTGCCATGGGTCAGAGTTCATTAGCAAACATAAATTTAAGTTTAGTTATAATTTCAGTATTTTCTTACTTTTAATCTGAACTTTTGGGAAATGTGTTGGAATACATCCTTTATTTACAATTACTGTATTGATTCCCACCTATTCCTTTTTTGCCATGAAGTTCCTTGGATCTACTCTTCTCCCTTCCTCTCTGGTAAATGACCATGTTAATCTCCCTTTTTCCTTAAGGACATTAACACCCTAGAGTTTTTCTCAGATCCTTTTTAACTTGCTCCTCTGATGTGCTGTTGTCATTTGCTTGAAAACATAGCAAGGCTGTTTCAGGTAGCAATCTAGAAACCATCTGGGTGGCCTTGCTGCTGTACGCAGAAGTGCTGAGACACCCCTGTCAAACTCAGAGATAATTAACCTTTATTGATTCTCATTAGGAAAGTGATTGTCACTCAGCACAAGTGTCCTGTCTCTGGCTTCAAGGGAGAGCAGGGCAGGACTATGCACAGCTATTTGGGGGAAAACTCCACATTCCCTGGGTGAAAAGTAATAATTCGTCAATTTTTTATGTTGTACATGTTCTTCATAGGGCCACTATGAGTCACAAGCAATTCGACGACACATAACAACAACATGTTCTTCAAGAAATATAATCAAAACCCAAATGCCAATGATTTAATTTGGCTCTGTGAAAAGATTCAATGGAGGGATAGATAAAATAATACTTTTGAGTTTAATGATCTTTTGATTTCTATTTTTAAATGGTTTGATATCAGAATAACTGTAGATCCATAAACAGTTGCAAGCACAGCACAATCACTTTCCTTGTACCTTTCACAAGGTTTTCATCAGTGGCTACATTATAGAAGCTCTGGTGGCTTAGTAGGTTAAGAGTTGTGCTGTCAGCCCAAAGACAGGTTAGAATCCACTAGCTGCTCCATGGGAGAAAAATGGCAATCTCCTCCCCTACAATATATGTTGTTGTTTCTATGTGCCATCAAGTTGATTGTGACTAATATTGACCCTATGCACAAGAGCCCTAAGCCCTGCTCCTTCCTGTGCCAATCTTGTTGTCTCTGACACACCTTCTCTCATTACTAGTCACTGGGTCAATCCAGCTCATCAAGGGTCTTCTTCTTTTTCACTGTCCCTCCACCCTCCCAAGTATGATATCCCTCACCAAGGACTGGTCTCGCCTTGCAACATGTCCAAAGTATGTCAGAAGGAGCTTCATAATCCTTGCCTCCAATGAGCAGCCTGGTCTCACCCTCTCTAGGTCAAACTTGTTTGTTCTCCTAGCAGTCCATGATATATTCAATATTCTTCTCCAGCACCACAACTCAAAGGCATCAATTCTCCTTCTATAATCCATAGTCATTGTCCAGATTTCTGATGCATAGCAAGTAATTGCAAAGACCATGGCCTGGATCAGGCATACCATAATATCCACACTGACCTGTGCAAAAAGCTGGAGACAGAAAATCAAAGTGGCCAAACTCACTCAGCATTTCTTAATCTGAGGGACCCAAAGAACAAATTCAAGCCTCAAATTGCAATACTTAAGGATGCTTTGGGCAGAATATGAAATGATCCAGGAAACATTATTAGAAGATGGAAAGAGTATACAGAGTCATTGTACTAAAATGAATTGGCAGACACAGAAGAATTTCATGAAACAACATATGAGCAAGAGCCTGTGGTGATAAAGGAAGAAGTTCAAACTGCTCTTTAAGAATTGACAAATAAAAGTTCCCAGGAATTGATGGCATACTAATTGACATATTTCAACAAATAGATGCTGCTCTGGATGTGCTCACTAAGTTGTGTCAATAAATCTGGAGGACGACCACCTCACCCACTGACTGGAAGAGACATATAATTGTTCTTATACCAAAGAAAGGTGACCTGACAGAATGCTGAAAGTCTTGAACAATACTATTGATACCACATGCAAGCAAGATTCTGCTGAAGGTTATTTAAAAATTACTGGAGCAGTATATCATCAGCAGACAACTGCCTGAAGTGCAGGTTGGGTTTAGAAGAGGCCATAGCACTAGGGATGTTATAGCTAATGTCAGACGGATCTTGGCTGAAAACAGAGAGTACCAGCGGAATGTCTATGTGTTTCATTGACTATGCAAAGGCACTTGAATGCCTAGCTCACAACAAGCTGTGGCTGACACTGAGAAGAATGGGAATCCCAGAACAATTGATTGTACTCAAATGAAGCCTATACTTGGACCAGGAGGCAGTCATGAGAACAGAGCAAGGAAACACTGCATGGTTCAAAATTGGGAAGGGTGTACACCAGGGATGTGTCCTATCTCCATACCTTTTCAATCTATATGCGAAACAAATTATCTGGGAGACTGGGCTCTATGAAGAGAAATGTGACATCAGAATTGGAGAAAGACTCATCAACAATCTGTGTTATGCAGATGGCACAACCCTGCTTGCTGAAACTGAGGAGGACCTGAAGCGCTTGCTGCAGAAGATCAAGGACTGCAGCTTTCTATATGAATTGAAGCTCAACATAAAGAAAACAGATTCTCAACACTAGGGCCAATTGGAAGTAGCATGATAGATGGTGAAGAGATTGAGATTGTTAATAGCTTCAGTTTTCTTGGCTCCAAAATCAATACTCTTGATACCAGCAGCCAGGAAATACAATGTATATAGCCTCTGAAAATCTAAAGGATGGTCAGCTATGATTCCGTTTTGACTCTATAGCAATAAAACTCAGACTTGACACTCTAATGGGATTTTGGAAGCTGTAAATCACATGAGAGGAGGCTGCTCAACTTTTTCCATGTAACTGTTGATGTGTTCAAAACACTAGAGAGGCACAAGCTTTGGATTAGCAGCACAGCTCCCTACAGACAATACCACCAGAGTTCAGCAACACTAACTACAAACTAAAACCTCCAGTAGATTTTCAGAGGCTATAAACTGAATAGAATAAACTTGTTCAAATATGAAGTAGAACCACAATGAAATATCACTACACATCTCTAAGAATAGCTTTAAAAATGGTGAAAATATCAAATGTTGGTAAGGATACTCAATAACTGGGTCTCCCATAGAAGACTAGTGAAAACAGAAAATGGTGCAGCCACTCTGGTCATCAATATTTCTGGTATTGATTCCTTAATGCAAATTTTAGCAATCTATTGTTCTTCAGAGTCTCAGGTGTCTATGCATTGTCTATCACTCAGTCCAGTGCCTCTGGAAACCCTTGAAAGACACTAAACCTGGCGTGTCTTCCTGATACTAGCCAGTCCTCAACACCTGGAGGAAGTCGGACTCTGACAAGTACTAATAATTCAGAGGACACTAAAGAGCAGTGATGGCACAGACTTGCAAACTAGTGTGGCATTCATGTTTTCTCCTCCTCCCCTCAACATCCATGAACTCTGTATCCAGCCAAAAAACACTAGTACTGTCATTTTCCCAAAATTTATGACATGCAAAATGCATACTATGAAAAGTTACTAGTATGCATTTTGCATTTCCACAATAAGTACACATTATACTTTGATGTGGAAAATCCTAGGGCTGCTGTACATAGGGTCGCTATGAGTCGCAGGCGACTCGACGGCACATAACAACAACAACAAGTGTGTTAGTGATAAATTCAAGCTTTAATCTTCCATTATGTCTTCTCTGAAATAAGCTTACACAGTATTGTCTTCACCACCATGCCACATACTTAGCATGATGTGATAGTCATTCATGATTATATTCTGCATGCTAGATATGAAAAGGCATGCAAAGAGCATGAAGTCTTTGTCCTGGTGGCCTAGAGGATAGAGAGCTGTGCTGCCAACCTAAAGGTATACAGTTTGAATGCACTAGCTGCTAGTCTATAGGAGAAAGACAGGCAATGGAGGAGTCCCATGTGATTTACAGTCTCTGAAAACCTGCTGGAGGGTTAGCTATGAGTTGGTTCCAACTTGAAGGTAGTGAGGAGAGTGAGGAAGATAAGTGTTTTTGTACACAACTAAAATTCAAATGATCACTTTTGGAACCTTGCAAGGAGGGACCAGTCCTTGGAGAGGGACATCATGTTTCTGGGGGGGGAGAAGGAATGTCAAGATTGTTACTGACTAAAAAATAATGGAGAAGAAAATAACAACTCATTGCTATTTAGTCATAACTGACTCAGAGCAGACCCTCTGAAAACAGTGGTTTTTCAGAGGTTATAAACTGCCCTGAAGGAGAATATCCATCTTTCTCTCAAGAAGCAGCTGGTGAATTCAAATTCTCTGCCTTTGCATTGGTAGCACAACTCTGTCCAGTAGACCATCAAAGCTGTCTTAAAACAGAAGACAAAAAGCTACCACTTATCAGTCTGTCACACTGTGGTGGTTTGCATGTTGCTATGATACCAGAATACATACCACACATATTTTAAATCCTATCAGAGCTACCTGCACTTGACAAATAATGGAAGCACTTCTAGACAAAGTGAGAATCAGAAGAGAAGTTGTTAATCGATTTCCAAAAGTTAGCTAAAGGGAATTCTATGGATAACCATATATTGTTATGTATTATATGGCTGGAAAATGAGCCTTCCTAGATTGATAAACCAAAATCCAGTGCTAGTGAGTCAATTTCTGCCCACAGCATAGGAGAGGAGGGAATTGCTCTGTAGTGTTTCCAGGGGTGCAGATTTTTACAAAAGCAGATTGTCTCAAATTTCAGGGTCAAAATTAATGAAACAAAGTCTTGCCATCCTCATTTTTAAAAAACAATCTAACAGTACTTCTTCTATAACATATCCATTCTTCTGGTAGAGCATATAATAGTTCTTCACCAACAACCAGAATTAAAAGGCATCATTCTTCACTCTAACTTTTCCATTGTTCAGATCTCCTATGAATATGAGACAATGGAAAATACTTTGGCCTATGTCAGACACACCTTTGTCAGCAAAGAGACACACTTATTATTCAACATCTTAAAAGGGTCTTTTGTATCCCAATGGAATACATTGCTTGATTTATTTGCTGTTCCCATGATCAGCAACTGTGGATCCAAGTAAAACAACATCTTTTAAAACTTTTGCTAGTTATTATGCTTTTGCTTACTGACCTTGTGTATATGTTTGCTTTGTTTATTGAGTAGTAATCCTACTGAAGCTGTTGGTCAGTAAGTTCTTTAAATCCACTTGTTTTATCTGCGTAATATTTACATATACATATTGACTGTTAGTGAGTCTGCATATTATAGGCTATTAATGAACCTTTCTCCAATGCTGACTCCACATTCTGTCTCCTATATCCTCATAGCTTCTTGGGCTATTTGGTCAGCATACAGATTAAATAAATACAGCAGAAAGAAGAAATATTGTCACATACAAAATATTCCTTGTTTTGTTTGATTGGCTGCTCCACATGAACACAATTAAATATTTTGGAATTCCTATTCTTTGCAATGTTATCCACCATTTGTTATGGTCCACCCAGTGTCTGCCATTGCATAGTTAATAAAGCACAGATACATATCTTCCTGCTATTCCTTCATACAACAATTTCTATGTGAAATCAGAATAATATCCCTTGGTCAACTATTTCTTCTGAAACTGCTTGAAATTCTGTCAGCTACTGCAGTTGTTTTTAAATTTTCTTCAGCAAAATTTTTCAAGATGTTATAATAATGCTACTGTTAGATAATTTCCACATTCTGTTTAATTATTTTTTTGAATGGCCACAAATATTTATTTCTTCCATTAAATTGGTCTTAAAAATTTCTTGGCATACCACTACTTGGAATATACCCTGAGAATATGAGAACTGAGGTGCAAACTGAGATTTGTATATCAATGTTCATAGCAGCATTATTCACCATTGCAAGAACATGGAAACAGCCGAAATGTCCAACCACAAACGAATGGATTGAGAAATTATGGTACATTCACTCAATGGAATACTATGCAGTACACATGAGCAATAACTATGCTGAGTGAACTAACTCAGTCCCACAAGGATAAATATTGTATATAATTGTTATTGTAGAAAGATCCAAGATGGCAGGGGAGGCAGAGACAACATGGTGAGCTGCGGGAGCAGCGGACCACTCGGAAAAGGGCCATTATGATCCTCTACAGACTTCTGTGTATTGATAATTGAACAGTTAAACAGTTGATGACTGGTCTTCAGTGAGGACTGAGGCTCAACAACAGGAATTCAAGGATTTCCAAGGAAGAATGGGTGAGTGCCACAACTCCCAACACCCTCCTGCAGAGGCCACACTGTGCCTCACCACAGCCGCATCTCCATGAAGTTCCCACAGCCAGAACCTATGGAATCCCTCGCCGAGCATGGAGGGTGGGCACCGGGCCTCCCCAGGACTGGTGCGGTGGAGCCGCCACACTGCAGCAAAGTGTACTTGTTCCAAGGAGATTTCTTGGAGCCAAGATGGCGGCAGCAGGGGAAGCAGGCAGACACTGGCCTCCCATGGGCGAGATGAAGCGTGACCACCAGCCGCACATGTGGGAGATGACGTGTGGGAGATGGCTTGCGTTTGCTGGCCACCCACATGGAAGATGGCACTCTCCTAGCTGCCCCCTGCGTGGGGGATGGAGCGCGCCCACCGGCTTCCCGCACACTGGATGGCGCATGCCTGCTAGCCGCCTGTGTGGGAGATGACACTCAGGAGTTGGCTTGCACCCGCTGGCCACCCGCAATGGGAAATGGCACGCTCCCACCAGTCGCCCGTGTGGGGGATGGTGCGCACCCGCTGGCTGCCTGCGCATGAGATGGCGCATGCATGCCGAGAGATGAAGTGTGCCTGCCGGCTGGCCACATGGGAAAATGGCGCACACCCACCCCCACCAGCTGCCCACACATGAGATGACGCCTGCCTGCTGAGAGATGACGTGTACCCACAGGTCACCCGTGAACGAGATGATGTGCACCCGCCAGCCATCAGTATGGGACATGATACTTGGGAGATGGCTCGCGTCCACCAGCCACTTGAGCAGAAGATGGCACGCGCCTGGCAGCCACCCACACAAAAATATGGCACACACATGCCAGTCGTCTGTGTGGGGGATGGTGTGTGCCTGCTGGCCCACTGCCTGACTGTGCACTAGATGAAACGAGCACTCTGAGAGATGACGCGCACCCACCGAGAGATGATGCAAGCCCTCCAGTCACCCACGCGCAAGATGACATGTGCCCTCTAACTGCCCACACTGGGAGATGACGCACACCTACCCCCACCGGCTGCCTGCACACGAGATGACGCACGCCTGCCAGCCGCCCGCACAGAAGATATGACGCGTGCCTTGTGGCCTGTGGGGGGGATGTGTGCCCCACTGCCTGCAGGTTTGGGTTTCCTTGGAAAACCAGAGAAGATGATCACCTATACAATGGATTGTTGAAAGTCACTGTGAGTTGTCTACTTGATGACAGTTAACAGTGGCAGCATGTCCAAGAGGACCAACATCCTAAATGCACCACATATTTTGATCTGTTGAATGCTTCTGCCAAAAGATGTTTAGACCTGGAGGGAGCCTGTTCACAATTTTCAGGTACCCTTTGCCATTTATAAAGGGGGAGGGAAGTGATACCTACTTCAAATTATAGTATGACCACTTATGGAGGGGGGGTTAAAAGTGGTGGTGCTGGAATTGGAGATGCTGTCCCTGGCCACACACTCCTTGGTCAGGTGAGGAGACCAGATCAGTGTGGGGGTAATTAGAGGGGAGTGTATCAGCCAGCCCATGGGGGCAGTTGCCCTGCTCGGCATGGGTTGTCTTTGGCTCTCGGCTTGGGGCGAGCCGTCATGGCCCTCAGGGTGAGCTTCTCAGTCCCCAGAGTGTGCCATCTGACCCCTGGGTAGGGAAAAAAATTGCCTAGGGTATCCAGAGAATTTTATCTAGGCTACTTTCTGCCACCCTCTCCCCCAGTAAACCTGAAAACAACACCCTCAAAACCCCTCTACTTGTAACTCACAAGTTTGTTCTCTCTAGGTTTACTCCCTTTCTTACAGGTAACCTTACCACTGAGTTTTACTTCAGACCTGAACCCGAACCCAGTGCCAGACAAAAAGGAAATACAACTGCCAGCTAAAGAAGCAAAGGAGGATGGAGCCTCTGGGTTCAACCAGCCAACCCCACTGGACCCACCTGGGAAAACATTTTGCAGTCCACAGGGGAACAAATGACAGGAAAATATCTTCTAACAGAACAAGAAGGCAAGCAGCCTTAACCCAAGATCACCAGTAAGTTGATAAAGTGTCCTCCCTTTCCCCCTTCACATCAACACCCCTGTTCAGCATGAAGAAGCCAGAGAGTTGGCATCCAGTTCCCAAATCAGTGAGACAGTTGATATAACTACCATTGGAAAATGCTTGTCATTTTCCTGTAGCATCTGGTCCTCACTGGATCACTTTCATTTCCTTCACCTGCTCCCCCCACCAACGATTTTCTGCAGCTCTGCAACTGCATCCCTGCCCATCCTCACCCTTCTGCCCCTAACCCTCCCCTCCTTGTTGTACCCCCAATTTGTTTTTTCCCAATAAAAATTTTTAAAAAAACCCTGTTATTGTAGAATGAGTATAAGTATCCAGGAGGGGTGGGAGAGGCTGGGAGCAAAGGGATATGGATGTGCAGGGGAAAAGGGGGATTAATCATTGGGTTGTACAATTTGATGGGGGGGGATGAGGGAAATGGAAAGAATTTGTTCAAATTTGTATTTTAATTTTGTATATAAACTGGTAGAAATATTTAAAAAATAAAAATATAGTAAAAAATTTTCTTGGCATAAATAAATTATCACTCCTAAAGTTGTATCTATTTACTGAAGCATATCAATTGGAAATCTGTAAATTCCTGAAGCCTTTTTAAAAAAAATACCTTTAGTACAAAAAAATATACCTTTAGTATGGCTGAAGAGATCTGATGGTGCTGTAGATTAGGCTCTCTAAGTTTTATCCCATATTGTCTCTTATGATCTTTATTATTTTAAGCCTTACCCCTAGGTCTTTGATCAACCTTGAGTTGACTTTTGTGTATGGTGTGAGATGTGGATTGCATTTCAGATTTCTGGAATTACTAGTCAAATTTTGCTAGCACAATTTGTTCAATATGTTGTTGTTTCCCCAATTTGTAGGTTTTGTTTTCTTGTCAAATGTGAGTTGACCATAGACAGATCAGTTAATTTCTGCGTTCTCAATTCTGTTGCATTGATCTAAGTGTCTGTCATTGTACCAGTAGCATACTATTTTTGTTATTATAGCTGTATAGTAGATTTTGAGATTAGGGAGTGCTGTGCCTCCCACTTTGTTTTTGTTTTTCAGAAGTGCTTTGCTTATTACAGGTTCTTTCCTTTCCAAATAAGCTTGCCTTTTCTAGCTCTTTGAAAAATTGTTTTGGTGTCTATACTGGGATTGCATTAAACATGTAGATAGATTGCTTTTGGTAGGATTGTCAGTTTCACTCTATTGAATCTTCCTATCCATAAACAGGAAACATTTCTCCATTGAGTTAGGTCTCTTGCTGTTTCTAACAGTATTGTTTTCTAATATTCTTTATAAAGATCTTCTGTGTCTTTAGTTAGGTTTATTTCCAAGTATCTCAATTTGTAGTTGGTTATCGTCAATTATATTTTTTTTAGTTTCTTTTTCTATGTTTTTATCTGTTACTGTAGAGTAATCCCACTCACTTTTTGTACATTAATCTTGTATCCTGCCACTCTGTTTAACAGCCTTTTTGTTGAGTTCTTGGGGTTTTCTGTGTACATTATAATATAATCTGCACATAGTGATAATTTTAACACCTCTTTGCTGAACTTTGCCTCTTATTCTCTTCTCTTTTTGTATTGACCTAGAAAGTACTTCCAATACAATATTGACTCTGTTTGCAAGGGGAGAATGATGTTAGCTTTTGGTTTTGTGTATATACTTTTCACTATGCTGATAAAAATTCTTTCTATTCTTATTTTGCTGAGTGTTTTAGTTAGGAAGGGGTATTGGGTTTTGCCCAAGGCTTTTCTTCATTGATTAATAGGATCATATGGTTCTTGTTCTTTGCTTTGTTAATGTGATATGTTGATTGTTTTTCTTTTGTTGAACCATCCTTACATACTTTTTATGAATCTCATTTAGTCAGAATGAATTATAATTTTTTTTTTGTATACTCTTGTATGCTATTAACCAGGATTTTCTTAAGGATTTTTTTCATCTATATTCCTAAGAGATGTTGGTCTGTAGTTTTTATTTTTGTTAATGTCTTTGACTGATTTTTATATTAAGGTTATGCTTGATACATAAAACAAGTTGTGTCTTGTCTTTCTCTCGTTAAGTTTGCCAGTAGTTTGTCTATTTTATTGACTCTTTCAGAGAATCAGCTTGTCTTCTTGATGGTTATAATTGCTTTTCTATTTTCCATGT
This sequence comes from Elephantulus edwardii, assembly GCF_000299155.1. NCBI lineage: Eukaryota > Metazoa > Chordata > Mammalia > Macroscelidea > Macroscelididae > Elephantulus > Elephantulus edwardii. Next base: position 734,117 of record NW_006400089.1, on the reverse strand, counting down.
CACTGATTTCATCTCGTGTCCTTACAATTTCCTTTCTTCTGGAGGTTGTGTGATTAGATAGTTATTCTTTTTCTATTTGATGAAAGTATCGAGTTAGTTCATTAATTTTACATATTTCTTCTTTTTTTGTGTTTGCCTGTTCTTATGACTTTTTCCCTGAGGACTGACTTAGCTTTATCTCAGAAGTTTTGGTATATTGTATTTCCATTATCATTTGCTTTGAGGATATTTTTATTACTTTTTGTTTCTTCTATAACCCAGTTGTGTTCTGGCAGACTGTTATTTAGCTTCAGCATAGCTGATTTTATAAGTTTTATACTCTTGTCATTAACTCCTACATGTTTTGTCATGTTTTTAAATTGTTTTGCTCACAAAGTTTGTATACATGGTGTTTCACACTAGCTAAGACCTGAGAGGACAGCTGCATAGAGGGACCTTACCTTTCAGCAGCAAGGAGTTAATCTGGAGGTTTTCTGTATCCCAGGCATCAATAAGGAAAGGGTGAACAATTGTGCCTACACTTGCCTCTATCCAGGTACTTTTCTGCAGATCCACCAGCAACCTATAGAGAGTCTGAAGCCTTCTCTGTGACTGCTGAGCAGCAGTAATGAGAGAGCTGAGAAGTCCCACCTCTACTGACCTCTACAGCAACCCTAGATTACCTCAGTACAGCATATTGACAGAACAGTGCTATATCACTTAAAAGAATGTTCTTCCAAAAGATAATATCCACCAACGTTTACATACAAAGGCCCTCCCCATGGTCTTGTTGACTCTAAACATGAGACTTAAATAAAAAACAACCAACATAGTATGTTTTTTGTTGTTATGTGCTATTGAGTCACCTGCAACATATTGCGAGCTTACGTACAGCAGCTCTGAGCTGAGGCAGTCTCACTAATTATGACACACCAACCCCCATTGCCTCAGATACCATTTCAGTCCAACTCATCAGGGATCTTCCTCTCCTGTGCTGTCCCTCCACCATTCCGAGCATGATGTCCTTCTCCAAGGACCAGTGTCTCCTGGCCACATGCCCAAAGTATGTGAGATGGAGCTTCAAAATCCTAAACTCCAAGAAGAGACTGGGCTTCAACTTCTCCAAGACAGACTGATTTGTTTTCTTGGCAGTCCATGGTATGCTCAAGACTCTTCTCCATCACCAGAATATGAAGGCATCATTCATTTTCTGTCATCCTTAGTCATGGTCAAGCTCTCTGAAGCATAACAAGTAATTGAGAAGGCCATAGCCTGGATTATACACATCTACATCTCTAGAATGACACCATTGCTTTCTGGCACTCTGAAGAGGTCTATGACAGCAGATTTTCCCAGTGTAATTTGTCTTTATTTCCTGACTACTGGGGGTTAAGAGTGTAGATTGTGGATCGAGCAAGCTCTTCTCCATCTATCATGGTGCTGCCAACTGGCCCAATGGTAAGAATCTTTGTCTTCTTGATGTTGAGCTTTAATCCATATTGAAGACAACAGCACTTGACTTTTTGCAGCAAGTGCTTCAGATCTTTTTCAGTTTCAGTAAGCACAAGTTGTTTACATAAAAGGGGAGAAATGGAAGATGCATATAAAATTCTAAAGGAAGTTAAAAAAGTAATACAAAACAAAACAAAGATAGGAAAAGAACAGAAATGTTAGAAATAGTATTCTAGAAAAATAAGATCAACATTTCAGAAGCTGTAAACATATTGGAGGAACAGAGGAAAAGAACTGAATAGATGTAACACAGAATCAGGAAAATGGAAGACATACTGTTCAGCACTGATCTCCTAGAGCAAAAAAGCAGAAACATAAAGGAAGGAAAATGAACGAAATCTAAGAATAGTGTAGGACAACTTCAAGAGGAATATTATATGCAATAACATGCTTTGGAATTCGAATACAAAAAGAAAAAAACAGGCACCAAAAAAATGACTGAAGATTTACTAGAGGTAAACTTTCCAAATATCGTGAAAAATGAGAGATTATACATCCAAGAAGCAGAGCAAGCATCAAATAGAAAAGACTTCAAAAGAAAAACATCACAATATCACATAATCAAATTTGCCAGAGTCAAAAACAAGGGACAAATTTTGAAAGCAGCCAGACAAAAATTAAGAGTAACCATTATAGGAAAGCAAACAAGATTACTTTCTAATTTCTCTACAGATACCAAGTAAGCAAGAAAACACTGGAATGACATATAACAGGCGCTCAAAGCACACAATTCAACTGAGAATACTATATTCAGCAAAACTGTTGATCAAACATGTCAGAGAGATCAGAATATTCCTAGGAAAAAAGAATCTAAAGGAGTTTGTGAATAAAAGACCAACGTTGCAAGAAATACTAAAGGAAGTTCTTCCCACAGAGATGTGACAGGAAAGTGGGTGGATCAAGGAAACCAGAGCAAAACACATTCACGTACACATATGCACACAGCAAAATAACAGCAATAAACTCTTGCCTCTCAATAATTTCATTGAATGCAAACAGTTTAAGTGCATCAGTGAAAAACA
>NW_006400089.1:728718-731359 GCF_000299155.1 Elephantulus edwardii | reverse complement strand
TATTCTAAATTCTACATTATATGTTATATCCTATATTCTATATTCATTACATATTACATATTATATACATATATATAAACTTTGTAAGTAAATCAGTATAAAATAAAATTTAAAAAATAAAGACAAGCAAAATTTAACAGAACAGCAAGCAACAATGCTGGCGAGGTTGTGAAGAAACTGGAACCCTGATTCACTGTTGGTGGGAGTGTAACCCCTGTGGAAAGCATATGGCGCTTTCTCAAAAAGTTGCAAATAGAGATACCATTTGACCCAGCAATTCCACTACTGGGATTATACCCCGAAGAGACCATAACTGTCATCCAAGCAGATATATGCACACTCATGTTTATTGCAGCTTTGTTCACAATAGCAAGGAGTTGGAAAAAACCTAAGTGCCCACCAACAAACGAATGGATAGAGAAGCTGTGGTATATTCACACAATGGAATACTATGCTGCATTGAAAAACAAGGAACTCATGCAATATTATTCAAAATGGTTGACTCTGGAGAACATTATGCTGAGTGAAATATCCCAGTCACAAAAGGACAAATATTGCATGATGCCACTGTTGTAGAATGGGAATGATCTTGGGGTTGGGGAGAGACTGAGTAAGATGAGTTCAATAATGTATACTGCACTGAAACAGAGGAGGGAGAAAACTGTTTAAAAGAGATATGTGTCTAGGTATTTCTGTCATGACAGGAGTCTAGAGTGATGGCTACATGGTGGAGTGGACCTGGGCGAGGGTTTGTAAAACAATGAAAGAATCTTTTCTTTTACGTTTCCAAGAGGGTAGTGTTCTGGGGTGGGAGGTAGCCTTGGGAGGGAACAAATCTATAACGATGAATGAATGGAAATCCAAAGCCTCTGTAAATTTTCACTGAAATTAATAACAAATTTAATGTTTTTAAAAAAGAATTAAGTTAGAGTAAGGATGGCAATGGATTTATAACTGCTCAAGCTAATAAAACTATATCCTGGCATGGAGGAGGAACAGGGGAAATGTATCCACATTTACAACATTCCTCTTACCGAAACCATTTATGGAAAATAAGTACTGCATTGGAACATGTATCTCTGGATTGGAAATGATGATATTGTTAATATTTCTAGCCTTAAGCTTAAAAGATTATAATGTTCAAATTTATTTGTTATACATTTGCTTAAATTTTCCCCTCTTTTAACAAGTGGGATCTAGAGGGAAGAGAAAAGACCAGAGAATGGCCAAAATTATTGGGGCAGCTATTGTTACCAGTTTAGGGCATGTGCCAGGAAAAGGAAGTCTTACTCATATACAGTGCCACCCAAAGGTAATAAAGGAGGTCAGAATTGCTTCCACTGTGGAAAGCTGTGCCACTTCAGTAGACAGTGTCACAGACGAGAGCCACAGATAGGCAAGGGAGTAGAGAAGAAGCTCCCAATCACTTGCTTTAAGTGTGGGTCTGAAGGACACCTGGCCAAGGTGGCCCACATCAGGTCCTCGTGGCAGACAGGACTGACAGGCCCCAGCTCCCAGCTGGAAACAAAGGAGGACGATTCAACGATTTAGACCCTCCCAGAAGAGCTATGGGTGAGCATTAACATTACTAGTAAGTATATTCATTTTCTCCTGGACACAGAGCCTACTAATTGGTCCTAAAAGCCTTCTGAGGTCCCAAATCTTCTCACTATTTCTTAGTTGTTGAAATGGATGGAAAACCTCATAAGCAGTTCCTTACTTTACCTCTACCTTGCATTCGAACTTCTGAGTTGTAAAACAATCCAGTGGTAGATGGAATTTCCTCCAGGACTTAAGAACCGTCCTTTTCCAAGGATTGGTCCCTCCTGGCCAAAGCCCAAAGTATGTGAGAGGGAGCTTCAAACCTCCAAGAGAAACTTGGTTTCACCCTCTCCAAGACAGACTGATTAATTTTCTTGGCAGTTCAAGATTTTTCTCCATCTCCACAACTCAAAGGCATCAATTTTTCTTCTGTCATCCTTAGTCATTGTCCAGCTTTCTGATCATAGCAAGTAATTACAAAGACCATGGTTTGGGTAAAGTGCACCTTAGTCTCTAATCTGACATTGTTGTGTCTCTGTACTCTGGAGAGATCCCTGACAGCAGATTTATCTTATGCAATTTATCTTTGATCCTGACTGCTGATGCCAAGAGCATTGGCAAGAATGGTCCTACGCAAGCTGTAACTGTTAAGAACCTCAATCTCTTCTTCATCCATCATGGTGCTCCATGTTGGCCCAGTGGTGAGAAAATTTGTCTTCTTGATGATGAGCTTCAGTTCATTTTGAAGACTACAGTCCTTGACCTTCTTCAGCAAGTGCTTCGGATCCTCCTCAGTTTCAGCAAGCCAGGTTGTGTCATCTGCATAATGTCAATTACAAAAAACAGAAACACATCCTCCGTTGTCCACTGCTTTCAGCCAAGATCCATAAACAATGATATCTCTGTATTAAAAATAATTTGTCTTAATTAGAGAGGGAAGTATTCAATCTATCTTTGGTGCCAAATTATTGGATTTAATGGATTATTTAAAATTGAGCATGATATTGCTCAGCCATAAGTAGGAATGAATGAAGTTTGGGCATATGCTTCAACATGAATCTTGAAAATATTATGCTAACTTAAGCTTAAAAGATTATAA
>NW_006400089.1:715821-727428 GCF_000299155.1 Elephantulus edwardii | reverse complement strand
TAAAACTAATAAAATTTAATAATAATTACAAAAAAAGAAAATACTATGCTAAGTGAAGTACCAGATCAAAGGACAAAATTGTATAATCCCACTTAAGTGTAATATATAAAGTAGGTAAATGCCCAGAGGTCAAAGTTTATTAGTGGTTACCAGGGGCAAAAGAGAGGTAAGGAAAGGAAGTTCATTGCTTCGGCACTAACTGAGCTTCTGTTAGGGGGATAAAAAAAATAAGGAAATGTGTAGTGATAAAGTTGAAATTACTCTCCCTTACCTCTGAAAACTCACTGGACAGTCCGTTATGAGTCAGTTCCAACTTGGTGGCACACAACAACAACAACAACAAAACAATGTTGAAATGACACCTTTTTCTTATAAATATATTTATCATAATAAAAAATATAACTAACTAATAGAATGTAATGTATGTTAGGGTGCGTTTAGCCATTGTTGTGAGTCAGCTTTACACTGCAACCTTTCAGAAATGCCCTCTAATGGTCCTTTCACACTGATTGTCAAAATCATCTCTCCTTTCCTCTGGCAGATTTACTTTGAATAAAACAAATAAACATATAGACAAATAGACATAAGGAACAGGACTTTATTGATGTTGTTAATGATTTTAAAACACTCACATATGTCCTTAATTCTAGTTTGCTGATAGTCAACCTCCACTCCCAGGCCATAATCATTGCCCCACAACCCATGAGAGTGAAAGGGCAACGTTGCATCCCATATTCCAATCCTGAAATATAATCAAGACACTAAAAATTAGAGGGTTTCAATGAAATTCTGGGGTTCTTGAGATTCCCACAGGAAGTAAGACCTACCATCATGAAGTGTTTGCATGTTTAGAGTAACAAGAACCAAGCCCTAATACCAGGGGAGGTTGGAATGTGCAGAATAATTGAGCCTGTTCTCATTTTAAAGAACTGAGTGATGTTTTCAAAGCAACACACTTCTTTAAAGTGCATCCTACACCTCATGAAGGGCACTTGAGGCACTCCAGGCAAAAATCCCAAACTGGTGCCTACCAAATGTGTTGGGGATTGGACTGTTAGCTCCTAATTCACTTTGCTCTTCCATTCCTTGTCTTCCTCGGGACAGACAACACAAACACCAAGCTAGTGAGTTGGAGAAAAGGCAGTCACATGTCAGACTGCTGGCTGCTGAGTCTGGAAGGAGGTAACTTTGAGGATAAGGGAGGTGCTAAATGGGAGGAGCAGCAGTATTCCATGTTCCTATTCTCTTTCCTGATCTAGGAGGTAGCTCTATGGATCTGCTCACTTGGTAATAATTCATTACCATTTTTGTGTGTGTACATTTTTATATGCTTATTATATATGAAAGTTTGAAGAGGGGGGGGAAATCCCAGGGATTTATTCAAGTCCAGAGTGAGAATGATCTTCAAGAATGTAGGAATCCATTTCTCATCAACTTGGAAAGAGTAGGGTTTTTTGATGAAAGAAAGTCATGAACTTGCCTTTTTTTGCACAATGGAAAAGATTGTCCAAGTTGTCTAATTGATGCTCCGAAAGCCCGAGACTTGCCCCAATTTAGGGTTTCCCATTTCTCCTGTTGGATGGTCTCACTCCTAAATTCTGCAGCTGGGCTATGCTGCCTCTTCCCCAACTGCTGCTGCTGGTGGTGGTGTGTCATTGTCTGGAATGAGAGGTTCAGTGAGGCTGCCACAGAGTGTGTTTCCAGGAGCTCTACTCTCCTAACAAGCATACTTGGAAGAATAAGAGAAGACGACATTCATCATTACTGGTGATGCTGATAGATATTTATTTAAAAATTTACTCTGTGCCAAGTCAGGGGGAGAAAAACACCACCAAAAATTGTTAAGAAGATGTTTTAAAGAGTCACATTTTATAGATGAGAAAACTGAGCATTGAGGAAGTTTCAAAATTTGGCCCTAGTTGCATGTTACACTCTGCTTTGAACTCTGCCTTTGCCTTTTCTAAACTGTCAAAATCTAGGCTGCTGGAAAACCCCAAAATATTTGTCTGGGTTGTCCCTCCAGGTGGTTTGTCTGGCCCAATGAAGTGTCTCACAGCAGCCTCCCTGACTGCCCACAGCATATTTACAGTGCAAACTGGTGCCCTCTGTAATGCATTTTCTCAGTGATTACTAGTCGCCCACTGGGCATGCATGCCTAAGGAGCCTCCTCTGTTCCTCCCTTCCATACCTTTTGTGCCCCTCCCTCTGGCCACCAATCTTGTGTATGCTCTGTGAAAGCCCACTCTTTTCTGACCTGGGATCCCACTCATGCCATTTAACTACAACCAGGGTTGAGGAAGTCTTTGTTTTCAAAATGAAAATAGATTAGCATTTGGCTAAAAAGAAAAATGATATCTACCCTATGAAATTTGAGGCATAAGAATTAAGAACAATGTTTCAAGATCACATTTTATAGCAAGATATCCTCAATAAGGCTTTGATGAATATACTTCAGACATTTCTTCATGCCCATATGAGCAGTGTGAGACATGCATGTACACACATAAACACACATGTACTCAACCACACACTGTATGTGGACAACTACATATACTTTCTTCTCAAGGCAGGCTCCTTGCACATGCTGTTCCAGAGTCAGCTTTCCTCACACATCTGTACATGTCAGTTGTAAAGGATGGGGTGTGTGGGTGTGTGTGTCTCTATGTGTGTGTTCCTCCAGGGCTTTTGGGCTCTCTTCCAAGGTCCCTGGCTCAGGTGGCAGGACTGTCCTTTCCTCAGCCACAGGTGTATCTCAGCATGTGGAAAAACTCTTTCTTTCTCCTGCCTTGTTCCTTTGGTTTTATTGTTCCCACCTGGATCATCTTTCTTCCTCTATGAATTTGAGAAATTTCTCTTTTTCTTCAGGCTAGTTCATAAGGAGTGCCTGTCAAAGGACATGTGTCAGAGAGAGACTCATGTCCTCCTGAGTGCTGGGACCCTGAGCCTTTCATGAGTGAAAGTGACAATGATTATGCTATTTATTTTGCCTTCCTGTGCCCACCTTGGCGATGGTTTCCCCCCGCCCCCATGCTTGTTTTATGCCTTTATATCTCAGGGAAGGTATCGACAGCAGAGAGACAGGACATGAAAAGGGTCTGCAGAAGATAGACCATGCCAAGGGCTGCTGGAGGGCACTGAAAGGTGTTGGTGCTAACATCTAGGGGGTGTCGAGTCCTCTCTTGAGTTTTGCATGAGCTTTGTCCTCCAATCAGAAAAACTTTTCCAATATCTTCAGACAAAGAAAGAAATTCCTTGAAAATCACAATAGCAATATCTCAGTCAACACTTTTTAGGTAACTTTAGTAGTTGCTGAAGAAATTTCATTATTAACTTCACTGGCTTAAAAGAAAAAGACATTTGTGAAACTTTTAGAAAATTTGCAAGCTAGTTGGTGAAAAGGGCCATTATACAAAAAGATTACATTATGTAATTTACACAGCTATGGAAGCAGTGGTCAACAAATAAAGTGGAATCTTGGATTTGGAAAGAAAAAACAAAAGAAAAACTCTAAGAAGAATCTCCATGTCCAGATGATTTCACTAGAGTCTTAACAAATGTTTAAAGAAAAGTATACACTATTTCTACACATTCTATCCCAGGAAGTAAAAGATAAGAGCCTATTTTCTGACTGACAGGTAGCATTACCTTAAGAACAGGTTCTTTGGTGCTGTAATTACACTGTAAAAAACACTGTGGACCTAAAGCAGCACACCTTAGAAGACCAGCAAGAGAAAGAAAGGTAATCTTGTATGTGATTTACAGGCTTCCCAAAATCCACTGGCTGGTCACTTATGAGTAGGTTCTGACTCAATGACAATGAGTATTACTTTAATACCAAATCCAGGCAAAGATGGTAGAATAAGAGGAAAATTATACCCCACCATCCCTCATGAACATGCATTAAAAAATACTTAATAAATTGTTAGTAAAAAGAATTCAGCAGTATATAAAAGAACTATAAGTCAGCAACAAGTAGGGTTATTCCAGGGATGCAAGGTCAGTTTAATATCTGAATACTTATTTGTGATCTTCCATATTAACAGAAAAAAAGAAAAATCACATGATCATATTGTTTTTGTTATTGCCTACCTTGAGTCAGAAGTGATTCATAGAGACCTTCTAACCAGGTTTTCAGCTGCAGTAAATTTCACTAGTATTGCTGGTAGAAATGGAATATTGTAACAATCTGCAGTTTCTTAGAAACTTAAATTATGCCTCAACAACTCCACCCTTAGAAATATACCTGAAAGAACTGAAAGAAGGGGCTCAAACAGATATGCACAGTGATGTGCACTGTAGCATTACAACAGCCAAAAGAAGGAAATAACCCAAATAGTCATCAACAGATAGATGGATAAACAAAACATGGCATATGCATACAAAGGAACATCACTCAGTTATAAAGAGAAACTAAACTCTGACGTATACCGTAAAGAAAGAAAACACAGACTCACTTGAAATAAGTCCGAAACAAAAGTATAAAGAGTATGTGATTCCACTTGTATCTAGAGCAGACAAATACACAGAGACTAGTTTATTAGCGGCTTATTAGATATTGGGTAATTAAGAAAGAAAACTGAACAAAAATAAGTTGAAGTAAAATGAAAATATTAAACTAGAAAAAAGAAAATAAAACCTTCGATAATGAAGAAAAGGAATTCAAGAGGTATTAAAAATAACAAAAATAAAGCATTGATTAGAAGAATGGAGAATGTGGGCATTTAACTTTCTTCGTGCAGTACATCCCAGGGCTCTAAGTGCCCTTGTTGTTAGGTGCCTTTGCGTGGACAGATCAAGACCTTGCCTGATCTTGCACCACCCTCATAATCTCCACTATGCTTGAACCCATAATTGTAGCCACTGTATCAATCTGTCTCATTTAAGGACTTCCTCTTCTTTCTGACCTTTTTGTTCCCCCTCAAGGCCTATCCCCTCTTGATAAGGATCTCTGGAGCCCCAGTAGAAGGTGTGCTGTCAACCTAAAGGCACTTAGCTCAAATTCACCAGTTACTCAACAAAAGGAAGATGGCAATCTCCTCCAATGCGGATTTACTGGTTCTGTAAACCCATGAGAGTGGTTTATTAGCTGTGAATTGGTTCTGACGATGGCAATTAAGAGCAACAAACCCTTCTTGATAACACACCCACAATTTGTGAGAGGAAACCTCACAATCTTTGTCTATAAGAAGCATTCTGGCAGCTTTGTTTTAAGCTTCACCAACAAGTTGGCTTCCATTTCTGTAAGCAACATTATGTCATTTACTTGTGGCAGGTTGTTAATTACTATCTGGCTAATCCTCAGCCCACATTCTTCAACTTCTTGGATTTTTTTGCCCACTATGTGAATTAAATTAGTTTGGTAAGAGTACGCAACCCTGTGTCTTGTTCAAAGAATTATTGCTTCATCTATAGACAAGTTCCACATTTTCACAATGGTCTTGGGTGGTGTTTTGTTTTTTTCAGTATAATTCTTACATTATATTGGATTACAAAGTTTGTATACATTGTTTTTACATTGGATCTTTCTCATTTCCTTTATCTACTCCTCCCTCCACCCTCTGTAATCCTATGATTAATTACTCTTCCCCCCTCACCCATCCTCATCCCACTACTCCCCACTTCCTTAGATCTTCATACACATTCCATAATAATGATCTTATACAGTATTTGTCCTTATAAGACTGATTTAGTTTACTTAGCATACTGCCTTCCAGTCCCTCAGAAATTAGGTAGTGATTTTAAAAAATCATTGCTCTTGTGTGCTGCATCGTATTCCATTTTGTGAATGTACCATAAATTCTCAATTCATTCGATTGTGGTTGGACAGTTGGGCTGTTTCCATGTTCTTGTGATGGTGAATAATGGTGCTATGAACATTGGTATACAAGTCTCCATTTGTGCCTCAATTCTTATTTTCTCGGGTATATTCCAAGCAGTGGAGTAGCTGAGTCATACGGATTTTTTATGTTCAGCTTTCTGAGGAAACATCAAACTGCCTTCCAGAGTGGTACAATCCCACCAACAGTATGTAAGAATTCCTGTTTTACCACATAGATATTTTTTAAATTTCCATTCATTAAAATGTTATCCATAGATTTTCATGACTCATATAATCTTTGCGTAGTCAATAAAACAGAGGTAATCTTCTTTCTGGTCAAGATCTGACATCAGATATGATATTTCTCATTCTGTGTTCTCTTCTGAATCTCTAATTTCTGACAGCTAAATGGCTCCAGTCACTTTTTAATAATCTTCAGTAAAATGTGACTTGCATATAATATTATTTGATAATTTTCATGTTATGCTGATTATCTTCCTTTAAGACAGGCAAACTCTGGATCTCTTGCAGTAGATTGGCCAGGTAACTGTCTTCCACATTTCTTGACATAGGTGAGTGAACACATCTACTCCACCTTTCTTAAGCTAAAGAAAATACTCACAGATGAACCAATAAACTTATGGTACGTAAAGTTGTGAAGAATTTCATTTTAATTGAATCCACAATCAATACCCATGGAAGCAGTTATAAATTAAATTATGCATTGGAATGGCAAATCTGTTATCAAGGACCTCTGTAAAGCATTAAAGAGTAAGGGTGTTATTTTCAAGGCTCACATTTGACTGATTCATGTTTTTATAATTTTTAAAAAATTTTCGTGTGTGTGTGTGTGTGTGTGTGTGTGTGTGCTGTCAAATCAGATCTGACTGGTACAGGAGGAGATTGTCCCTTCTTCTCCAGCAAAACCTCTGGTGGATTCAAACTGCACACCTCTGGGATTGCAGTGCAACTTCCTGCCACTAGGCCACCAGAGCTTGCTGATATTTTTAATTTCATTATATCCATGTGAAAGCTGAGCAATGAATAAGGAATATTAGAGAATCTATGATTTTGAATTGTGGTATTGCTGAAGTATATTGAGTGTATCATTGCCAAAAGAGCATGTTTTGAGCATCTGCTGTGTGCTAAATACTCGGCTAGATGTTGTTGAGGGAGCTAAACAGAGAGGATTTTATTTAAAAGAACAAATAAATCTATTATGAAAATATGCAATTAGAATGTTTCTTAGAAGCAAGATTGGTAAGAATTTAATATATTTTAGGTATGTTATCAGACAAGGCAATTCTCTGGAAAAGGACATCATGTTTGGAAAAGTCAGTTAAATAAAAGGAAGACCTTCAAAGAAATAAGTTAACACAGTGACTGCAACCTTGGTTATAAACACATAAAACATGTGAAGTTAATGCAGAGTTAGGCAGGGTTTCTTCTCGAAACATATTTTGAGTGCCTTTTTATCAGAGGGATTTATTTTTGGTCAACATAATGATAAATGAACAAGTTTTCTATTGACTACAGGTTCTATGTTAATAGTTTTTGAAAGTAAGATATCATTCAAATTCCAGTGAACAAACAAGGGCATGAATCTACTGATATTTGAAATATTGATGGCATAATAGTGCTAAAGTGCAACAGTGTCAATACTTTAAATATTTTCATGACCTGATCCAAGCCATGGTATTTTCAGTTACTTCCTATGCAGCAGAAAGTTAGACAATGAATAAGAATGGCAGAACCAATGCCTTTGAATTGTGTTGTTGGGAGAGTACTGAAGAAGGTTCTTGGACTTCCAGGAATGATGGACTACTAAAAAAAAAATTAAAAAATCTGTCTTGGAGGAAGTGCAAAAGGATGTTGCTTAGAGGATAGGATGGTACAAGTTCATTTTATATACTTGGACATATTTCAGAGAGGGCCAGTGTTTGGGAACATTATGCTGAGAAAGATGAAGGGTCACTATTTTGTTGTTGTTGCTGTTATGTGTCATTGAGTCACTTGTGATTCACAGTGACACTATGTACAACAACCCTAAACCCTGCTTTATCTTGTGCCAATCTCACTGTCTCCAACACACCTACCCATATTACTCCAGTCACTGAATCAATACACCTCAAAAAGGATCTTCCCTTCCTGTGCTGTTTGTCCACACTCCCAAGCATGACCTCCCTCTCCAAGGACCTCCTTGCAACATGTCCAATGTATGTCAGACAAAGCCTCAAAATACTTGCCTACAAGGAGCAGCCTGGTTTAGCTTTCTCCGGGATGAACCTGTTCATTTTCTTAGCAGTTCATAGTACATTCAATACTTTTATCCAACACCATATCTCAAAGGCACCAGTTCTCCTTCTATCCTCCCTAGTCATTGTCCAGTTCTCTGATGCATAGCAAATGATTGCAAAGATCGTGGCCTGTATCAGGAACACCCTAGTCTTCAGAGTGACATCATTACTCTTCAGTACTTTAGAGAGGTCCCTAACAGCAGACTTTCCCATTGCAATGTGTCTTTTAATTTCCCGGATGCTGGTGCCAAGGGTGTTGACAGTGGAGCCAAGCAAACTAAAGCTGCGAACAATCTCAATCTCTTTACCATCTATCTTGATGCTGCCAGTTGGCTCAGTGGTAAGAATTTTTGTCTTCTTGACATTGAGCCTTAATCCATATTGAAGATTGTAGTCCTTAACCCTCTGCAGCAAGCACTTCAGGTCCTCCTCAGTTTCAGCAAGCAGGGTTGTGTCATCTGCATAACGTAGATTGTTGATGAATCTTCCACCAATCCTGATGGCACACTTCTCATACAGTTCAGCCTCCCAGATGAGCTGTTCTGCATATAGGTTTAAAAGGTATGGAGACAGGACACATCCCTGGCATACAGTACACCCTTCCCAATTTTGAACCATGCGGTGTTTACTTGCTCTTTTCTGACCACCGCCTCCTTGTCCAAGTATAGGTTTCTCATTAGCAAGATCATTGTTCTGGGATTCCCATTATTCTCAGAGTCAGCCACAGTTTGTTATGATCCACACAGTCAAATGCCTTTGCATAATCAATGAAACAGATAGTCATTCTTCTGGTATTCCCTGCTTTCACCTAAGATCTATTTAACATTAGCTACAATATCCCTAAGCAATGACGTCAGGATGGAGACTAAGGTGCGCCTGAGCTGGGCTATAGTCTTCGCAATTAGGTGCTATGCATCAGAGAGTTGGACAGTGAACAGGGATGATAGAGAATTGATGCCTTTGAGCTGTGGTGCTGGAGAAGAGTATTGAATATACCATGGACTGCTAGGAAAACCAGCAGGTTTGTCCTGAAGAAGGTGAAGCCCGAATGCTCCTTGGAGTCAAGGAATTTGAAGCTTTGTCTGACATACTTTGGGCATGTTTCAAGGAGGGACTGGTCCTTGGAGAGGGATATCATGTTTGGCAGAGTGGAGGGGTGGCGAAGGAGAGGAAGACCTTCAATGAGATGGATTGATTGATTGATTCTGTGACTGGAATGGTGGGAATAAGTGTGTTTGAGATGGCTAGGTTGGCATAGGACAGAGCGGCGTTTAGAGCTCTTGTACATAGGGTCGCTATGAGTTGCAAGTGACTCAATGGCACATAACAACAACAACAACAATGTCCCTAGCATCACGACCCCTTCTAAATCTAGACTGGACTTCTGTCAGTATTCTGCTGATGTGCTGTTCCAATCGTTTTTGGATAATCTTCAGCAGCATCTTGCTTGCATGTGATATCAATGATATTGTTCTGTAATTTCCACACTCTGTTGGGTCACCTTTCTTTGAAATGAGAACAAATATAGATCTCTTCCAGTCAGTTTGCCAAGTAGTTGTTCTCCAGATTTTTTGGCACAACTTGGTGAGTACATTCAGGGCAGCATGTATGAGTTGAAATATGTCAATTGGTATATCATCTATTCGTGGGGCCTTATTTTTTGCTATTTCCTGCAAAGCGTCTTGAACTTCTTCCCTCATAACCATAGGCTCTTGTTTCATGAAATACTTCTGTGCCTGTCAATTCCTTTCAATACAGTGACTCTATATATTCTTTCCATCTTCTTTCAATACTTCTGTATCATTTAATATTCTGCCTAAAGCATCCTTAATTATAGCACCTTGAGGTGTGAATTTGTTCTTAAGTTCGTTGAGCTTAAGAAATGCTGACTCAGTTCGACTCTTTTGATTTTCTCACTCCAGCTTCTTGCACATTTCTTTGTAATATTTTACTTGGTCTTCCCACGCTGCCTTTGAAATCTTCTGTTCAGCTCTTTAGTATCTTGAATTCTTCCTTCTGCTTTGGCTTGTCTGCACTCCAGTGCAATATTCAGTCTCTTTTGACATCCATTTTGGTCTTTTCTTCTTTCTATGTCTTTGTAATGACCTTTTGCACTCTTCCTCGATGATACTCTTGATATTCTCCCACAACTCATGTGGTCTTCACTCATTGGTGTTCAAGACCTCAAAATTGTTCCTGAGATGGTTCACGTGGAATACACTCAAGGTCACATTTTGATTCCTGTGGATTCGATTTAATTTTCTTTAGCTTCAGCTTGAACTTGCATATGAGTAGTTGGTGGTCTGTTCCACAATCAGCACCTTGAGAATAACATTATTAAGGATTAAGTGAAATAGACATGTTATTCTCATTTTTTCACAGCTGATATTGAGCATCTCCAGCAGGTCTTTCCACAGATACAATCAATCTTCATACCATCAGGTGAAATCCATGCATATAACCTGCATTTATGTTTCTTATAAAATGTATTTGCAATGAATTAGTCATTGATTGTGAAAAATTCAATCATTCTATCTCCAGCATTATTTCTGTCACCCAGTCCATGTTTTCCAACTACTGATTCTTCTTCTCTGTTCCCAACTTTTTCATTCCAGTTACCTATTATTATTTTTTTGAACATCAATCTTAAAGCTGTTTGCTTTAGTCCTTATTCTCGTCCTGATTACAAAACCAGCACATACTTTATGAAACTTGCATACAATAGAAAACTAAGAAATGGAAATATTCCCCAGAATTCCATACTCAAAAGATGACTATAAATCTCTTGGGATAAAAATTTTTAGACTTCTTAAGCATACACTGGTGAATAAAAGCAAGTAGAATTAAGTGAAACAGACATGTTATTCTCATACAAACTGACAAGTAAATCAACCGATGAAAGGTCCTCAAAAGAACTAATCTTAGATTAATATCGCTACTTCTGCTTTTTTTCTGGTTGCCACCCATTATTATGAATGCATCTTGATTGTATATTCGATTGATCTCTGACTCTAAGAGTTGGTATAAATCTTCTATTTCCTCTTCTTTGGTTCTGGTTGTTGCTGTATATATCTGAATGATAGTGGTATTCTCTGGACTTCCTTGTATGCATATGGATGTTATCCTGTCACTCACAATATTGTATTTTAAGACGGATCTAGAGAGCGCGAGGGTGACGCAGCGCGAGGACTAGGCCGCCAGCCGAGGGAACGCACGCCGCCACCCGCCAGACCAGGGTAAGGCACGTCGCCGCAGCCCGCCAGACCAGGGAACGCTGCCGCCAGACTGGGGAACGCCGCGAGAGGGACCCTGAAGAGACCCGGGAAGAACAACAGCCAGCCACCTACAGCGGAACTCCAGAGGAGCAAAGACTGTGAGACCTCAGAGGAGCAAAGACTACCGGACACTGTGGTACCCCCCTGTAACACACACCTGTGTGACCCTTAACACACATGGTGCTGCTGCATAAACACCCAGCAGCGCACAAGCCCC
>NW_006400089.1:692889-699261 GCF_000299155.1 Elephantulus edwardii | reverse complement strand
TGGATTTTGAATCTCAGGATAAATTTTGGGTGGTGCCGATGGTGCAGCTTCTGGGGCCAGAGGAACTCTGGACTCAGAAGTTCGGGTTTTTAGGGCTAATGCGCACAGAGGGGTGGTATGGTTCTTCAAAATCCAAGGTTTTACCCATGGCGGTGTATTCTGCACTAAATCCTGCCACACGATGATGTATGGCTGTTGGTCAGGATGCGCGTTTGGTCCTTCCTGGAAAACAAGATCTTTAACTGCCAAAATGATTGTTAAGTCAAATGCTCCCTCTGGTGGCCAACCGACTCCCAGAGTGGGCCACTCAGAGTTACAGAAAGCTTGCCAAGGTCCTTTTTTTAATGTTAACAGAGAGATTATTAGCCCTGGTTCTTACTTCAGAAAAATGTCCTAAAGTCAGGGAAAGGGGTGTCGTTAGATTCTGTCCCATATTAGTCACCCACAGAACACAGCAGACACTCACAAGAAATACAAAACACACAAGAAGCTCTCTTCACGACAACCAATTGAAAGCTGCTTCAGACGGGAGAGCCCTCCGGGCCCCTCCTCTCTGGCAGGACACTCTAAATCCCTCAGATGGATGAGAGACTATTAAAGCCTCTGGATCCGTATTCCACCCAAAGGGATTTCTCCCTAGGGCTGTGACTCGTGGTTTTTTTTCAAGCACGTCTGCTTTCACCACAGTCACAAACTGAAAGTAAGCTGAAAATAAAACAGACTTACGAACACACAGGTTTGGCGGCACCACACAGACAAAGAAACAAAGAAATTCTAGAGGATCCTCTTACCTCCAAGTGGCTGGCTGTCGGGTTGTGGGGGTGGCTGCTCGATCCAGGACAAAAGAGCCCCCAAATGAAAGACCCCAAACTAGGGCTTTACCCAGATCGGGCGCGACCCCAAGCAACTCACACCAGATCCACTTGCTGTAAACACAAGAGGCATTTATTGACGAAGCTTCGGGACGGCTTATATCTCACACAGGAGACAGGGAAGTCGACCCTGAGCCCCAAAAAGCAAGGGAATTTATACTAGGTCTAGGGGTTCTTTGGCATAGAGATAGCTCATTGGCTCTTTGGAAAAGGACAAGTAAAATTTTAGGTCGGTTGCCTGCTGCTGACGTGAGTTAAAATATGGGTTTTGCCAGTAATTGTTTTTTCAGTTTGTGATCAGCTAGTTCCTGGAACACAAACATTCACACAAGATCAAAGGTATAGGTTCTTACAATACAGATCAAAGGTATAGGTTTTTACAATACAGATCAAAGGTATGGGTTCTTACAATACTTGGGTTTGGGGACATTATTTTTTTAAAAAATTTTCCTTTCACGGTCATAGTTTAAAAAGTCATTGCTAGATCCATCTTGAAGTACAATATTATGAGTGACAGGATAATATCCATACACATACAAGGAAGTCCAGTGAATACCACTATCATTCAGATATATGCACCAACAACCAGAGCCAAGGAAGAGGATATAGAAGATTTTTACCAACTTTTACAATCAGAGATCGAGCGAACATGCAATCAAGATGCATTGATAATAATGGGTGACTGGAACGCAAAAGTTGGGAACAGAGAAGAAGATTCAGTAGTTGGAAAACATGGACTCGGTGACAGAAATGGAGCTGGAGAGAGAATGATTGAATTTTATACAATTAATGACTTTTTCACTGCAAATACGTTTTTTAAGATAAATAAATGCAGGTTATATACTTGGATTTCACCTGATGGTATGCATAGGAATCAGATCGATTACATCTGTAAAAAGAACCACTGGAGAAGCTCAATATCAGCTGTGAAAACTAGGTGAGGAGCTGATTGTGGAACAGACCACCAACTACTCATATGCAAATTCAAGCTGAAGTTGAGGAAAATTAAACCAAATCCAAGGCAACCAAAATATGACTTTGAGTCTATTCCACCTGAATTTCAGAACCATCTCAGGAACAGGTTTGAGGCCTTGAACACTAATGAGTGAAGATCTGACGAGGTGTGGGAGGATATCAAGGGTATCATCCAGGAAGAGTGCAAACGGTCATTACAAAGACAGAAGAGGAAGAGAAGACCAAAATGGATGTCAGAAGAGACTCTGAAAATTGCACTGGAGTGCAGAGAAGCCAAAGCACAAGGAAGAATTGAAGATACTAAACAGGTGAACAGAAGATTTCAAAAGGCAGTGCGGGATGACAAAATAAAATATTACAATGAAATGTGCAAGAAGTTGGGGTCAGAAAATCAAAAGGGTAGAACTTGCTCAGCATTTCTTAAGCTCACGGAACTGAAGAACAAATTCAAACCTTGAATTGCTATAATCAAGGATGCTTTAGGCAGAATATTAAATGATCCAGGAAGTATTAAAAGAACATGGAAAGAATATACTGAATCACTGGATCGGAAAGAATTGGCAGACACAGAAGAATTTCATTAACCAACATATGAGCCAGAGCCTACGGTGATGAAAGAAGAAGTTCAGGCTGCTTTGAAGGAAATGGCACAAAATAAGGCCCCAGGAATAGATCGTATACCATCTGATATGTTTCAGCTAACAGATGCTGCCCTGGACTTGCTCCCCAAGTTGTGCCAAGAACAACATCTTATATTCTGGCACAAGCAGACATTCTACTTTAAAGCGAAACTACTTTAATTTTCCTTCTTAAACAAAAATGCACAAACTTATTACCAGTTATTTTGCTTTCCCTCTTGAATCTTGTACTATGCTAAAACTTACAACTTTTATTCTCAAAGTGGTTTTGTTCAATAGTCTAGATATGTTATTTTACATTTGTTCACTACCCCAAAATGCTACATTTTAATAACTATTATATTCTTAATTGGCTCAAAAACAGTATGGTTTGAAAAAAAAAAAACACAGTATGGTTTGGTTTCACTTGTTAAAGTTAATATGATTTAAAATAAAGATAAACATATTCTTACACCTTTAAGTCATTGAAGAACAATACTTTTTTAAAAGATAGGCCAATAGGAAAATGCATCAAAATAAGGAAACAAAAGCAAACATTAAAAGCTATTTTACTGTAGGCTGAGAGAACTTGCACAATTGGTAGGCTTTACAGAGAGAGACAGGAACGAAAGCAAAGGAAAGCTTAGATAGGGTTTCTGACCATCTTTGAGTCCATTGGCAGAAAGTGTCAAGATCTCGAAGGGTATTAAAATCAAAAGTTTTGTTTTTAGGCTATGGAGAATTGATATTTAACTGGTATGGCAGCCTTGCTTGATTACAGTAAAAGATTTGTCTCTTGGGGTGGAGGTCCTAAGTCAGACCCAAGTTTGAAAGATTTGAAAAGAGGCACCCCCAAGGGACTGTCTCTTGGGGGTTTAGATATTTGACTACCCATAGTGTTCAGGTCCATTGGTGAGGGCAGCCAAGATTCCAGAGCATCCTCTGAAAACCAGAAGCCTCAGCTTCCAGGAAAAACTAAGAGATGGTGTGGGTATTTCCTACCACAATCAATAGCCTAGAAGTGCCAGGCACTTGGGTGGGCTCCTGACTCAGGCCTGAAATTTTTGGAAATATTGGATATATGCAGAGACAGGAGTCCAGTGAAGAGAGACATGAATACCAAAATGCCTGGGGGCTATTCTGAACAGTGCCTGGGGAATTTTATGAGCAAAATTGCCTTTCTCAGGGAGAAAAAGAAGTCAGAAAAGAAGTCTGAGAGTGGAGAGGCAGAAGTCACAGTAGGGACAAAGAGTTCTCAATTGGAGAAGGAACCAGATAACTCCCAGCAAGGACTCTTCTAGAATAGAGGTGGCAGCGGACTGGAAGAATAAGGAGTTCAGGGAAAGTGTACATTACTGATGACTGGATATAAACTGGATGGAAATAGACAACAGAGGGTCTGTCCTGTCAGCCCATGAAGGTGTTCTTCCAGCCATGGCCCTCATGGGGTAAAAGTGTGTCTTAGCAAAAGGCATACCCATATCAAGCCCAGGCCTGGTTGGGGTCTCTAGAGGATCCCCCGAATCTCCACTAAGCCATATGACACCACTATGGAACCATGGGAACCCAATCAAACTCCATGGCTTCAGAGTAGTGTCAACTGTGGATCCTCTACAAAAACACTCAGAGCATTCAGTCAACAGACATGCACACAAAAAAGGGAGAAGAGGAAAGAAACAGGACCATTTCCATTATGTTACCATGTGACATCTTGACATCATGCAAGCTGGTAGGTTCGAGAGAGAGAGGGAGGAGCACCACACAGGCCCTAAAAAGGAGCAGGGGTGCAACATGCCTCAACTCCTCTCTCTGGTTTTGGCACCAAGATGTTAGGTCTTTGCACAGGATGTAAGGCCAAGGACTCAAGGAAGGGACCAGAGAGAATGAGAAAGCTAAAGAAGCTTTATTAAGGGGGCTCCCAGGTGGGATTCCTTGGTCTGGAGAGAGAGGGAGAAGGAGAGGGAGAGAGAGGGAGAGGAAAAGGAAGAGGGAGAGGGAGAGGGAAAGGGGGAGGGGAGAGGGAGGGGAAAGGAGGGAGGGAGAGAGAGAGACAGGCTGAGTGACAAACCAAGGAAATACTGTACCCTAAAGTTGATTAGGGCAGGGGAGAAGCACTCCATGATAGTTTAGTCAGATGGGTGAGGCTGTTCACTCCCTTGTTGACTTGTTGATATTCTTTGAATCCTTCCTTCTCATTTTTACCTTGTTCCAGGTCTGATAGGCTCCTTATGAAAAACTATGAAGACTACAAAATACAACTGAAAGATATTAAAAAGACCTAAATTAATAGAAAATAGCTTATATATGTTCATGGATGGGAAGGCTTCATAGTGTTAAGATACTAATATCACCCAAAGAGATCTACTGAGTTAATGTTGTAGTTTATGTCATAATTACAAAAGAAGGACAAAAAATAAAATAAAAAGGATTATAGGGCAAGTGAGGAGGTATTTGGTTTTCAGAAAAAAATGAAACCCCCCCCAAAAAAACACTAAAAACCCCAATACCTCACACAACCAAAGACTACAATAACATCTTCAAATTTGTATGGAGTTGTAAAAAACTCTAAATAGCCAAAACAATTGTGAAAAAGTTTGAGAACTCACACTTTCCAGTATTAAATGTGCTATTAAGCAATGTTGTTGTTGTTGTTGTTGTTGTTGTTGTTGTTAAGTGCCATCAAGTTGTAGGTGACTCATAGCAACCCTATGAACGAAAGATCTAAAAGCTTTGTATAGTTTTTGTCATTTTTCCACGTTCATCAGGTTTAAAAAGGAAAGCTATTTCAAACGTGTTTGCCACTCCTGCTTCAAAGTTTATTTTAATCTGGGAGCTCGACCAAACACTGTACACTTTGGGTAGCCATTATGGCATTTGTCCCCCATTGGCACAAGGTTCAGCATCACAGCAAACCCAGATTACCTCAGTGCAGCAAACCAACAGAGGAGGACCACACAATTTAGAAGAACATTCCTTCGAAAATAACACTAGTCCCTCAGGCTCAACCAATATTTAAATACATGGGCTCTCCATATACATACATACATACATATATATGTGTGTGTGGAGAGAGAGAGAGAGAGAGAGAGAGAGAGAGAGAGATACACACAAGTCCTGAAGCCTTTCTATAACTAAAGCCATTTCTCCAAGTTCATAGAGCTTCCAGAGGCATGTGGTTTAGGAAGTGGATGCCATTCCTGCTTCCAAACCTAATCAATATGGGAGCTCCACCAAACATTTTCCATCATGGGTAGCCATTATGGTGTTTGGCACATTTATGGCACAATTGTTCCATTATGGCATTATGGCATTTGAGACTCCAGTGGCAAATGGTTCAGTGTCACAGGAAACCCAGATTACCATTAATCTCCTATATTTAACAGGGTTTTTTTAGTCTTTAAAGTTTTCTGTGTACCCTAGCACATTATCTGCTTATGGTGACAGTTTTACCACGTCTTTGCCAATATGGATGCCTCTTATTTCCTTCTCTCATCTTATTATCCTAGCAAGCACTTCCAATACAATATTGAATATGAGCAGTGATAATGAGTGTCCTTGTCTGGTTCCTGTTCATAAGAGAAATGCCTTTAGTTTTTCCCCATTGATAATGATTTTGGCTCTTGGTTTTATGTGTATACTTTTCACTATGTTAAGGAAATTTCCTTTTTTTCTATTTTGTTGAGTGTTTTGATCAGTAAGGGTGTTGGGTTTTGTCAAAGGATCTTTGTGCATATTGTGAGAAGATCATATTGTTCTTGGTGTTTTACTTTGTTAATGTAATGAATTATTTACTGTTTTTCTTATGTTGAACCATTCCTTTTTTTAGTTACTAAATTTTATTAATTTTAATGAACATTTACAGAGATGTTGGGTTTTCATTCATTCATTGTTGCACTATTTTCTCTACC
>NW_006400089.1:690299-692245 GCF_000299155.1 Elephantulus edwardii | reverse complement strand
TGCATATATCTGCTTGGATGGCAGACATGGTCTCTCTGGGGTATATTCCCAGTAATGGGATGGCTTGGTCAAATGGTATCTCTATTTGCAGTTTTTTGGGAAAGCGCCACACCACCTTCCACAATGGTTGCACCATCTTACATTCCCACCAACAGTGAATTCTTAAGGAGTGCTTTGCTTATTCGGGGCTTCTTTCCATTCCAAATGAAACTGAAGATAGCCTTTTCCATCTCGTTGAAGAATGGGATTGGTATTTGTATTGGGATTGCATTAAATGTGTAAATTGCCTTTGGAAACAAGTCACCAAGCATTGTTTGCTGAGACACATCTGAGTGGGTTTGAACTGTCAACCTTTCTATTACTAATCCAGCTCTTAGACATTTGCATTATATAGTGTCTCCCTGAAAGTGTGACAAATTTGAATAATAGTCTTTAATTTGGTGAACTCTGTTGTAGTTCTTAACCCTAGGTGCTTTGCCTTTATCATCTATGCATTCTCTGAATAAGTATTTACTATAGTAGTAGCATTGTAGTGTCTGGACAAGGACGAACCAAAATGCAGGATAATACACATAGTCTTTCCTTTGAAGAAGAAAAATACTCCAATCTAAAAAGACACAGTAGACCCTGAAAATTCAAGAAAATATGAAAAGATCCTGAACCTCTCTATCAATTTAAAAAAAAATAGTTGGAATTACAATTAAAGCCCTTTTTACATCAAGCAGCTTGGCAAACATGAACAAAACCGACAATATCAGATGCTGATCATAAAGTGGAGACATAGGAATGCCCAACACTGGTCAACACAAACTCATTGAGAGCCACTTAGTGTATCTTTTTAAAGTGAAAGATGACCTGCATAACTCTAGCAATTTCACTCCTTGGCAAGCATTCTAGTGAAACTCTTACAAAGAGATATGTTCAAGAAAGTTTATTAAATTTTGTTTATATAGAAATACCTTCTCAAGGAGTTGAGTCTTATATAAGATATGCACTTATAAAGAAGCTATTTAAAAAATAACAGTGTGCTACAATAGAGGGAATTCTATGTAATATTGGAGGAACAAATGACAACTGACTTACAAAAGGTAAGTAAAATATTAAGGAGAAGAGGAAGAGTGCTTCAGGAAAAGAGAACAGATAGAAATATGTGGGGGCAGGAAGGAACATCTTGAGTAGGGGGATGCCTCATATGGTTGTATTACAGAGACAGGAAGGAAGTTTGGATTGAGAAACCTTTAAATGTCAGGCAAAGAGCTAGAACTTGATCTTGTAATCTCCATGAAGCCTTCTAAGGCTGGCAAGTTAAATCCTTAGATCATGGCAAACTCTGATGCCCTAGTGGCATGAAGCTACACTGCAATCCCAGAAGTGTGTGGTTTAAATCCACCAGATTCTCTGTTGGAAAAGGAGGGACAATCTCTTCCTATACCATTCAGATCCGGTTTGATGGTACACACAAACAAAATAATAAAATCTCTTTTAAAAAAAATCCTCGGATCATAGGGCGGGGCGTTTTTTGGGGGCGGGTGTTTCTGTTTTTGTTTTTTCAAATAAACACTGGTGGTAGCGTGAATGAAGAGGCAAAATAGTACAGGCACGGTGACCAGTAACAGATTAATATGTTGAGGAAATGAAGCAGGCAGGGGCAGAGAAAATGCACAGAAAAGAAAGTAACCTGGATATTTTGGAGAACAATTGATCCTACTTGTGCTGTTTCTTGGGTTAAACAGAATGTTGTTGATGACTGGGCTGGTAACTTTTAAAAATCAGGATTTTAAGAAGATGGGGATTGTGCCAAATTTAAGACTATTAAAAGGGGGTCAACCCCTTCACACATGCATAAGGTTTTTTTGTTTTTTAATTTAGGTTGTTTATTTTTCATTTCAATGAACATCTACAGAGATTTTGGGATTCCATTCATTCATTGTTGCACCCTTCTCCCC
>NW_006400089.1:684137-689849 GCF_000299155.1 Elephantulus edwardii | reverse complement strand
TGTCATGAAAATAATACCTAAACATATATTCCTTTCTAACAGTTCTCTCCCTCATCTGTTTCAATACAGTATAATTCTTCAAACCCTCTTTTCTTAGATTCCCCCCAACCCTGATATCAGTCCTGTTTTATAACAGTGGAATTATTCAGTGTTTGTCCCTTTGTAACTGAGATATTTCAGTCAGCATAATGTCCTCCAGGATTACCCATTTTGTATAATATTTATCGAGATCCTAGTTTTTCAGTGCAGCATAGTATTCCATTTGTTTGTTAATGGGCACTTGGGTTGTTTCTAACTCTTTGCAAGTGGGAAAAAAGTTGCAATGAACATGGGTGTGCATATATCTGCTTGGGTAACGGTTATGGTTTCTTTATATTCCAAGTGGTGGAATTTCTGGGTCAAATGGTATTTCTATTTCCAACTTTTTGAGAAAGCACAACACTGCCTTCCATAGTGGTTGTACCATTTTACGCTCCCACCAACATTGAATAAGTGTTCCAGTTTCTCCACAACCTTGCCAGCATTTGTTGTTTGCAGATAATGTCTTTATTATTGCTTCAGAGTTGTTAGATAATGTCTTTGTTGTTGATTCCATTATGTTGAAAATTTTATGTATACAGTGTCACAGAGTCTATCATTTAGTGTCAAGTGGTTCAGAAAAAAATCAATAGAAAAAATATAGGAAAAAAGCTATACATCAAAACATTACTAATTAAGGTGTCTGGATAATGGGTATAATGGTGTATCCTTTATTATTCTTTCAAGTCTCATAAATGTTTACATTTTATCAGTAAAAAATTGAGGGGGGAAATGGCTAGACCACTTGTTGCTGTTGTGTACTGTCTAGTCAGAATCAACGCATAGCTGACCAAAGAGATTTTCAGAGGCAATAAATTGCACAGAAGGAGAATGCCCATATTTTCTCGAGGAGATTGGTTAACGAATTCAAACCACATACCTTCAGGGTGGCAGCACAATTCCTTGCCACTAAGCCACAAGCTCCCTTGCTCTGTTTGGACAAAAGCTTCTTGATTTAAGTATAGCATACACCTAAGCATTTACTTGATTTATTTTATAAGCATAATTAAGTGTTCTGGAATTTCCTTTCTTCTCAAAATTAGCCATAGTCTGTTATGGGGTGCACAGTCAAACACCTTTGCATAGTCAATAATACATAATTAACAGTATTCTTTTTCTGACATTAGCAATGATATTCCTGGTTCCACTGACTCTTCTAATGCCAGCTTGAACTTCTAGCAGCACTCTGTCAATGTATTGTAGCCTTTTTTGGATGATTTTCAGCAATATATTACTTTCATGTAATATTAATTATTTTTTCAATTATTTCTACATTCTGTTGAGATACCTTTTTTGGAAATGGGAAAAGTGTGCATTGGGGCTATATCATTTCCCTATATCCAAACTGTGTTCTGAGAAAATAATTCGAGAAGCTGAATTTTATTAAGAGGGTAACATCAGGATCTGAGGAAAGCTCATCAACAACCTGTGTACAATGAGATACCATCTTACCCCAGTAGTAGTGACAAAGTTTAACAGGACAGAAAGTAAGTAAAACGTTTGTTGGAGAGGATGTAGAGAGATAGGAACATTGTTGGTGGGATCATAAAATGGTACAGCCACTTTGGATGGCAATTTGGTGTTTCCTCAGAAAGCTGAATATAGAAATTTTATATGCCACAACTATTCCACTGCTTGGAATATATCCTGAGAAAGTAAAATGAGACACAAACAGAGATTTGTACACCAATGTTCATAGCAGTGTTATTCACTATTCCAAGGACATGGAAACAGCCCAAATGCCAAATGTCCAACCACATCAAATGGGGTGAGAAATTGTGGTATATTCACACAATGGAATACTACACAGCATACAGGAATAATGACTTTGAAAATTACTACGTAAGTTGGGAAGGACTGGAGAACACTATGTTAAGTGAAATATCTCAGTCCCAAGAAAGACAAATATTGTAGAAATAGAAAGGTAACTAGTAAAACATGTATAAGAATCCAAGGGGGAGGGAGATCTGGTGGTCTAGTGGCAGGAACTGCACTGCAATCCCAGAGGTGAGTTGTTCAAATCCACCAGATGCTGTGCTGGAGAAGGAGGGACAATCTCCTCCTGTACCAGTCAGATCTGATTTGATGGTACACATAGAAAAATAATAAAAAATTTAAAAAAATCCAAGGGGTGGGGAGCAGAGAGGTGAAGATGGACATAGAGGTAATAATCATAGGGTCACACAATTTGATGGGTAGAGAGAGGGGTGGATAAACGAAATGAGAATTATCCAGTGTGAAAAACAATGTAAATAAACTTTGTAAGCAAAGCAATATAAAATAAAAATTTCTTTAAAATAAAAAAGGAAACAAAAATCTTTACCCTTATGAGGAAAGCTGAATATTAAATTTAATATTTTAATAGTAAACCAAATGATGTATCAGGAAATGAGGGAGGCTTAATACAAGCTAAAGGTCACCTTGTGGCACTAAGGCATTCCCTAAGAGACAACATTGTTCTTAGTTTGCATTAACGGAATCCCTCCCTCCTGAGATAAGCATAAAGAGGAACTTGGCCTTATTTGCAAAAGACTTCACCATTATCCTTTGTTTTTGTTTTGTACTTCCTTATGATTTTGCTTTGTCTACCTTCCTTATGATGCTCAATAAATACAGAGAAGCTTGGCTTGAGGCTTTCAGTCATGGGAACTGTTGGCCCCGTTTTCACTCTCTCTATTCTATATCATTCCTGGTAGTCTGTCTCATTATTAATAAATAATATCATATCATATCATATCATATCACACCATACCATATCATATCATACCATATCATATCATACAATATCATATCATATCATATCATATCATATCATATCATCAGTCTGCAACACCCTTGGGCTAATGGGCAACATCATAACAGATGAAAACATTGAAATTCTCAAGAATTTCATTTTGTATGGATCCATAATAAATATACTTGCTACCAGCAGTCAGATTATTTGGAGATATATACCATTGGGAAAATCTGCTGTCAGAGACCTCTCTGAAGTCCTGAAGAGCAGTGATGCTGTTGTGCCACAATCACGAGTCCCCCAAACGACACCAGGGAGCTAAAATCGATGCAAGAACATGAGGGATTTTATTACAAGTTCTAGTGTAAGGACCCTACACACACGCCAACGCAGCAGCCGTGTGGCAGAGCCCCCAGCCCTTCGAGACAAGGGTTTTTATTGGTGCCGGGAGTGGCAAAGACTGAGCAAAGGGCAAGAAGATGAGGTAATATGGAGGTGGTGCATAGCAATTGGCTAATTTGAAAATAAGCGGGCTCATTAGCAAGGGCGCTAATATCTGGCATACTCTGATTAGAGTAAGGTTCATACAGGACATTCAAAAATAGACAGATAGAAATACCATGCTGTTATTACCAACAAGTGACCCATTTTCGTTAAGTTGAATCCATGGCAACTGCTTGCAAGACACTTAGCAGGTTTCCTGTTTAGACAGCAGCATAACAAGAGGGTTGAAGTTGCCTTTGATAAAGTGATGAGGATTTTTGTTTTCTTAATGTTGAGAGAAGGAAATAAGAGGCATCCAAATCAGTGAAGTGATGGTAAGACTGTCATTATGCAGATGAAATGATAGTGTAAATAGAAAACCCCAAGGATAAAAAACAACAAAACAAAAAACACAACACCAAAAAAACACCCCGCAACAAACCAAAAACGTTAGAACTAGTACACCAATTTAGTAGAGTGGCAGGATACAAGACCAATATACAAAAGTCAGTGGGGTTCTTCTACAGTAACAAAGAAAATAAAGAGAAGGAAAATAAGAAAGCAATACCATTTACAATAGCCAACCAAAAATTGAGATACTTAAGAATAAGCCTCACTAGAGAATGTGCAAAAAACCACCAATGACCCATATGCAAGTTCAAATTGAAGCTAAAGAAAACAAAATCAAAACTACAAGAATCAAACTTTGGTCTTGAGTCTTTCCCACAAGAATGGACAGACCATCTCAAGAACAGGTTTGCTGTCTTGAACACTAATTAGCAAAGACCAGATGATGAGCTGTGGAAGGATATGATATCAAGGCTATCATCCAAAAGAACACAAAAAGCCATTACAAAGACAAAGGATGAAGAAAAAGATCAAGAAAGGTGTCAGAAAAGATTCTGAATATTGCACTAGAGTACAGAGAAGCCAAAACAAAGGGAAGAAATCAAGAAGTTAAGGAGCTAAACAAATTTCAAAGGACAGCTCAAGAAGACAAAGCAAAGAATTATCACGAAATGTGCAAAGGGCTAAAGTCAGAAAATCAAAAATGCCAAACTTACTCAGTATTTCTTAAGCTTAAGGAACTGAAGAAAAATTTTAAGCTTTGAGTTGCAATAAGAATGTTGTCGTTGTTGTTGTTATGTGCCGTCGAGTTGTTTGCGACTCATAGCGACCCTATGTACAACAGCCCGAAACCGTGCTCTATCCTGTGCCAATCGCATTGCCTCTGACACACCCATCCCGATTACCCCAGTCACTGAATCAATCCACCTCATAGAGGGTCTTCCCCTCCTGCGCTGTGCCTCTACTCTACTTAGCATGATGTCCATCTCCAAAGACCTGTCTCTCCTTGCAACATGTCCAAAGTATGTCAGACAAAGCCCCAGAATCTTTGCCTCCAAGGAGTAGCCTGGTTTAACCCTCTCTAGGATGAATCTGTTTGTTTTCTTGGCACTGCCATGGAACATTCAATACTCTTCTCCAGCTCCACAGCTCAAAGGTGTCAATTCTCCTTCTGTCCTCCCTAGTCATTGTTCAGCTCTCTGATGCATAACAAGTGATTGCAAAGACCATGGCCTATATCAGGCGCACCTTCATCACCAAAGAGACACCGTTACTCTTGAGTACTTTAGACAGGTCCCAAAGAGCAGACTTTCCCAACGCAATATGTTTTTTTATTTCCTGGCTGCTGGTGCCAAGAGTGTTGACTGTGGAGCCGAGCAAACTGAAGCTGTGAACTATCTCAACCTCTTCGCCATCCATCCTGATGCTACCAACTGGTCCAATGGTGAGAATCTTTGTCTTCTTGCTGATGGTAAAATGATGAATGACACAGGAAGCATCAAAAGAAGATGGACAAAGTTCACAGGTCATTATGCCAAAAAGAATTGGCTTAAACAGAAGAATTTCATGAAACAACATGATCAACAGACAATAGTGATAAAGAAGGAAAGTCAAACTGCTTTGAAGGAATTGACATAAAACAGGGCTCCAGGAATTGAAGGAATACCAACTGATATATTTCAGCAAAAAGATGCTGCTCTGGACATGCCAACCATGTTTTGCCAAGAAATCTGGAGGACAGCTACCTAGCCAACTGACTGGAAGAGATCTGTATTTATTCCCGTTCCAAAAAAAGGTGACCCAAAAGAGTGTGAAAAATATTGAATAATATCACTACTATTAGAGGACAGCAAGATCCTGGTAAAGATTATCGAAAAACAACAGGAATGGTACATCAATAGAGAATTGCCAGATGTGAAACAAGGGTTGACAAGAGGCTGTGGCACTAGGGACATCATAGCCAATATTAGATGGATCTTCGCTCAAAGCAGAGAGTACCAGTTGTTGTTGTTGTTATGTGCCGTCGAGTCGTTTCCAACTCATAGGGACCCTATGCACAACAGCCCTAA
>NW_006400089.1:660976-682972 GCF_000299155.1 Elephantulus edwardii | reverse complement strand
GCTGTTCTAATCGTTTCAGATAACAGATTATTTCAGATAATCTAATTCTAATTATTTCAGATAACAGATGTTGCCCTGGATGTGCTCACCAAGTTGTACCAAGAAATCTGGAGAACAACCACTTGGCCAACTGACTGGAAGAGATCTATAAATGTTCCCATTCCAAAGAAAGGTGACCCAATTGAGTGTGGAAACTACAGAACAGTGTCATTGATTTCACATGCAAGCAAGATTGTACTGAAGAGAGTACCAGAGGAATGTCTATTTTTATTGCCTTGACTATACAAAGGCATTTGACTATGTGGATCACAATAAATTATGGCTAACCTTGAGAAGAATGGGAATCCCAGAACATTTAATTGTGCTCATGTGAAATTCTACTTGGACCAGGAAACAGTAGTCAGAACAGAGCAGAGAAACTCTAAATGGTTCTGCATCAGGAAAGGGGTGTGTCCATGGTATGATCAAGACTCTTCGCCAGCACCACAATTCTAAAGCGTCAATTCTTCTTCTGTTATCCTTAGACATTGTCCAGCCCTCTGAACATAACAAGTAATTGTGAAGACCATGTACTGGATCAGGCACCCTTTAGTCTCTAGACTGACATCTTTGCTTTTCAGTACTCTGAAGGCGTCCCTGAGAGCAGATTTTTCCAATGCAATTCATCTTTTTATTTCCTGACTTCTTATGCCAAGAATATCGATTGTGGAACTGAGCAAGCTGAAATTGTTAACAACTTCAATCTCTTCTTCATTTATCATGGTGCTACAAATTGGCCTAGTGGTGAGAATATTCATCTTCATGATTTTAAGCTTCAATTCATATTGAAGACTCTAGTCTTTGACCTTCGGTTTCAAATGTTTCAGATCTTCCTCATTTTCAGTAATCTGCATAACACGGGGTGTTGATGAGTCTTCCTCCACTCCTCCACTTCCTCCTCATAAAGCCCTGCTTCCTGAATGATCTGTTCTGTATACAGATTGAAAATGTAAGGAGACAGGATACATCCCTGATGCACTCCTTTCTTGATTTTGAACCATGCAATGTTTCCTTGCTCTGTTCTGAGAACTGCTTCCTGGCCCAAATACAGGTTTCTCATAAGCACAAGTGTTCTAGAATTCCCATTTTCCTCAAGGTTAGCCACCAAAAAAACCCCCTAAAAACAACAATTAAAAAAAAAACAACCAGAAACCCCTCCTACTGACTGGGAAAAAAATATTTGGCAACAGTACTACTGGGACCCCACAAGGAAAAAAATCACAAACAAGCAGGAAAAAAAAAACCCCAAAAAAACAAACAACAACAACAAAAAACCAACCACCTGACAGCCAAATTACAAAATGGGCAACAAAAACTGATAACCAAATTACAAAATGGGCAAAATGACAAGACTTTTCAAACAGGAAGACACTCAGATGTCCAGTAGACACGTTAAGAAATGGAGGGAAGCGGGGCTAAAGAAAACAGGAAATATCTGGTGTGAAAAACAATGTATACAAATTTTGTAAATAAACTACTATAAAATAAGAAAAAGAGAGAAAGAAACTAAAATAAAATTTAAAATAATTAAATTCAAAAAGAAAAAAGAAATTGTAAAAATTACTGTCAATAAGAGAGATGCAAATCAAAACACAATGAGATATCATCTCACCTTAGTAGCAGTGGCAAAGTTTAACAAAGCAGTAAACAAGTAAAACATTTGTTGGAGAGGATGTGGAGAGATAGGAACTCTCATACAATATTGGGGTTATAAAATGGTCCAACCACCCTGGAAGGCAGTTTCATGTTTCCTCAAAAAGCTGAACAAAAAAATTCCACATGATCCAGCTATACTAGTCCTAGGTTTATACCCTGAGGAAATTAGAACAGAGATTCAAATAGGCATTTGTACACGAATGTTCATAGCAGTGTTATTCTCAATTGCAAGAACATGGCAACAGTCCAAATATCCAACTACAACAGAATGGTACATGGCAACTCTGGGACATTTGTATGATGGAATACTACACAGCACTCAAGAGCAGTGACTTAAAAAAGTACTACATAACTTGGGAGAGCCTGGAGAGCATTAAGCTGAGTGATGCTGATTTTTAAGCATTTCAATTCATTATTGACACCTTTCAATTTTTCAGATTCATACTTCATACATTCCACACTCCAATTATTAATGGATGAGTACAGCTATATCCACCCATTTTTAAGTGTCTTCAATATGGAGACTCTACTTCCAGGAATGTATTTAGTAATGTTCCTCATCAAGGCGTATCACAGTCAAAAATTTTTAAAAGCCAATGACAGACTTTCCTTCATTAACATTATGTTTCTTAGAATCATTCTCATACATCATGTTTTAGAAAATTAATCACCATTGCCATTTCCTTTATCCCTTCCTTCCAAACTCCAATTTTGGCAGCCTTGTAATTTCACCCTTACCCATCTTCACCACTCTGTTTCCATCTCTTCCCCCCTTGCTCCCCTATACACATTTTACTAGTTATCCCTCTATTTTTACAACAATGATCTTACACACTGTTTGTCCTTATGAGAGTTAGTTCACTCAGCATAATACTGTCCAGTCTTTCCCAAGTTATGTAGTATATTTTGAAATCATTGTTTCTGAGTGCTGTGTGAATGTACCACAATTTTTCAATTCATTTGGTTACAGCTAGACATACGGGTTGTGTCAATGAAAGAAAGCATGAAACACAATGTACACAAATTTAAAAACAAACCAAAAAACCAAAAAAATTTTAAAAGACCCACTGCCCTAGGGTTGAGCTAACTCATAGCAACACCGCAGGTGGGCTTCCCAGTTCATAAATTACACATGAAGAGATTGATCATTTTTCTCCAATAGAGTCAGTGGTGTATCCAAGCTACCAATTTTTGGGTTAGTAGTCTATTTCTTTGTACACTGTGTAAAATATGCCATAAAAGCAACGCATGGCAGATCTATTAAGGTTACAGAAGACTAAGTTATTAATTCTATATTTAAAAATAACAATGTTTAAGAAAATATTAAAAGTTGATGTTGTTGTTAAGTCACTTGCAACTCATAGTGATCCTATGTACAACAGCCCTAAACCTTGCCAATCTCACTGTCCCTGACACATCTATTCCAAGTACCCCATTCACCGAGTCAATCCATCTTCTCTATTGTTTACCTTATGCTAATCTCAGGAGGGAAGAATGATACAGTAAATACAAACTAAAAACAAGTGATGTTGACTCTGTAGGAATGTCTTAGTGCTTCAGGGTGAACTGCAGCTTGTATTATGCATTAAATGATCCAGGAGGTATCAAAAGAAGATGGAAAGAATATACTGTCATTGTATCAGAAGGAATTGGCAGACACAGAAGAATTTAACGAAACAACATATGAGCAAGAGCCTATGGTGATGAAGGAAGAAGTTCAATCTGCTTTAAAAGAAATAGCAAAAAATAAGGCCCCAGGAATAGATGGTATACCAATTGACATATTTTAGCTAACAGATGCTGCCCTGGACGTGCTCACAAAGTCGTGTCAAGAAATCTGGAGAACAACCACTTGGCCAACTGACTGGAAGAGATCTATATTTGTTCCCATTCCAAAGAAAGGTGACCCAACAGAGTGTGGAAACTACAGAACAATATCATTGATTTCATATGCAAGCAACATTCTGCTGAAGATTATCCAAAAATGACTGGAACAGCACATCAGCAGAGAAATGCCAGAAGTCCAAGCTGGGTTTAGAAGGGGTTGTGGTTCTAAGGATACTGTAGCTAATGTTAGATGGATCATGGCAGAAAGCAGGGAATACTAGAGGAATGTCTATCTGTGCTTCATTGATTATGCAAAGGCATTTGACTGTGTGGATCATAACAAACTGTGGGTGACACCGAGAAGAATGGGAATCCCAGAACACTTGATCATGCTAATGCGAAACTTATACTTGAACCAAGAGGCAGTTGTCAGAACAGAGCAAGGAAACACTGCATGGTTCAAAATTGGAAAGGGCGTATGACAGGGATGTGTCCTATCTCCATACTTTTTCAACCTGTATGCAGAACAGATGATCCAAGAGGCTGGGCTCTACTAGGAGAAGTGTGGCATCAGGATTGGTGGAAGATCCATAAACAATCTGTGTTATGCAGATGACACAACCCTGCTTGCTGAAACTGAGGATGACCTGAAGCGCTTGCTGCTGAGGGTCAGGGACTGCAGCCTTCAATATGGATTGAGGCTCAATGTCAAGAAGACAAAAATTCTCACCACTGGACCAATTGGCAGCATCAGGATGGATGGTGAAGAGATTGAGATTGTTCACAGCTTTAGTTTGCTTGGCTCCACAATCAACACTCTTGGCACCAGCAGCCAGGAAATTAAAAGATGTATTGCCATGGGAAAGTCTGCTGTTAGGGACCTCTCTAAAGTACTCAAGAGCAACGGTGTGTCTCTGGAGACAAAGATGCTTCTGGTACAGGCCATGGTCTTTGCAATCACTTGTTATGCATCAGAGAGCTGGACAATGACTAAGGAGGATAGAAGGAGAATTTATGCTTTTCAGCCTTGGTGTTGGAGAAGAGTGCTGAAGTGCCATGGACTGCTAAGAGAACAAACAGATTCATCCTGGAGAGGGTTAAACTGGGCTGTTCCTTGGAGGCAAGGATTCTGAGGCTTCATCTGACATACTTTGATCATGTTGTAAGGAGAGACTGGTCCTTGGAGAGGGACATAATGCTTGGGAGGGTGGAGGGCAGGCGCAGAAGGGGAAAGCCCTCTGGGAGATGGATTTATTCGGTGATTGGGGCAATTGGGATGAGTGTGTCGGAGGCAATGAGATTGGCACAGGATAGAACAGGATTTAGTGTTGTACATAGGGACTCAACGGCTCATAACAACAACAATATATCTCATTAGAAGAACCGAATTTGTCTATTTTATTAGAAAATTCTAAAACTTGTTTACTTAATTTCTCATAAGGACTATCATCCTAGATTATATTGCTCAATTCCTCTGGAGTAGGAGGTAGAGGAAATTCATACTCCTTTGTATCAGATTCACTATCACTCTCTTCTGAAGAGGTCTTTTCTTCTAACTTTTCAGACATCTCCTCTTCAGACTGTAATGGTTTTAAAGCTAATGAGATCAAATCACATAGTAATAAAACTTAAACAGGAATCATATCTTCCTCTCGCTGAGCTCTTTGTAAAGCTCACATAACATCTTGCCAAGAATTTAACTGCATTCTATTTACCAGTTTAAACCAGCAACAGTGTTTCTGCATGAACTGAAACAACTGCAAAAATGACTTTTCTCTTACTTTTACCTCTGAGCTCTTAAGTAATTCTTTAATTAATGTAATGTACTGAGCTTCAGAAGATGGGCTGTTCCCCATGATTCTTTTTTTTATCAATTCTACCTCTGAATTTTTAATCCCTTTATTTCAGATGGTAGCGTATAGTCCTCATGAAACTTTTTCTAAGTCTTCCCTTGACTTTGTCCTTCAAAGGGTAAGAGAATCCTCATGAAATATTTTCTTTTTCTAATTCTACCCTTGACTTCCAAGGACTGAGGATTTTCTCATAACCCTGTCTTTAATTTTCCTGAAAGTTTCTCTTACCCTGAGTGAATTCCTTTTTGGTTCCTGGTGTCTTTACAAAAAAAGAGAGAAAAAGAAAGACCATCACCTTATGCAAAGAGAAAACACCACCTTGTCACAGGTTTGGGAGCCAGAATGTCTCAGAGGGTAAAGTAATAATGAGACAGACAACCAAGAGGGGGTCAGCAGTCCTGATGACTGAAGCGCCGAAGCCATGCCTCTCTGTGTACTTATTGAGAATCATAAGGAAGGTAAACAAAGAATAATCACAAGGGAGTAGAAAACAAAAAAACAAAGGATCATGGGGAAGTCTTTTGCAGATAAGGCAGAGCTCTTCTCTATTGTTTACCTTATGCTAATCTCAGGAGGGAAGAATGATACAGTAAATACAAACTAAAAACAAGTGATGTTGACTCTGTAGGAATGTCTTAGTGCTTCAGGGTGAACTGCAGCTTGTATTATGCCTCCCTTATATCCTGATGTTGTTGTTGTTGTTGTTAAATGTTCATAGTGACCCTATGAAGGAAAGTCCTTAACACTTACATGACTTTCATCCTTTCTCCAGGTTCATAGGGTGTCCAGAGGCAAGATATTTATGGAAGTGGATGCCACTCCTGCTCCCAAGCTTGTTTTAACCTGGGAGTGCCACCAAACACTGTCCCCATGGGTAACCATTATGACATTTGACACGTCAATGTCACCGTGTTCAGCTTCACAGCGACCACAAGTTATCTCTGTACAGCAAGTGTATACATCAGGGCTATCTGACCTAGAAGAATGTTTCACTAAAACCAATAAAAGACAGGCCCGAGGACCGCAGGCCCTCGACTACCATCAAGTTGAGTCACCATTGATATGCCAGCCAGCCTGCCAGTCAGCCAGCTGACTTACAGAGTGGAGGGAGACTCCAGTGCCCAAGTCTGGTGAAGGATTTT
The DNA here is from genome assembly GCF_000299155.1 of Elephantulus edwardii. NCBI lineage: Eukaryota > Metazoa > Chordata > Mammalia > Macroscelidea > Macroscelididae > Elephantulus > Elephantulus edwardii. Next base: position 676,455 of record NW_006400089.1, on the reverse strand, counting down.
AAGCTACTGCCTGGAGCAAGCTCCACAGGCTCTGCCCTTACTTCCTTTAGTTTAAGGCTCTGGGATGCCTACCCACTTTTGAAGAATGAAAAGAGCAGTAACACACAGCAAAAAGGATCCCAGAAACTTCCCTTGTTTTGACTGCCACCAAGTCAAGCTGCCATCGAGATGCCAGCCATCCTGCCAGTCAGCCAGATGACTTCCAGATATAGCATTTGGTTTATTATTAATATTAAATTTTATATTTTGCTTCCCACATCCAAGGACCAGCCTGGTTCAACCCTCTCAAGGATGAAACTGTTCTTTCTCTTAGCAGTCCATGGTATATTCAATACTCTTCTCCAATACCACAGCTCAAAGGCATCAATTTTCCTATCATCCCTAGTCATTGTCCAGCTTCCTGATGCCTAGCAAGTGATTGCAAAGACCATGGCCTGGATCCGGTGCACCTTAGTCTCCAGACTGACATAGTTGCTCTACAGTACTTTGGAAAGGTCTCTAACAGCAAACTTTCCCATTGAAATATGCCTTTTAATTTCCTGGTAGTTGGTGCCAAGAGTGTTGATTGTGGAGCCAAGCAAACTAAAGCTGTTAACAATCTCAGCCTCTTCACCATCTATCATGATGCTGTCAATTGGCCCAGTGGTGAGAATCTTTGCTTTCTTGATAATGAGCTTCAATCCATATTGAAAGCTGCAGTTCTTGATTTTATGCAACAAGTACTTCAGGTCCTCCTCAGTTACAGCAAGGAGGGTTGTGTCATCTACAGAATGTAAATTGTTGATGAGTCTTCCTCCAATCCTGATGCCACATGTTTCCTCATAAAGCCCAGCTTTCCAGATGATCTGTTCTGCATATAGATTGAAAAGGTATGGAGGTAGAACACATTCCTGACATACACCCTTCCCAATTTTGAACCATGCAGTGTTTCATTGCTCTGTTCTGATGAATGTCTCCATGTCCAAGTATAGGTTTCACATTAGTACGATCAAGTGTTCTGGGGTTCCCACTCTTCTCAGAATTAGCCACAGTTTGTTGTGATCCACACAGTCAAATTCCTTTGCATTGTCAATGCAAAAAAAGATAGACATTCCTCTGATACTCCCTGCTTTCGGCCAAGATCCATCTAACATTAACTACAATACCCCTAGTACCACGGCCCCTTCTAAACCCAGCCAGGACTTCTGGTAGTTCTCTGTTGATGTGCTGTTCCAGTCATTTGTTTTATAGTCTTCAGCAGAATCTTGCTTGCATATTATATTAGTGATATTATTTAATAATTTCCATACTCTGTCGGATCACCTTTCTTTGGAAAGGGAACAAAGAGATATTTCTTCCAGCCAGTTGGCCAAGTGGTTGTCCTCCAGATTTCTTGGCACAACTTGGTGAGCACATCAAAGGCAGGATCTGTTAGTTAAAATATGTCACTTGGTATACCACCAATTCCTGGGGCCTTATTTTTTTTTTAAATAGTTAACAAGTAAATATTTATTGTGAATGAAAAAAGGAAAATGTAAAAAATGGTGGGCCTTATTTTTTGTCAATTGACTACTGAATATTTTCACTAGTATCACAATAAAAAGAAAAGAGGAAAATGTAGTAACAAGAAAAACAAAACAAACAATGCAGATGAGAAATTCTGAAAGAAGCCTGAGGAAAATGAAAAGTTATCCACAAAAAAAAGAATCAGTAAGTTTTATTCCTCAGCAGACAGCATGAAGGCAATGGGACATTTCTGAAATCCCACAAGAGAGTGTGGACTGGACTGCTTTCCTGCCAGAAGCACTAGCCCATGGTTGCACCATCTGGAGGCCAGCTCAATCCCCTGGCCCTGCTTTCTAGAGGACTAGACCCAACCACCTGGACACGCCAACCATGCCACCTGGAGAATGATCTACTGCCACCCCTCTAAACTGTGTCAGGGACACAACTATCACAAATGAAGCCATTATCTCCCCCCTCCTAGAGGCTGAAATTCCTTTAGCCTTAGGCATTTTTTTATTCACTTAGTGGCAAAAGCCCCTGATAGCAAAGAATGCTAATTCAAAGGCCATGTCTGTTCCCAACTGAAGCAAGTCTTCTCTTTTTTTTCTTATTTCGATTTTTCTTTCATTTCTTTTTTTCATTTATTATTAATTTCTATGAAAATTTACAGAGACATTTGGTTTCCATTCATTCATTGTTGTACTTTTCTCCCCTCCCAACCTCACCCCTAGTACACTACCCTCTTGGAAAAGTAAAAGAAAAATTCTTTCATTGTTTTACAAACCCTCCCCCAGGTCTACTCCACTATGCAACCTTTGCTCTGGACTCTTGTCATGACAAAAATACCTAATCACCCCTTTTAAACAGTTTTCTCCCTCATCTGTTTCAACGCAGTATACATTATTGAACCCATCTTACTCAGTCTCCCCCCAACCCCAATGTCAGCCCTGTTTTACAACAGTGGCACCAATGCAGTATTTGTCCTTCTGTGACTGAGATACTTGACTCAGCATAATGTCCTCCAGGGTGACCCATTTTGAGTAATATTGCATGAGTTCCTTGTTTTTCAATGCAGCATAGTATTCCATTGTGTGAATATACCACAGCTTCTCTATCCATTCGTTTGTTGATGGGCACTTAGGTTGTTTCCAACTCTTTGCTACTGTGAACAAACCTGCAATATGGGTGTGCATATATCTGCTTGGATGTCAGTTATGGTCTCTTTGGGGTATAGTCCCAGTAGTGGAACTGCTGGGTCAAATGATATCTCTATTTGCAATTTTTTTTGAGAAAGCATCATACCACCTTCCACAGTGGTTGCACCATTTTACACTCCCACCAACAGTGAATAAGGTTTCCAGTTTCTCCACAACCTTGCCAGCATTTGTTGTTTGCTGTTCTGTTAAATTTTGCTATTCTGACTGGGGTGACATGATATCTTATAGTTGTTTTAAGCAAGTCTTCTCTTGAGTCAAAAAATGGAAGAGAAAGTCAGACATGATAGCTTCTCTGCCCTCCTTTGGTGCAGTGACTTTCTGAATCAAGGTTATCAGATCAAGAGCCTGCTAAGACCTGAAACATTAAAAACTCTACCACAGCACTTGCATGAAAGAAGCAGACTACTTTACACCCTACACAAACCTAAAACAAGATGTCACCCCAAAAAGGTGACATGGTATCAATGGATTTACTGCAGCCAGAAAGTCTGCTGAAACTTTCCGACACAGACTTCAAAAGAACAATGATTGAATATTTTCAAAGAGTGAAAGATAAAGTCAAAGAAGTATAGGACTCTGCAAGCAAAAATGAAGAGAAAATTAAAAAACAAAAACAAAAACAAACCAACAAACTAAGACAATGCAGAAAACATAAACGCAGCATTAGAGGCTATAGAAAAACAAGAAACCACAATCCAGAATATGTTGAGCAATGTTTCAGATGCTGTCAACATGTTAAAGGGATATATAAACAGAGTTGAAGGGATGGAACACAGAACCAGCAAAATAGAAGATAGAATTGTCACCACTGATCTAGTAGAACAAAAAGTAGAATCAAAAAGGAAGTAGAAGAAAGGTTAAGAATAATGTGGGACACCATCAAGAGGAATACTATGCACATAAAAGGAATACCAGAACAGGAAGAAACAAGGAAAGGCACTGGAAAAGTTGTGGGAAAATTACTAAAAGAACACTTTCCAGGCATAATGAAGAATGAGAGAATATATATTCAAGAAGCTGAGCAAACACCATATAGAATAGACCTCAAAAGAAAAACACCAAGGCATATCATAGTCAAATTTGCCAGAACCAAAGATAAGAATTCGGAAAGCATCTAGGGAGAAACGAACTTATTTACAGTGACAAGGAGAATATAAAACTGGAGCTAATAAAAACAATACCCATCACAATGATTAATAATAAGATCAAATACTTGGGAGTAAATCCAACTAGAAAGACAAAGGACCTATACAAAGAAAATTACAAAACATTACTGCAAGATACAAAAAGAGACCTGGAGAAGTGGAAGAATATCCCTTGCTCATGGATAGGAAGACTCAATATTGTGAAAATTATAATACTACCAAAGGCAATTTACATGTTCAATGCAATCCCAATACGAATACCAATTCCATTCTTCAAAAAGATGGAAAAAGCAATATCCAATTTAATTTGGAAGGTAAAGAGGCCCAGAATAAGCAAAGCACCCCTTAAAAAGAGAAACAAGGTAGGAGGCATCTCATGCCCTGATTTCAAATCCAACTACACTGCCATGGTGGTCAAGACAGTGGTACTGGTGCAACGAAAGACATATAGATCAATGGAATAGAATAAAGAATCCAGAAATCAGCCCATCTACTTATGGTCAACTGACTTTTGAAAAGGAGATAACATCAGTTAAGTGGGTAAATGACAGCCTTTTTAACAAATGGCACTGGCAAAATTGGAAAACTATCTGCAGAAAACTGAAACAAGATCCACACCTCACTCCATTTACAAAAACCAATTTATAGTGGATTGTGGACCTAGAACTAAAACCAATGACTATAAACTTCCTGAGAGAAAAGCCTGGAAGAACTCTAGAAGTCCTATTCCACAATATAAACAGTCTTCCAAGCATCCTGGAAAATCTACAACCAGGACAGGATAACACAGATGAATGGGACCTTCTAAGAATCAAATCCCTATGCACATCCAAAAACTTCTCCAACAGTTTAAAAAGGGAGACCACAGACTGGGGCAAAATATTTGGTAATGACATGTCTGATAAAGGACTTATGTATCTAGACATTTACAGAATACACGAGCACCACAACAAGATAAAGGCAAACAACCCAACTGAAAAAAATGGGCACAGGATGTGAACAGACACTTCACAAAAAAAAAGACATGCAGATGATGCACAAACACATGATGAAATGTCCTAAATCCCTAGCCCTAAATGAGATGCACATCAAAACAACTATGAGATATCATCTCGCCCCAATAAGAATAGCAAAATTCAACAGAGCATCAAACTACAAATGTTGGCGAGATTGTGGAGAAACTGGAACCCTCATTCATTGCTGGTTAGAGTGTAAAATAGTGCGACCACTATAGAAGGCAATATTGTGCTTTCTCAAAAAGTTGGAAATAGAAACACCATTTGACCCAGCAATTCCACTACAGGGAATATACCCTAAAGAAACCAGAACTGCCACCCAAGCAGATGTATGCACACCCATGTTTATTGCTGCTTTATTCACAACAGCAAAAGCTGGAAACAGCCCAAATTTTCATCAGCAAATGAATGGATAGAGAAGCTATGGTATATTCACAGAATGGAATATTATGCAGCACTGAAAAACAAAGAACTCGTGAAAAATCATACAAGATGGTTGACCCTGGAGGACATTATGCTGAGTTAAATATCTCAATTATGTAAAGACAAATACTGCATAATGTCATTGTTATAAAACAGGACTGACATGGGGGTTGGAGGAAACTAAGAAAAGAGGGGATAAATAATGTACACAGCATTGACTCAGATGAGGGAAAAAAACTGTATAAAAGGAACATATAATCAGTTACTTTTGGCATGACAAGAGTCCAAAATAAGAGATGCATAACAAGGTGGACTGGGGCAGGGTGGGAGGGAGTTCTGTATAACAATGAAAGATTTTTTTTCCAAAGGAAAAAAGTGAACTGGGTGAGGGACAAGGAGGAAAATGTGTAATAATGAATGAATAGAAATCCAAGTTCTCTATAAACTTTCATTAAAATCTCAATAAATAAAAAATACCAAAAAAAGTAGTGAAAAGTTTACACACATAAACAAAGGCCAACATCATTCTCAATGGAGGGAGATTAAAGACATTCCCTTTGAAAACAGGAACTAGGTAAGGATGCCCACTATCACCTTTCTTATTCAATATTGTATTGGAAGTCTTAGCAATACCAGTAAGACAAGGGAAGGAAAAAAGAGACATACAAATTGGAAAGGAGGGGTTACTCAGAAAACTTTAAAAACTTGTAGACATAGTCTACCAATTCAGCAAAGTGACAGGCTACAAGATCAACATACAAAAATCAACTGTATTTCTCTATAATGACAAAGAGGATACAGAAATGGGTAGGGAACTCTGGTAGCCTGGTGGCAAGAAGCTGTGCTGTAATCTTGAAGGCATGCAGTTTGAATCCACTAGATGCTCTGCTGGAGAAAGAAGGGCAATCTCCTCCTGTGCCAGCCAGACAAACAGCAAGGGGGGAAAATGTAAATTTTTTTTTTAAATAGCAAAAAAAGAATATAGAAATGGAGCTAAGAAAAACAGTAGCTAACCACAAGAGTAAATACTTGGGAGTAAGTCTAACTAGAAACACAAAAAACCTATTCAAAGACATTTACAAAACATTACTACAAGGAACAAAAAGGGATCTGGAGAAATGGAAGTATATACCCTGCTCATGGATAGAAAGACTCAATAATATGAAAATAAAAATTCTACCAAAGGCAATCTACAAATTCTATGCAATACCAATACAAATGCCAATTCTATTCTTCAACAAGGTAGAAAAGGCAATTTCCAATTTCATCTGGAATGGAAAGAAACCCCAAATAAGCAAAGCACTTATGAAAAAGAGAAACAAGCTAAGACCCAGCTCCCTTCATGATCTCAAATCCTACCACACAGATGTAGTGGTCAAGACAGCACGGTACTGGTACAGTGACAGACACATAGATCCATGGAATAGAATTGAGAACCCAGAAATGAGCTCATCTACATATGATCAATTGATTTTTTAAAAAAATATGTATGATTTTATTGTGAATGATTTGATTTGGAGAAAAATTTGACTCAGTCATGAATTTTACTATGCAACTAATTTTTAGGTGCTTCACTGTCACGTCAAATTTCACTTGTCAAAATCTGAAATATTTACAGAGGTTTTGGATTTCAATTTATTCATTGTTGCATTTTTCTCCCTGCCAACACCCACCACCACCACCACCCAGTTCACTCTTCTCTTTGAAAAGTAAAAGAAAAACTCCTTTATTGGTATACAACTCCCGCCTACCCCCCTAGTACACTCCACTATGCAACCTTCATTCTGGACTCTTTTCATAACCATAATACCCAATCATATTGATTTTTGACAAGGAGATAAAATCATTTAAGTGGGGAAACGAAAGCCTCTTTAACAAATGGTGTTGACAAAATTGGAAAATTATCTGTTGAAAATTCAAGCAAGACCCACACTTCACACCATACACAAAAACCAACTCAAAGTGGATCAAGGACCTAGAACTAAAACCAAGGACTATAAACTTTATCAGAGAGAAGTATGGAAGAACTCTAGAAGACCTAATCCACAACATGAACAGTTTCTCAAGCATCCTGAAAAACCTACAACCAGGAAAGAATAAACTAGATGAATGGAACATTCTAAGAATCAAATCCCTAAGCACATCAAAAAGCTTTGCCAACAATGTAAAAAGGAAAACCACAAACTGGGGGGAGCAGGGGAATATTTGGCAAGGTGAGTGATTTTTACCTGCGGCCCTCAGACCTAGTTCAAATTGTTTTTTCTGTCAAACATTCTTCTAGGTGGTATAGCACTGGTCTGTGCTTTGCTGTACAGAGGTTACTCATAGTTGCTGTGATGCTGGACACTGAGACTGATGTGCCAAATGTGATAATGGTTACCCATGGCGGACAGTGTTTGCTGGAGCTTCTGAATTAAAACAAGCCTGGAAGCAGGAGTGGCATCCACTTTCAAAATGGCTTGCCTTCGGAAACTCTATGAACAGTGCTTTCACCTTTCATTCATAGGATCACTATGAGTCATCTACGACTCGATGGCACCTAACAACAACATGTCTGATAAGGGACTTATGTCTAGAATTTGTGGAAAACTCCAGCATCTCACAAAGATAAAAGTAAACAACCCAATCACAAAATGGCCAAAGGATATGAACAAACACTTCTGCAAAGAAGACATTCAGATGGCAAATAAACTCATGAATAAATGTTCAAATTTCCTAGCTCTTTGCAAATCAAAACAACTATGAGATATCATCTTATCCCAGTAACATTAACAACTTAACAAAGCAGCAAACAACAAATGTTGGCAAGATTGAGGAGAAATTGGAACCTTTATTCACTGTTGGTGGAAGTATAAAATGGTGCAATCACTATGGCACGCAGTATGGCTCCTTCTCAAAAAGTGGGAAATAAAAATACTATTTGACCCAGCAATTCCACTACTGGGAATATACCCTAAAGAAACCAGCACTTCCACCCAAACAGATACATGTGCATGTTTCTGTTTATCCATGTTTATCACTCTGTTATTCACAATAACAAAGAGATGGAAGAAACCCAAGTGTTCATCAACAAATGAATGGCTAGAGAAGTTGTGGTATATTTATTCAAACAATGGAATACTATGGAGGAATGGGAAAAAAAGGAGTTCATAAAATATTATAAAAAAAATGGGTGACCCTGGAGGACATTATGATGAGTGAAGTATCTCAGTCACAAAAAAGACAAATACTGTATAAACCCACTGTTTTAAAACAGGATTGACATTGAGCGAAACTAAGAAAAGATGAGATAAATAATGAATACTTCATTGGAACAGATGATGGAAATAATTGTTTAAAAGGAATATGTGATTGGCATTATTTGTATGACAATAAATAGTCCAGAATAAGAAATTCATAGCAAAGTGGACTGGGGCGGGGGGTGGAAAGTGAAGGAGGAATTTGTGCAACAATAAATAAATATTTTAAAGAGAAAAGTGAACTAGGGAGGGGGTAAGGGGGGGAATGTGCAACAATAAATGAACATAAATCCAAGTGTTCTGTAAACTTTAATTAAAATCACAATAAGTAAGTAAAGAAATAAAATCCAATGAGAAAAATGTTCCAAAGAAGAATTGCTTATCCAGCAAAATTGACAGTCAAAGATGATAGCAAAATTAGGAAATTCCCAGATAGATAGATATTAAGGGAATTTGTGAAAATCAAACTTTTCAAAAAATGCTGTTGTTAGTTGTTAGGTGCAGCCGAATCAACTATGATTCATAGCGACTGTGAACAAAAGATCTGAACCCTGCTCTGTCCTGCGCCATCCTCACACTTCCTGACACACAAGAGCCCATGGAAGTAGTCACCATGTCAATCCTCCTGGTCGAGGGTCTTCCTCTCCTTCCCTGACCCTCCACCATCTCCAGCCTCACGTCCTTCTTCAAGAAATAGCCCCTCCTAGCAAAATGCCCAAAGTATGTGACATGAAGCCACATCATTCTTGCCTCCAGAGCTCACTCCTGCTGCACCCTCTCCAAGACCTATATATTTGTTCTCTAGGCTGTCCATGGGATGTTCGGCACTCTTCTCCAACACCACAGCTCAAGGCATCAATTCTTTTTCTGTCATTCTTATCATTGTCCAGCTCTCAGATGCATAGCAAGTAATTGGAAAGACACACCTTAGTCCTCAAACTGACATCATCTTTGTTCTTATTGTTATGTGCCGTCAAGTCACCTGCAACTCATAGCTACCTCTGAAAGCTGCTTTGTCCTGAGCCAGTCTCACTGATTTTGATACACTTACCCTCATTGCCCCAGTTACTGTATCAATCCATCTCCTCTGGGGTCTTCCTCTCCTGCACTTTGCCTCCACCCTTGCGAGAATGATGTCCTTCTCCAAGTACTGGTCCCTCCTGGCCACATGTCCAAAACATGTGAGGTGGAGCTTGAAAATCCTACCCTCCAAGGAGAAACTTGGTTTCACCCTCTCCAAGACACACTATTTGTTTTCTTGGTGGTTCATAGTGTGTTCAAGATGCTTCTCCAGCACCACAACTCAAAGGCACCAATTCTCTCATCCTTAGACATTGTCCAGCTCTCTGATGCATAGCAAGGAACTGCAAAGATCATATACTGGATCAGGTTCACCTTAGTCTCTAGACTGACATTGTTGCTTCTCAATACTCTGGAAAGGTCCCTGACAGCATATTTACCTAATGAAATTTGCCTTTTGATCTCCTCAATAATTTGGAGAGGTCCCTAACAGTAGATTTTCCCAGTACAAGAAAATCAACAAAGGCAGACAACAACTGGCAATTATGACATACAAAATAAAATATAGAAATATACTCAGATATAAAGATATAAAAAATAAAAATAAATCTACAAGACTAAAAACAGAGACCTAGAAATGTCAATTTAACAAGAATAAAAAATAAAAGGCATCAAGAAGAACTACAATTATCCTTATATGAAGATGGTATAATCATATACATTAAACACACACACACACACACACACACACAACCATAACTCTTATCAGAGAGTCTGGAAGAAAATTTCCGAAACTAATTGAAATATTCAGGAAAATGGCAGGTACAAGATCAACATACAAAAATCAGACCAATATCTTTAAAACAACAAATAGACTTTTTAATAATAGGAAAAAATACCAAAATGATAAAATGCTAATAAATCTTGCCAGAGATACACAAAGTTATACAAAAAAAGAGAAAGAAAGTAAACTCCTGAAACTATATGAAGGTGGAGAAACAACCAAAGTTAGGCAAGTGTTTAGGTATTTTGTTAAAAGGGTCCCTATGAGTCGTCTAAGACTCGATGGTGCTTAACAACAATAGCAATGACAGCATACAGAGAGCGATGTTGACCTAGTAGACAGAAAGTTATACTACCAAGCCCAAGGTGGGTGATTTTAATCTGCAGTCCTCAGGCCCTGTTTAAATTATTTTTTTTGTCAAACATTCTTCTAAGTGGTATAGCACTGGTCTGTTCATTGCTGTACAGAAGTAACTAGTAGTTACTGTGATGCTAAACACTGTGACACTGATGTGCCAAATGTGATAATGATTACCTGTGGTAGACAGTATTTGGTGGAGCTTCCTGATTAAATCAAGCTTGGATGCAGGAGTGGCATCCACTTCTGAAATGGCTTGCCTCCAGAAAGTATGAAAATGGAGAAACAACCAAAGTTATGCAGGTGTTCAAGTCTTTCATTCATAGGGTCACTACTGAGTAGTCTACGGTTTGACAGCACTTAACAACAACAACAACCAGCACCTCAGCTCAAAGGCATCAATTCTCTTTCTATCATCCCTAGTCATATTACAGCTTCCTGACACAAAGCAAGCAATTGTGAAAACTATGGCCTGGATCAGGTGCAGCTTAGTCTCTAGACTGATGTCATTGCTCTTCAGTACTCTGGAGAGGCCCCTGACAGCAGACCTTCCCAGTGCAACTCAACTTTTGATCCTGGCTGCTCGTACCAAGAGTGTTGATTGTGGAGCCAAGCAAGTCAAAGCTGTTTACAATCTCAATCTCTTCACCATCCATTACGATGCTGTCAATCAGCCCATTAGTGAGAATCTTTGTTTTCTTGATGTTGAGCTTCAATCCATATTGAAGTCTGCAATCCTTGGCCTTCTGCAGTTAGTGCTTCAGGTCCTCAGTTTCAGCAAGAGGGTTGTATCATCTGCATAACACAGGCTGTTGATGAGTCTTCCTCCAATCCTGATGCCACCTTCCTCCTCATAGAGCTGAGCCTCTAGAATGGTCTGTTCTGATTGAAGACGTATGGAGATAGGACACATCTCTGGCATACATCCTTCCCAATTTTGAACCTTGCAGTGTTTCTTTGCTCCTTTCTGATGACTACCTCCTGGTCTAGTATAAGTTTCGTGTAAGCAAAATCAAATGTTCTGGGATGCCCATTCTTCTCAGAGTTAGCCACAGTTCAGTTCATGTATGTTGTTGTTGTTCTTGTTGTTAAGTGCCATTGAGTCGCAAGCGACTCTTGGCGACCCTATGAAGGAGAGTCCTCATCCTCTCTCCAGGTTCACAGGGTTGCCGGAGGCAAGCTATTATGGAAGTGGATGCCACTCCTCCTTCCAAGCTCATTTTAATCAGGGAGCTCCATCCCACTCTCTGTCTGCCTTGGGTATCCAATCATTAACACATTTGACACATCAGTGTCACAGTGTTCAGCCTCACAGCAACCACAAGTTACACAGGGTCGCTATGAGTCAGTTGCCTGCAACTCGACAGCACTTAACAACAATAACATCAACACAGAGAGAGAGATCAGCTGGCCCAGTGGACAGAAAGCAATGCTACCAAGCCAAAGGCGGGTGACTTTAATCCACGGCCCTCAGGCCTGTCTATCATTGTTTTTGTTCAGACATTCCTCTAGGTTGTATAGCCCTGGTATACAAGTTGTCGATAGTGGTAACTTGTGGTTGCTGTGTTGTGAGTTGCAGTTTATGTATAGGAAAATTTATATTTTATATTGTGAAAATATCAGGATGGCCCAAATTATATATTTAATGTAATTCCCATAAAGATTTTATCATTCTTTAAGTAGATGGGAGGGGAAAACGCAAAGATTAATATGTAGAAAGGAGACAACAAACAAGTAAAGCACTGTTGAAAAAGTACAAAGTAGGAGGTTCATATTTAGATATTTTAACTTTTACTACACAGCTACAGTAATTCTAATAGCATGATACTGGTAAAATGAAAAATAGAATAAAGGAACACACTTGAAATCTTGAATTTCCTATGGATAGTTGATCTTTGACAAAGGGCTCAAATCCATTCAATAGGATAAAGATAATCTCTTTAAGAAATCGTGTTAACTAAAATAGATATCCATTTGCAGAAAAATGAAATTAGATCAAGACCTCACCTCACTACATATGCATATGTATAGCATATATGTACCTCATATTATATCACCTCATAATATACACATCAGATACCAACTCAAGATGGATGGAAGACCTAAAGATATAGCACTGTAAAACTCACCAAATAAAAATTTGGCACACACTTCAAAAATCCCCAATGACACTGCCATTGAATCAATCCCAACTCATGTCAACCCTCCATAAAGTTTCCAAGGCAACTTCTCTTAAGGGAAAAGATTGTCTCATTCTTCTCTAATAGAGCAGCTGGTGGATTCAAATGACCAGCTTTGATCTTACAGCACAGCGTGAGATCACTTATACTACCCAAAACCAAGACAGCCACTGTCAATTGGGTTCCCCAGGTTGTAAGTCATTAGATGTAGAAACTGCCTGTCTTACTTTCTTGAGGCGGCTGGTGGATTAAAACTCTCAACCTGTCCATTTTCAGTTTGACACTATTCCATCAGAGATTCTTGATTTATGGTACACAAAGGCTAAGAAATACAACAAAAAAGTCACATATAGCAGGAGATAGAACAGATGTCAGGAATCATCAAAAAATTAAACATTTATGTGCATTCAAAAGACTTCTTCACAATAATAAAAAAAGAACTTACAGGTTACAGAAAATTATTTGACAATGTCACTGAATAGCTCACAACTTATCATAACCCATGAATTACATACAGCAAACAGGAGACAGATTATTAAAGTTTTACCACTACTATCTCCATCTGCTCCCAGAAGTGCTTCATGGACGCCTTGATGTGAATGCTCCTGAGTGGTCTAGGGGGCCAGGACCAGGGTTCCCTCCTTTGCTTCTCCTCTGTTCACAGTGGATCAGTGGAAAGGCAGTGAGTTAGGCTGGTTAGGGGTTAGAGCCTCACTCCTGAGCGTCCAGAAACTCTAAAGGTCTCTCCTTCAAAAATGTGACCCATGTCAAGACTGGGATGGCTGTGGGTAGTGTTCCCTTCCACTTTGAAGTTGGCTGTCTGGCTAGCATCTCGATGGCGGTCTCCTCTTGATGGCGGTCATGTAAGGGAAGTTTCTGGGGCTATGTTTGTTCTGTGTTAATGTTCTATTTCACCCTCAAAAGTGGGTGGCCCTTGAGCCTTAGACTAAGGGCAGGCCTGCACGAGAGTGTGGCTTTAAAATCCTGTAGGATTTATTAATAATAACTTTATTAATAAATTTTTCATTTTAGAACTAATATTCCTTAAAAGACACAGCAATCATTTGTCTATTTTGCTGTATTAAACAACATGGAATTGCTGTGATGCTGAACACTGTTCCATAGTCTTGTCAAATACCGTAATGGTTACCCATTATGTAAAATGTTTGGATGAGCTTCCAGATTGATTCAAGTTGGGAAGCAGGAGTGGGATGAGCTTCCTAAACTAGATGCCTCTGGAAACTTTACAAACTCTTTCATAAATGTGCAGAAAAGATGTTAATTATAGAACAGAGTTCAGGTCTTTTGTGCAAAGCTTATTCTGAGTCGTATTTGACTCAACAACACTTAACCACTGCTAAATGAAACTAGTGCTATTATATCTGGAGAAACATTCTTCCACTTTGCACATCACTCTTTGTCAATGTGCTGTGTGAAGTAATCTGGTTTGCTGTGATGCTGAACCTTGTGCCATGGGGATATCAAATACCGTGATAGTTTCTCATTGTGGACTGTGTTTGGTGGAGCTCTCAGTTGTAAAACAGGTTTGGAAGCAGGAGTGGCATCCACTTCCTAAACCACATAGCTCTGGAAACTCTATGAACTTGGAGAAACAATGATAGCATTAGGTCTTTTGTTCATAGAGTAGCTATGAGTTGACCTCGGCTAGATGGCAATCAACAACAACAACTACTTCTACCTCTGAAAACTCACTGGAGGGTCTGCTATGGGACAGTTCCTACTCAAAAGCACACAATGACCACTATAATCAAATACCTTAAGAAGATGAATCATTTGGATTGCTTGTTCAGGATCATAGTTACAGAGGATAGATATCAAACTGTGTTCTGTGTTCTAATTCAGTGATATTTTACTGAGATCTCCAAGTTCGCAAGTGGTCATATATAATTCAACATCTAATCTCTCTCTGTCCAGTTCAAAGAGATGTGAAAAAAAAATCAGACTGTTAGTCCAAAGAATTAGTGAACAATGGAGACTTCAATCTCCAAGACTGGGAGAGAAGAATTCGATGCTGCACTAGATTGTGCTACCACTGCTCAGTGCTCTCAAAGGGAGCGTAAGAGAAAGTCTCCAGAAGAGGAGGAGAAAGCTCAAAGTTGTTAGCTGATAGTTGTTAGCTCCTACACAGTAGATGCTGACTTAGTGATTGCATGGAGACATAGCGAAACTCCTCCTGGTTCTTCCTCATTATTGCAGTCTTGGCTTGAGTTGAGCCTATTGTAACAGCTACTAGGTCAATCCTTCCTTTTTCATTGACTTTTTCATGATGTCCTTTCCCCAGGATTGGTCCTTCTTGATAGCACGTCCAGAATATATATGATGAAGTCTCATCATGCTTGCAGTGAAGGAACATTCTGGTTTTATTTCTTCCAAGAATATTTGCTCTTCTAAGCAACACCATAGTATATTCAGTACAGAGTTAGAGATCATGGCCTTGCATCACCCTTTAAGCCTGTAACTGAAATAATACTTGGACCCAACTTTATGCAGAAAAGTGGGCGTGTAAAGTTGTGAATAAAGCCATGGAGGAAGGCTTTTTGTTTTCTTTAATTTATTTATTTATTTATTTATTTATTTATTTTTTTATGGAAA
>NW_006400089.1:643244-654805 GCF_000299155.1 Elephantulus edwardii | reverse complement strand
TTCATTCATCCATTGTTGCACACTTTCTTCTCTTCACACCCCTGCCCCCAATTTATTTTTCTCTTTGAAAAGCAAAAATAAATAAATTCATACATACATACATATATACATAAAAATTATTTCATTGTTGTATAATCCCCTCCCAAGTATACTGCACTATGCAGCTTCCATTCTGGACTCTTGTCATGACAGTAATACCTAATCATATATTCTTCCTAAATAGTTCTCTCCCTCATCTGTTTCAACACAGTATATACATTATTTATGCCCTCTTAGATTCCTGCCAACTCTAATGTCAGTCCCACTTTACAACAGTGGCACTATGCATTTTTTGTCCTTTTGTGACTGAGATATTTCACTCAGCATAATGTCTTCCAGGGTCACCGATTTTATACAATATTTCATGACTTCCTTGTTTTTCAATGCAGCATAATATTCCGTTGTGTGAATACATCACAGCTTCTCTATCAACTCGTTTGTTGATGTGCAATTGGGTTGTTTCCAACTCTTTGCTATTGTGAATAAAGCAGCAACCAATATGGGTGTGCACATATCTGCTTGGGTGGCAGTTCTGGTTTCTTTAGGGTATATTCCCAGAAGTGGAATTTCTGGGTCAAATGGTATTGCTATTTCCAATTTTTTGAGAAAGCGTCATACTGTCTTCCATAGTGGTTGCACCATTTTACACTCCCACCAATCGTGAATAAAGGTTCCAGTTTGTTCACAACCTCACCAGCATTTGTTGTTTGCTGTTCTGTTAAAATTTGCTATTTATACTGGGGTGAGATTATATCTCATAGTTGTTTTGATTTGCACCTCTCTTAGAGCTAGGGACTTTGAATATGTGTTTGCCATCTGAATGTCTTCTTTGGTGAAGTGTCTGTTCATATCCTATGCCCAGTTTTCAAATGGATTATTCATCTTGTTATGGTGCTCAAGTACTTTATAAATTCTAGATATACATCCTTATCAGACATGTCACTGTTGTTGTTATGTACTGTCGAGTCACCTGTGACTCATAGCAACCCTGTGTTCAACAACCCTAAACCTTGCTCTATCGCTTGCCAATCTTATTGTCCCTGACACGCCTATCCCCATTACCCCAGTGACTGAATCAATCAATCTCATTAAGGGTCTCCCTCTCCTACACTCCCTCCACCCTCCTAAGTATGGCATCACTCTCTAAAGACTGTTCCTGCCTTGCAACATGTCCAAAGTATGTCAGACATCGCTTCAGAATCCTTGCCTCCAAGTAACAGCCTGATTTTACCTTCTCCAGGATGAACTTGTTTGTTTGTTCTCCTAGCATTCCATGGTATAATCAATACTCTTCTCCAGCACCAAAGCTCAAAGGCATCAAATCTCCTTCTGTCATCCCTAGTCATTGTCCAACTCTCTGCAAATAATTTCAAAGCAAATAGTTTCAAAGACTGTAGCCTGTATCGGTCTCCAGACTGGCATCATTGCTCTTCAGTACTTTGGAAAGGTCTCTAACAGTAGACTATTATACCAAGAGTGTTGATTGTAGAGCCAAGCAAACTGAAGCTGTGAACCATTTCAATCTCTTCATCATCCATCATGATGCTGCCAGTCGGCCTAGTGATGAGAATCATTGTTTTATTGATATGGAGTTTCAATCTATATTGAAGGCTGCAGTTCTTGACCTTCTGCAGCAAGTGCATCAGGCCCTCCTCCGTTTCAGCAGGGAGGGTTGTGTCATCTGCATAATGCAGATTATTGATGAGTCTACCTCCAATCCTGAAGCCACATTTCTTCTTGTAGAGCCCAGCCTCCCGGATAATCTGTACTGAAGCACTTAGAAGTCAAAGCAAAAAGAAGAAATCAAGATATTAAGGAATTGAACAGAAGATTCCAGAGGGCAATGCGGGAAGACAAAGTATTATAATGAAATATGCAAGGAGCTGGAGTCAGAAAATCAAAAGAGCCAAACATGCTCAGCATTTCTTAAGCAGAAGCAACTGAAGAACAAATTCAAACCTCGAGTCCCAATACTTAAGGATGTTTTGAGTAGAATACTAAATAATCCAGGAAGTATTAAAAGAAGATGAAAAGAGTAAACAGAGTCATCGTACCAAAATAAATTGGTGGACATGGAAGAATTTCTTGAGACAACGTATGAACAAGAGCCTGTGGTGAAGAAGGAGGAAGTTCAAGCTGCTCTGAAAGAATTGGCAAAAAACAAGACCCCAGGAACTGATGGCATACCAGTTGATATATTTCAACAAACAGATGCTGCCCTAGATATGCTCACCAAGTTGTGCTAAGAAATCTGGAGGACAAACACCTGGCCTACTGACTGGAAAAGATCTATATTTGTTCCCATTCCAAAGAAAGGTGATTCGATAGAGTATAAAAATTATTGAAAAATATCACTAATATAACAGGCAAGGAAGATTCTGCTGAAGACTATCCAAAAACGACTGGAACAGCACATCAGCAGAGAACTGCCTCAAGTGCAGGCTGGATTTAGAAGAGGCCGTGGTACTAGGGATATTATACCTAATG
The DNA here is from genome assembly GCF_000299155.1 of Elephantulus edwardii. Lineage (NCBI taxonomy): Eukaryota > Metazoa > Chordata > Mammalia > Macroscelidea > Macroscelididae > Elephantulus > Elephantulus edwardii. The sequence continues at coordinate 652,279 of NW_006400089.1, read as the reverse complement.
TCAGATGGATCTTGGCTGAAAGCAGAGAGTGCTAGAGGAATGTCTATCTGTGTTTCATGGACTATGCAAAGACATTTGACTGTGTGGATCACAACAAACTGGGGCTGATTCTGAGAAGTGTTCTGGGAATCCCAGAACACTTGATTGTGCTTAGGCGAAAACTATACTTGTACCAGGGGGCAGTGGTCAGAACAGAGTGAAGAAATACTGCCTGGTTCAAAATTGAGAAAAGTGTGCATCAAGGACATGTCATTACCAAAGACTTTCCCCCAGTCTGTGGTTTCCCTTTTTACCCTGTTGGAGAAGTTTTTAGATGTGCATAAGGATTTGATTCTTATAAGGTCCCATTCATCTATTTTATCCTCCCTTGGTTGTAGGTTCTTCAGGATGCTGGGAAGACTGTTTATGTGTTGTGGATTAGGGCTTTTAGAGTTCTTCCAAGCTTTACTCTAATGAAGTTTATAGTCCTTTGTTTTAGTCCTAGGTCCTTGATCCACTTTGAGTTGGTTTTTGTTAATGGTGTAAGGTGTGGATCTTGCTTGAGTTTTCTGCAGATAGTTTTCCAATTTTGCTAATGCCATGTATTAAAAAGCCTGTAGTTTTTCCACTTAACTGATTTAATCTCCTTATAAAAAAATCAGTTGATAGGCTGATTTCTGGGTTCTCAATTCTATTCCATTGATCTGTGTGTCTGTTATTGTACCAGTAATATGCTGTCTTGACCACCATGGCAGTGGTGGATTTGAAATCAGGGAGTGAGGTGTCTCCTAACTTGTTTCTCATTTTAAGGAGTGTTTTAAGTATTTGAGGTTTATTTCCATTCCAAATGAAATTGGAGATGGCCTTTCCCATCTTGTTGAAGAATGGAATTGGTATTTGTATTGGGAATGTGTAGATTGTTTTCGGTAGGACTGTCATTTTTACCATATTGAGTCTTCTTATCCATGAGCAAGGTATATTCTTCCATTTATCCAGGCACATTTTTTTTCTTTCAGAAATGTTTTGTCATTTTCTTTGAATAGATCCTTTGTGTTTCTGGTTAGATTTACTCCCAAGTATTTAATCTTGTGATTTGCTATTGTGAAGGATATTGTTTTTCTTGGTTCCAGCTCTGTATTTTCTTTGTCACAGTAAAGAAATCCAATTGATTTTTGTATGTTGATCTTGAATCCTGCCACTTTGCTGAATTGGTCAACTATGTCCAGTGGTTTTCTCACTGAGGGTTTTCTAAGTATACTATCATATCATTTGCATAGAGAGATAATTTTACCTCCTCTTTGACAATTTGGATATCTCTTATTTTCTTCTCTTGTGTTATTGCTATCATGAAGACTTCCAATACAATATTGAATAGGAGAGGTGATAGTGGTCATCCTTGCCTAGTTCTTGTTCTCAAAAGGAATGCTTTTAATCCCTCTCCATTCAGAACAATGTTGGCTCTCGGGTTTGTGTATATAATTTTTACTGTGTTGAAGAAACCCCCCTCTAATTCTATTTTGTTGAGTGTTTTAAACAGGAAAGGGTGTTGGATTTTGTCAAAGGCCTTTTCTGCATCAATTGATAGGATTATATGGCTCTTGTTTGGGGTTTTGTTAATGTGATGAATTGCATTGCTTTTCTTATGTTTGAACCATCCTTGTATACTTGTGATGAATTCCTATTGGTTATGGTGAGTATTTTTTATGTATTGTTAGATTCTATTGGACAAGATTTTATTCAGGATTTTTGCATCTATGTTCATGGGAGATATTGGCTTATAGTTTTCTATTTTGGTGGTATCTTTACCTGGCGTTATTATCAAGGATGTGTTTGCTCCATAGAATGAGTCTGGGAGAATTCCATCTTTTTCTATTTTCTGAAATAATTTAAGTAGAATTGTTGACAATTCTTCTCTGAATGATAAAATTCCCTTGTAAAACTCTCTGATCCAAGGCTTTTTTTTTTGGTCTGGAAGTTTTCAATTTCTTATTTCGTAATGGGTCTGTTCAGGTGTTTAATTTAGCTTTGTGTCTATTAAGGTAGGTTATGAATTTCTAAGTATTTGTCCATTTCCTCTAGGCTTTCCTATTTGTTTGAGTATAGTTTTTCATAATATTCCATTGTTAGCCTTTTTATTTTAGTTGGTTTTGTTGTGACGTTGCCCATTTCGTCTTTTCCTTTGTTAGTTTTCCTAGTAGTTTATTGATTTTATTAATCTTTTCAAAAAAACCAACTCCTAGTTTCATTGATGGTTGCAATTGTTTTTCTGTTTATTCTTTCATTTCTGAAGACTTCTCTTCAACAAACAACCATATAAGTCAACAGGGAAGTTTTTGCCCAGGGATAAAATTCAGAAGGCAGGAAAAAAATGGGAAAGAGGGGCAAATGGAAAGGAGAAACAGAGAGGAAGTGAGAGAAATGCCATTGCAGTGTGGAAACTCCCATCACAAAATACAGTGTGTATGAATTGTTGATTAGGAAACGCAAACCACCATAAAAACTTCATAAAAAAAACATTTTTAAGAAGACAGAACCCGGCCTTAATTGTTGAAAATGCTGAGAGAGAGAGAGAGAGAAGGGAAACTGAAACAGGACCAAGAAGTTCAGGGGACAGAACCTTAGAGTTGTGCCTTGTTGTGTACAGAGGTTCTTCATTATCCACAAATCCAGCATTTCTAAGTTGGTCTACCCACAAAAATCTATTTTTAGCCCAAAAATTAACATTCTTGACACAGTTATGACTATTCTTGAACATGCACAGAGCAATTGAAAAAAACACTATTTCTTAACATATACATTACCAGGGGAGGTTGGAAAAGGTGACACTCTGCCTTCTTACATCAACTCTCAGTTTGTAAACAAGTGTTCTCTGTGCATATATTTAGGACCACATTTTTAAATTTTTATACTTTTTGTTGTGATTTCACAGCTTTTCCTGACTGCTAGCATTATGCTAAACTTAAGACCAGTGCTCCAAAATGGGGGCCGGGGTAGGGAAAGCTGTGATGTACCTTATGGAAAGAAAATCCATGTCTTAGATAAGCTTTGTTCAGGCAGAAGTTACAGTGTTGATATCTGAGTTTAAAGCTAAAGAATCAAGACTATATATTAAATAAGGCTCTTTCAAGTAGAATTGCACTTAAAACAAGGTTACTACCAACTGATTGCCAAAAATGTTGCACTAAAGATCCACAGGAACCTAATCTTCTATTTTCCCTAGTTAATAATTAGGTATTCACAAAGTTACTGTTTGTGGTAATTTAATACAGCATGAATACCTGAATCTTTATTGGAATATGTGTGTGTGTGTGTGTGTGTGTGTGTGTGTGTAGCTAGATACACATACATTGGTCACACACACACAAACATTTCATACACACATTAGTATTTGCATAGATAATATGTACTTTCATGTCTGAAACAAGCTCTAATTTCTGAGAAGATAGAAAGCAAATTTGGATACAATAAAACTTTTCTTGTTCACACTATATGCATTCTTTAATACATACAGCTTTACTTTTATAACAACAAAGTAAAATACATTTAAAACCAAGCCTGTGACTGTCAGAGTGAGGGGAATGTATCTTGTTTGCTGTCAAAGCCTGGTGTCTTCTGCAGTAGCTTGTCCATGCAGACCATGCAACTGAGTTGGGTTTTCTTATGGAGCTCTCATTAATAATGTAGTGTTTGCCCTGGGGGACTCCAGGCTTGCAGAAAGAAAATGTAAACAGTTGCCATGAAGGAAGTTGATTTACTTTGTGCAGGGAAAATGGGGCCACTCAAAGAAAGGAATTTCAAGGGCTTTAAAATTCCTGCAATGACTCTGTGTTACTCAGTCTAATGGTTGAATAAAATGAAACAGCTGCTTTTGATTTTAGAAAATTCCCCAAACCTGACTGAGGAGAAACTGGAGGAAATCTATTTTTAAAGTTGAAGCAGCCCTGGGTCTTTTCAGACAGCCTGAGGCAAACCCATGGCAGCTTCTTCTTATACAACTCTTCACTTCCTGTTGCTTACAAAAATGGGAGCTGAATATTAATCCACATGGATCTTATCTCAGGCACTTCCTGAACACATTGGTTAAAAAGAAAAATAATCATGGTACTTCTCAAAACCTTCCTAGTCTAAGAGAAAAATCTAAAAGGCTCTGTGTCTAATGAATTCTCGACATTGGAAAGAGCTATCACCATAATATTTTTCTATGTTAATATTTGGCACCCTGTTCACTGTTTTGACTGATTTTTTTTAAGAAAGAAAAAGAAATTTCAACTTGGTAACTAAATACTAATTCATTAAATACCAAAACTGTTTGAGGTAAGTATCCACTTCTCCAGCTCTCTACTCCAACAGTTCTCCTTTGTTCCCTTCCAAATCCTCTTGGCTTTTACCTTCTCCCTCTATCAGCCATACCCAGCACACATCTATCCTGATCTGTGTTCACTCTGTCTCATGGGGTTCAACTTCAGTTTCTGTTCCTTTGCTCCACTTTGGACTTGTTTGAATAACTGGAGACCTGATTTGTTAAATCCTGAGACCAATCCTCCACCTAAAATGGCCAGTGACTCTATGAATTCACTGTCCCCATGCTCAGAAGCTCAATTTCTAGTGATTATGATCCAGTAACTATTCTCCCTTTTCCTTGCTACAGACACCCAAGTGCATCAGGAATCATGTAACTAAACAAAACTTGTACCCGCCTCAGCTCTAGCTGATGAATTTTATATCAATCATGGTATTCTCTTCTTCCTGACCAGGATCTCTTTATGGGAGATCAGAATGGGCATCAGGCACACTTCTGACCAATAATATATGAGATGAAATCTGTTACAGGGGTTTTATTAAGACATATAGCTAAGTGATATTAGTTCCTCAGTACATATCAGTTATTATTACATGATTAAAATGTTTCTGTAGATTATGGGTTAAAGTGTTCCTGTAGATTATGGGTTATGTCTACTTCCATCCTTGCTGTGGAAGACTGAAATTTTTAAAGCTGGATCTACCAGTATCTTTTCACACTCACATGCTAGTCTACAGGGTGGCCAGCACGTCTTCTCCAGGCAGGCACAGCTGGTGGCTGCCAGAGAAGCTGGACAGCAGTGTGGCAGACTCCCCCAAGTAGTGTCGTTAGTGAGTGCTCATATAACCACATTTCTCCCATGGAGCAGTTGGTGAATTTGAACTGTCCGCCTTTGGGTTGACAACGTCATTCCATAACCACAAAAACCCTAAGTTAAAGCAAAACTTACACTCTTTTCCTATAACATTTCAAAAGCAAAAAGCTTCTTATAATTGGCAAGCTGCCAGAGCAAAACTGAAGATTTTTCATGTTGTTTTTTGGTCTATCCAGCAATCTGTGGCTAAGAATTATTCCTTTTTGATACAAAGAGGGTGTCAAGCTATCTTGGTACCTTGACAAGGTTGGGTTATAAGCACCAGGCCTAAATGCCTAGACAAAAGAAGTACTGTGAAAACTTCTCACACTCACTGTCCTGTCCCTCCTCTATGGACAAAGAAGAATTTCTCACCTTTTACTGTTCTACTTCTCCCCATACAAGCCCTGGATTCACCAAGAAGATGAGAAGACAGATTTGGAAAGCTCAGAACACTGTTTTCTCATACGCTAGTTTAAAATGTCATTGTTATTATGTGCCATCAAGTCACCTGTGTCTCACAGTGACCCTATGTACAACAGCTCTGAACCCTGCTCCATCTTGAACCAATTTCATTGTCTCCAACAATGAAACAATGAGTCAATCCACCTCATCCAAGGTCTTCCTTTCTTGCACTGTCCCTCCATCCTTTCAAGCATGATACACCTCTCCAAGGGACTGGTCCCTCCTGGCCACATGCCCAAAGTATATCAGATGGAGCTTCAAAATCCTTGCCTCCAAGAAGCAGCCTGGTTTCACCCTCTCCAGGATAGCTTGTTTACTCCCTTGGCAGTCCATGGTATATTCAATACTCTTTTCCAGAACCATTCTTCTGTCATTTTCAGTTATTGTTCAGTTCTGTGAGGCATAGCAAGTAATTGTGAAGATCACAGTCTAGATCAGTCACACCTTAGTCCCCAGACTGACATCATTGCTCTTTAGGACTTTGGAGAGATACCTGACAGCAGACTTCCCATTGCAATTCATATTTTTATTTCCTGATTGCTGAGGCCAAGAGTGTTGATTTCATACATGGGAAGACAAAACAAAGTATTATAATGAAATGTGCAAAGAGCTGAAGTTGGAAAATCAAAAGTGGCACTATTTCTTAAGCTGAAGAAACTAAAGAACAAATTCAAGCCTAAGTTGCAATGATTAAGGATTCTGTGACCAGAATGTTGAAGCATCAACCACAAAGCATCAAAAGAAGATGGAAGGAGCACTCAGAATTACTATACCAAAAAGAATTTGCTGACACAAAAGGGTTTCATGAAACAACATGCGATCAAGAGCCTATGATGATGAAAGAGCGAGTTCAAGCTGCTCTGGAAAAACTGGCAAAAGATAAAGGCCCCAGGAATTGACAGCATACCAATTGAAATATTTCAACAAACAGATGGTTCCCTGGACAAGTTTACCAGGATTTGCCAAGAAATCTGGAGGACAATCACCTGCCCAACTGACTGAAAGAGATCTATATTCATTCCTATTCCGAAAAAAGGTGATCCAATATTGTGTGGAAATTACCGAACAACATCATTAATATCACCTGCAAGCAAGATCCTGCTGAAAATTATCCAAAACTGACTGGAACAGCACATCAGAAGAGATGTGCCAGATGTACAGACTGGATTTGGAAGAGGCCATGGCACTAAGAACATTATAGCTAATGTTACATGGATCTTAGTATATTACTGTTATTGTTGTTATGCATCATCGAGCCTCTGGTGACTCACAGTGACCCTACATAGAGCAACAACTCTGAACATTGCTCTATCTTGAGCCAACCTTATTGTCTCTGACACACTTATCCTTATTACCCTACTGAGTCAATGCATCTAACTCATCCAGTGTCTTCTTATAACACTAGTGTATAAATATAGGGCTCATGACTGCAATTCATAGGGTCACTATGGGTTGTACACACCTTAACAGCACCTAAAAACAACAAGCAAATAATAAGTATTCTTCTTTTTACATTCTCACCTATGCCTCCAGGAATCTCCCCCTTATCCCAGGAGGCAGCAAAGAGTATTTATAGGTTAACACTCAGTCATTCATTGTCAAGTCAGAACCAGTTCATAGCTGGCCCTCCAGCTGGTTTCCCAAGCTGTAAATTGCTCAGGAGGTGATTACCCATCTTTTCCCCAGGGAACCACTAGTTGGTTCAAATCACCAAAAAGTTGCCACCTTTGGGTTAGCCATACAACTCTCTACAAACCGTGTTACCAGAGTTCAGTAACACAGGCACATATTTAACAACTACTCCTTTGGGGGAGGGGTGGAGCTCCCTTATTAAAACAAGCTCTGAAGGAGGAGTGGCATCCACTTCAGTAATAGCTTGTCTCCAGAAACCCTATGAACCTGGAGAGAGGATGTAAGACACCCAAGTATTGAGGACTCTCCTTCATAGAGTCGCCTGCGACTCAATGGCACTTAACAACAATAACATCAACATAGAGAGAGAGATCAGCTGGCCTAGTGATGCTACCAAGCCAAGGACATTCCTCTAAGTCGTATAGCCCTGGTGTACAAGTTGCCATATTGTGGTCGTTGTAAGGCTGAACACTGTGACACTGATGTGTCAAATGCATTTAATGGTCGGTACCCAATGTGGACAGAGTGTGGGGTGGAGCTCCCCGATTAAAACAAGCTTGGAAGGAGGACTGGCATCAAATTCCATAATAGCTTGCCTCCGGAATCCCGGACCGACTCGACGGCACTTAACCACCACCACCACCACCACCACCACCTTTGGGGGAACAAATTAAACTCTGATTGATAGCATCTTCCAATTTATGTTGTATAAATAGTCCTAACACGGCTGACTTCAAATTATTACTATGATGTATGAAACCTAGACTTGGGAAGAAATGTGTAATAGCATCCCACTAGATAGTGTTGTTATCTACTATTGAGTTGAAACTGACTCATAACTGAACTCTTCCAATAGGTTTTCAAAGGTTGTAAATCACATGGGAATTGACTTCCCATCTCTCTCCACTGAAGCAGCTAGTAGATTCAAACAGCATGCTTTTAGATTATGAGCACAGCTCCTTACTGCTAGGCCACCAGAACTCCCTTATTTTACTGCACTATCTATTCTATTGCCACCATCTCTTTCTCTGCCTTTGAGCCAGAATCAATTTAGAGTTGACACTCCAGCAGGTTTTCATAGGCTATAAATTGCATGGGAGGAGAGTGCCTATCTTTCAAATTTTTAGTGTATTTATTGCTTTTATTTTTAATATAATTTATGCAATAGTAAATTAATTTTTTGCTATTTGGTAGTGGTGGTATTGACCAACTGGCCAGTAGAGCTCCTGAAACCTAACAGGATTTGGTTAGTTGGCACTGGTCAGCTTCAGTACCTTTCTTTCCAACCAGGTCACTTCCACCAGCTCACACTCTAATGGTATTTGCCTACCTGGAGTCTACCACATTACCTCAGTCCAAGTTAACCATGAAACCACTGAAGGGACCAGAAACAGAGGCAGAGGGAGACACAGACAGTGATAGAGGGAAAGAGACACATCTCTGGGAGGAGTGAATTGCCTCACTGAAACAGTCAACCCCTGGAGCTATGTGTGAAAACAACAGCAAAAAGCAACTGCCCTTATAGCCGTCCTACTTGGGCTGGTTTTATACATAGATAATCAATCAACCATCAGGGAAACATAAGAATAATCCAGATTTTTATAAGCAAGAAAACAAGCATAGAGTCAATGATAATATATCCTAAATTGGTGAAGATAGCCAAGGAGTCACATCACACCCAAACCAGAAGGATGCCAATGTCCTATCTTCATTATCTATAATTATATTTTATTAATTTTCATAAACATTTACAGAGATTTTGGGCTTCCACTCATTCATTGTTGCACTATTCTCTCTACCCTCCTC
>NW_006400089.1:633879-636722 GCF_000299155.1 Elephantulus edwardii | reverse complement strand
TTCCCCGGTCTGGCGGGCGGCGGCGGGGTGCGTTCCCCCGGCTGTTGGCGGCGTTCCCGGTCTGGCAGCGGCGTTCCCCCGGTCTGGCGGGCGGCGGGGTGCGTTCCCCCCGGTGGGCGGCAGGCCTATCTTCATTATCAACACAATGTTGCCTTTGTAATCACAGCTTAACAAGTACAAAAATTAACTCTATTTTTTTTCTTTAAATCATGATTCTGAGCACATCAGATCCTAAAGAGAAGTTCTCTCAGAGGCTCACTAAAAGTGGGGAAATTATCTCCCTGTGCACAGTGATGAGACTGTTCCCTTCTCTCATACACCTGCTAATTTGCTGCTTAAAAGCAGGTATAGAAGCACGGTGTAGAGATAAATGGCTCCCATCCTACCTTCAGGTTGCCTAGCAGCTAGGAGTAGACATCGGAGGACACTAAAAAAATAACAAGAAATAATTGCAAGCATCATTATTAGTTGAAAGGTGGAACAAATAAAATGTGAATGCAGGAAATTTGGACATTGTCAAAAGTGAAATGGAGCACATAAATAAATAGTTACATACTGGAAATGGGAAGGTGAGATGGACTGGCATTGGCAACTTTAAATTAAACAATCATAAACTCTACTATTCCAGAAATTAAAAAATGAGTTGCATTCATAGTTAAAAAGACCATTTCATCCTGAAGTACAATGAATGCTACAAGTAGCAAGACAATATCCATATGCAAAAAAGAAAAACTTGTTAATATAACTATATACACCAACAACTAAAATAAAAGAGGAATAAACTGAAGATTTCTAACAACTTTTGAAGTCTAAAATCAAGTGAATATACAATCAAGATTCATTAATAATAATTGGTGACTGAAATGCAAAGAGTGGGAACAAGGAAGAAGGACTAGTAGTCTAAAATTACAGTCTTTGTGACAGAAATTAACCTGGAGATAGAATGATTGAATTTTGTACAATAAATGATTTATTCATTCCAAATACTTTTTAAAAATTTTCAACCCCCAGTAAGGATGATCGTTTCCACTCTTTCTAGATGATAACCTTGATATCCTCCTACAACTCATCTGCTCTTCATTCATTAGTGTTCAAGGCCTCAAACCTGTTCCTGAGATGGTTCTGAAATTCAGGTGGATAGACTCAAAGTCATATTTTGGTTCCCATGGATTTGGTTTAATTTTCCTTACTTCAGTTTGAACTTGCATATGAGTAGTTTGTGGTCTGTTCCACAATCAGCTCCTGGCCTAATTTTCACAGCTGATATTGAGCTTCTCCGGTGGTTTCATCCACAGATACAATCAATCTGATTGCTATGCATACCATCGGGTGAAATCCATGTGTATAACCTGTGTTTATATTTCCAGGAAGAGTGCAAACGGTTACTACAAAGACAGAGAAGGAAGAAAAGACCAAAATGGATGGCAGAAGAAACTCTGAATATTGCACTGGAGCACAGAGAAGCCAACGCAGAAGGAAGAATTCAAGATACTAAAGAGCTGAATAGAAGATTCCAAAAGACAGCATGGGAAAACAAAGTAAAATATTACAATGAAATGTGCAAGGAGCTGGAGTCATAAAATCAAAAGGCTCAAATTCCCTCAGAATTTCTTAAGCTCAACGAACTGAAGAACAAATTCAAACGTTGATTTGCTATAATCAAGGGTGCTTTAGGCAGAATATTAAATGATCCAGGAAGTATTAAAAGAAGATAGAAAGAATATATGGAGTTACTGTATCGAAAGGAATTGGCAGACACAGAAGAATTTAATGAAACAATATATGAGCAAGAGCCTATGGTGATGAAGGAAGACGTTCAGGCTGCTTTGAAGGAAATAGCAAAAAATAAGGCGTCAGGAATAGATGGTATACCAATTGACATATTTCAGATAACAGATGCTGCCCTGGATGTGCTCACCAAGTTGTGCCAAGTATTCTGGAAACCAGTTGTCCAACTGGCTGGAAGAGATCTATATTTGTTCCCATTCCAAAGATGGGTGACCCAACAGAGTATGGAAACTATAGAACAGTATCATTGATTTCACATGCAAGCAAGATTCTGCTGAAGATTATCCAAAAACGACTGGAACAGCACATCAGCAGAGAACTGCCAAAAGACCAGGCTGGGTATAGAAGGGGTTGTGGTACTAGGGATATTGTAGCTGGTGGATGGATCCTGGCTGAAAGCAGTGAGTGCCAGAGGAATGTCTATCTGTGTTCCATTGATTATGCACAGGCATTTGACTGTGTGGATCATAACAACTGTGACTGATTCTGAGGAGAACGGGAATCCCAGAACACTTGATCGTGCTAATGTGAGACCTATATTTGGACCAAAGGCAATCATCACAACAGAACAAGGAAACACTGCATGGTTCAAAATTGGGAATGGTGTATGACAGGGATGTGTCTTATCTCCATACCTTTTCAGCCTGTATGTAGAATAAATTATCTGGAAGGCTGGGCTCTGTGAGGAGAATTGTGGCATCAGGATTGGTGGAAGATCTATCAATGATCTGCATTACACAGATGACACAACCCTGTGTGCTGAAACTGAGGAGGATCTGAAGCACTTGCTGCAGAGGGTCAAGGACTGCAGCCTTCAATATGGATTGAAGCTCAATAGTAAGAAGACAAAAATTCTCACCACTGGACCAATTGGCAACATCAGGATGGATGGTGAAGTGATTGAGATTGTTCACAGCTTTAGTTTGCTTGGCTCCATAATCAACACTCTTGACCCCAGCAGCCAGGAAATTAAAAGACATACTGTGACAGGAACGTCTGCTGTTAGGGACTTCTCCAAAGTACCGAAGAGCAATGGCATCTCTCTGGAGACTAAG
>NW_006400089.1:632406-633544 GCF_000299155.1 Elephantulus edwardii | reverse complement strand
AATCAGGGTGGGTGTGTTGGAGACAGTGTGATTGGCACAGGACAGAGCAGGGTTTAGGGATGTTGTACATAGGGTCACTATGAGTCGCAAGTGACTCGACGGCACATAACAACAACAGCAACAACAACAACACTAAGAATAGCAAAATTTTACTGAATAGCAAACAACAAATGCTGGCAAGGTTGTGGAGAAACTAGAACCCTTCCTTATTCATTGTTGGTGGGAGTGTAAAATGGTACAGGCACTATGGAAGGCAGTATGGTGCTTTCTCAAAAAGTTGCAAATAGAAATAGCAGCAGATCCAGTAATTTCACTACTTGAAATATACCCCAAAGAACCCATGACTGCCACCTAAAGAGATAAATGCACACCCATGTTTATTGTGACTTTGTTCACAACAGCAGAGTTGGAAACAACCTTAGTGCCCATCAACAAATGAATGGATGTGGTATATTTACACAACGGAATACTATGTTGCATTGAAAAACCAGGAACTCATGAAATATTCAAAAGGGATGACCCTGGAGAACATTATGCTGAGTGAAATATCTGTCACAAAAGGACAAATACTGCATAGTGCCACTGTTGTAAAACAGAACTGGCCTAGGGGTGGGGGTGGGGGTGACTGAGAAAGATGGGATAAATTATGTATACTGCATTGAAACAGATCAGAGAGATAACTGTTTAAAAGGTATATGTTGCTGTGTTGTTGTTATGTGCCTTCGAGTCCCTTGTGACTCGTAGTGACCCTATGTACAACAGGCCTAAACTCTGCTCTGTCTTGTGCCAATCGCACTGTCTCTGACACTCCCATCCCTACTACGCCAGTCACTGAATCAATCTACCTCATAGAGGGCATTCCTCTCCTACGCTGTCCCTCCACCCTCCACAGCATGATGTCCTTCTCCAAGGACCGGGAGGTATTATTGTCATGACGTAAGTCCAGAATAAAGGCTGCATAGTGGAGTGGACTTGGGGGGAGGGATTGTATAACAATGAAAGACATTTTTTTTTTCTCTTTCCGAAGAGAAGAACAAACTGGAGGGGATGGTGGACAAGGAGAAAAGTGCAACAAGGAATGAGAGGAAATCCAAAATCTCTGCGAATTTGCATTGTTGTTGTTGTTGTTGTTGTTGTT
>NW_006400089.1:621189-631911 GCF_000299155.1 Elephantulus edwardii | reverse complement strand
TGTATTTATTATTCTATTATGCTGTATTATTTATTATAATTTTAATTCCCTTGTATACAATTATTCATATACATTGTTTCATTCATGTACATTTACTTTTACAAAATCTTTTCTATACATTGTGTTTGCATGTATTCTGATTTATGTACAACCAGAAATGTACAATCAGAAGATGATAAAATTGATGAATAAGACCTTCTACAGATTAAATCCCAGTTTGTATCAAAAATTTTTCCAACAGTGTTAAAAAAACCCCTACTCACTGGGAACAAACATTTGGCAATACCATCTCAGATAAGAGTCTCATAACGAAAATTTACAGAATACTCCTGGGCATCCACAAGAAAAAGACTGATAACTCAATTACAAAATGGACAAAAGACATGGAAAGAATTTTCACAGAGGAAGATATTCAAATGGTAAACAGACATATGAAGAAATGCTCCAAATCACTGGAAATAAGAGAGATGCAAATCAAAACCACAGTGAGATACCATCTCACTTCAGTAGCAGTGGCAAAGTTTAACAGGACAGTAAGTAATAAATGTTTGAGAGAATGTGAAGTGATAGGAACTACTATACTTTGTTGGTCAGACTGTACAATGGTACAACCACTCTGAAAGGCAGTTTGATGCTTCCTCTAAAAGCTGAACATAGAAATTCCATATGATCCAGCTATTTCATTGCTTGGAATATACCCCAAGAAAATTAGAACTGAGGCTCAAATAGAAACCTGTACACTAATGTTCATGGCTGCATTAATCACCATAGAAAGAACATGGAAACGGCCCAAATGTCCAGCTACTATTGAAACGATTGAGAAATTATGACACATTCACACAATGGAATACTAGGCAGCATGCAGGAGCCATGATTTTGGTTTTGTTGTTTTGTTTTGCTTTGCTTTGTTTTGCTTTGCTTTGCTTTGCTTTGCTTTGCTTTGCTTTGCTTTGCTTTGCTTTGTTTTGTTTTGTTTTGTTTTGTTTTGTTTTAGGAGCCATGATTTTGTAAATCATTTTCTAACTTGAGAGGAATGGGAGATCATTATGCTGAGTGAAATAACTTAGTCCCACAAGGACAAAAACTTTAAAAGCCATTATTGTAGACCAAGTATGAGAATCCAAGGTAAGGGAAGGGTGGAAATAGAGGAGTGAGGATGGGGGGTTAGGGAGATAGGGTTGCACAATTCAATGTGTGGTTGGGGTGAAGGATATGGCAAGGATCTTTTGTGAAAAACAATGGACCCAAATACTTTCTATTCAAAAAATGCAAACGGTGACTACATACATGGACCTCATCTGCTGGATTACAAGAATCAGTTAGATTGCATTTGTGGAACCAATAGTTCAAGAAGTTCAACATTAGCTGTGAAAACTAACCCAAGTGTTGACTGTGGAACACACCATCAACTGGTCATGTGAGAATTCAAATTGAAAAGAAAGAAAATGAAAACAAATCCAGAAAACATGACTTTGTGTCCATCCCATTTGAATGTAAAACTGTCTCAAGAATAGATTTGAGATATTGAACACTTATGATTGAAGATCTGATAAGCTGTAGAATAACATCAAAGATAATACAGGAGGAAAGCAAATTATTATTACAAAGACAAAAGAAGAAAATAACAAGATGCATGTCAGAAGAGACTTGGATAATTGCATCAAAGTGTTGAGAAGCTAAAATAAAGGTAAAGAAAGCTGAGATGAAAGAAGAATTGAAAAGGAGATTTCAAAGGGCAGTCATGAAGACAAAGCAAAGTATTATAACAAACTGTACAAAGGACTTGAGTCAAAAAATCAAAAGTGAAGAATTTCCTCAGATGAAAGAACTGAAAAACAAATTCAAGCCTTGAAATGTAATATTAAAGGATTCTATGGACAAATCCAGGAAATATCAAAAGAAGATAGAAGGCATTATTCACAATAACAAGAAAATGGAAAACAGCATAATTAATGGATTGAGAGAGTGTGATACCTTTACATAATGGAACAATGATTTTGAAAAATACTTCACAACATGGAAGCACTGAGTGAACTAACTCAGTCACATAAGGGCAAGTACTGCATAAGATCCTTATTATAAAACTAGAAGGACTTCTAGTATGATGTGTACCAAAATCCAAAGAGGGACAGCGAGGTAAGAGATACATAGGTATGGAGGGGGAGGGGAATCTTGAGGGCACAGAGTTATGTGAGAAAAGTGAGGGGTGTAAGAAACTAGGAAAGGTCCAATGAGGACCTGAAAAGATAAAGTAATGATGGGCATGGATCAATGATTAATTTTATAAAACACAATGTTTGGGAATGTTACAGTAAAACACATGTGAATAGACGAATGTGTGAAGCACAATGTATATAAAAAAAGCACAACTTACAGAAATTTTCTATGTAAACCAAAATAAAAGAAAAAGAATTTTTAAAAAAGAAGTCAAATGACATATTTTAATGGGGAGAAGGGGAAGAGAAGATGAAAGAAATACACAGAGAGTCACTGTACCAGAAATAATTGAGCAGCACAGAATTCATTACAAGAAGTAGTGGTAGGTAATAAGAAAAAAGTTCAAGCTGATCTGAAGCCACTGGCAAAAAAAGGCCCCAGGAATTGATAGAATACCAACGGAATTATTTCAACAAATGAATGCAGCCATGAGTGTGCTTTCCAGGTTGTGCCAAGAAATTTGAAAGTCAGCTACCTGGCCACTGACTGGAAGAGATCCATGTTTATTTTCATATCCAATAAAGGTGATCCAAAAGAATGTGTGGTAACATAAATATCACATGCAAGCAAAATCTGGCTGATGACTTTTAAAAAAAATGGCTGGAACAGTATATCAACAGAGAATTGCTAGAAATACAAGTAGAATAGGCTATGACACTAGGGGTATCATTGATCTTGTGAAAGCAGAGAATACAAGAAGGATGCCTACTTGTGTTTTATCATCTATGCAAAGACATTTAACTATGTGAATCACAATACATAATGCTAACTTTGAGAATGTGAATCCCAGAATAACTAATTGTGCTCATTCAAAACCTATACCTACACCAAGAAGCTCTTTTCCAAACAGAGTAAGGGAACACTGCATGGTTTAAAATCAAGAAAAGTGTGCATCAGGGATGGATATATACTTTCTCCACACCTCTTCAATCTGTGTTCTGAGTAAATCATTTGAGAAGCTTCATTTAACGAAGAGTTTGGCTTCAGGATCAGAGGAAGATTCATCAACAGTCTTCTTTGTGTAGGTGTCACAACTTTGCTTGCCAAAAGTGAAGAGGACTTGAAGTGCTTGCTGCAAAAGATCAAGGATTAGTCTTCAATGTGGATTGCATCTCAACATAAAGAAATCAAAAATCCTTGCCACTGGGCCAATAGGCAATATTATGATGGATGAAGAAAGGATCTGAAAGCTGGACAAATGACTAAGGATGACAAAAGAAGAAATGATGCTGAGTGATATATCTCAGTCACAAAAAGACAAATACTGCATAGTGCCACTGTTGTAGAATGGGACTGACATTAGGGTTGGGGTAAGACTGAGAAAAACTGGATAAATTATGTATGCTGCATTGAAACAGATGAGTGAGAGAACAGTCTAAAAGGGAGATATGATAGGGTATCATGGTTATCACAAGAGTACAGAAATAAGGTTGCATAGTGAAGTGTACTCGGGGCAGGGGCGGGGGGAAATTGTAAACTAATGAAGGAATTTTTCTTTTACTTTTCGAAGAGAGGAGTGAACTCGGGGGGAGGAGTGAGCAGGGAGAAAAGTACAACAATGAATGAATGGAAATCCAAAATCTCTGTATATGTTCATTAAAATTAATTTAAAAGAGGGGAAAATAAGAAGAAATGATGCTTTTGAGTTATAAAGCTGGAGAAGAGTATTGAATTTTCCATGGACTGCCAAGAGAGCATACAGGTTTGTCCCAGAAAAATTGAAATCAGGCTGCTCTTTTAAGGCAAGAAGGGTGAAAATCCATTTCACGTTCTTTGAGTGTGTTAAAAGGAGAGGTCAGTCCTTTGAGAACGACTTTATTCTTGCAAAGGTGCACTATCAGAGCAAAACAGGAAAACATTAACTAATTGATATGATAATTGTAGCATGGAGTCAAGTGCATCGAATAAGGTAAAGTTGGCTCAAGATAGGGCAAGTTCCAGAGTCGTTATTCATAGGGTCATTATAAGTCATAGTCAACTTGATGGCATATAACAATAGCAGTGGAGTCAATTACAGAAATGACTGGGTTCCAAAGGAAAATTACCAAAATGATGTTACCAAAAAGCACTGGCAAAGAAGCTTCCCAAGAAGGGTTTAGGAAATATCTCCAAGGAACAGACTTGAAAAAAAGGATATTCTGGTAACAGAATGCACGTGCAGGGCTGAGCTTCGATATGCATGCCTTAGCACATGCCACAGGCAGTAGAAAAGAAAGAGCTCTCTTCCCACTGGCTGTGTGTGCAACATGGCTCCGCACTGCAAGCATCCAGGAGCTGCATTTCTAGAACACTCTCCTGGTTTTGGAGTGACCATTAGAATCATTGGTCTCCGTCTCCTCAGTTGTGATCTGCAGAAAGTCAAGATCCTTTTCTGATCTGACCTTTAGGTTGTGCCCTTCACAAGATGAATGCTCTCTCTGTTCCTACATTGTCCCCAACCTTCAAAACTGCTGGCCCCACATTTGTTTCTTGTTTCAAAGATTGCAAATAAGCTACAGTCCATCAAGATTTTCTATGATTTTTTTTAAAGTGTTCCTTGCAAGTTCATACTGAGCCAGATCTTTGGAAAAGCCAAAGTTCAGAATAGCATTTGACCACCATACAGGAAGGGCAAACTTGTAGCCATTCTTACCACCGCAGGTCTATCTCTACTCCTTCTACTGTGGGGCACCTGGAGAGAGCACAGCCACAGAGTGGGCCACAGAACTCTGTGCCCAGGGGCCATCCATACTCTTCAGGAAATGCAGAAGAACCTAAAAAAAAAAAAGACATGGAGAAAAAAAGGAAAAGGCATCCAATTGTTATAATTCACCCCTCACCCCATTTCATACATGTAAGATGTTTACCCTTCAAAGTGAACATTGCCCCAGATGGCAGAAGGAGAGTAGAAGTTGAGACCAAGGGCTATGATGATTCTAACAATAAAAGCAACTTGGAATGGCAGGCCGGAGGAGAAACAGCCTTTGAAAGTGAAAAGTCTCTTAAAAAGACTCAGAGTTTTCATGAACTTTGCTTTGAGTAACCCTCCTCTTGGGGAAAAATATTCCTTAAAAAGCATAAATAATGGGAAAAGATGGGAAGTGTGTTTTACAGCAATATGTTCATCACAACATCATGGAAAATAATCAAAATAATCTACCATATAAAAAGGAGACCTACAGACTTGGGAACAAACATTTGGTAATACCATCTCAGACAAGAGTCTTATAACAAAAGTTTACAGAATACTCCTGGGCCTCCACAAGAAAAGGACTGATAACTCAATTACAAAATGGACACAAGAAATGGAAAGAATTTTCACAGAGGAAGATATTCAAATGGCAAACAGACACATGAAGAAATGCTCCAAATCACTGGAAATAAGAGAGATGCAAATCAAAACCACAATGAAGTACCATCTCACTCCAGTAAGAGTGGTAAAGTTTAACAGGGCAGCAAGTAATAGATGTTGAAGAGCATGTGGCAAGAAAGGAACTCTTATACCTTGTCGGTGGGATTGTAAAAATGATGCAAACATTCTGGAAGGCAGTTTTGTGATTCCTCAAAAAGCTGAACATAGAAATTCCATATGCCCCAGCTTTTTCACTACTTGGCATATACCCTGAGAATATGAGAACTGAGGCACAAACTGAGGTTTGTACACCAATGTTCATAGCAGCATTATTCACTATCGCAAGAACAAGGAAACAGCCCAAATGTCCAACCACAAACAAATGGATTGAGAAAGTATGGTACATTAACACAATGGAATATTATGCAGCATGCAAGTGCAATAACTTTGTAAATTATTACCTAACTTGGGAGGGATTGGAGAGCTTTGTGCGAGTGAACGAACTCAGTCCCACAAGGATAAATATTGTATAAGACCATTATTGCAGGAAGAGTATAATGATCCAGAATGGGTGGGAGAGACTGGAAGCAGAGGGATGTGGATGTATAGGGGGAAGTGGGGATTAATCACTGGATTATATAATTTGATGGGGGGGTGAGGAAAATTGAAATAATTTGTTCAAATTTGTATTAGAATTTTGTAAATAAACTAGTGAAAAAGTCAGCTTAGGGAGGGAAAGTTTGTAAAATGTGCAACAATAAATGAATTAAAATCTAACTTTTCTGTAAACATTTCTTAAAATGACAATTAAAATAAAAATTTTTATTTAAAAAGAATAATAATCTACCATAATGAACATCAATAAATGGTGATGAATTTTATAAGGCACAATGTATGAAAATGATTATAAGAAACGTAATGTGAATAAACAAAATAAAAGCAATTTAAAAAAAAATTCATCCAGTAAATATGCAGTGATATAGTAAGTTAAACAGATGCTCAAGAATGAAACTTGTTGAGAAAAACAATATATTTGAACTTTGGAAACAAACCAGTATAAACTTGTTGTTATTGCTGTCGTTGTTGTTGTTTTTATGTGCTGTCAAGTCGCCCACGACTCATAATGACTTTATGTACAACAACCCTAAACCCTGCTCTATCCCTTGCCAATCTTATTGTCTCTGACACACCTATCCCTATGGAATCAGTCTATCTCATTGAGGGTCTTCTGCGCTGTGCCTCCACCTTCCCAAGCAACATGTCCAGAATGTCAGACAAAGCTTCAGAATCCTTGCCTCCAAGGAACAGCCTGGTTTCACCCTGTCCAAAATGAATTTGTTTGTTCTCCAAGCAGTCCATAATACACTCAACACACTCTTCTCCAGCACCAAAGTTCAAAGGCATCAACTCTCCTTCTATCATCCCTAATCTTTGTCCAGCTCTCTGATACATTGCAAATAATTGCAAACACCATAAGACCATAGCCTATATTAGGCACACCTTAGTCTCCAGACCTACATCATTGCTCTTCAGTACTTTGGAAAGGTCTCTGACAGCAGGCTTTCCCAATGCAATTTGTCTTTTAATTTCCTGGCTGTTGGTACCAAGAGTGTTGATTGTAGAGCCAAGCAAACTGAAGCTGTCAACAATCTCCATCTCTTTTACCATCTATCATGATGCTGCCAATTGGCCCAGTGGTGAGAATCTTTGTTTTCTTGATGTTGAGCTTCTATCCATATTGAAGGCTACATTCCTGAACCTTCTGCAGCAAGTGCTTCACATCCTCAGTTTCAGCAAATAAGGGTGTGTCATCTGCATAACACAGATTGTTGATAAGTCTGCCTCCAATCCTGATGCCACATTTCTCCTCAAAGAGCCCAGCCTCTCAGATAATTTGTCTCACATATAAATTGAAAAGAGTAGAATGAAATCTGCATCTCCTGCAAGAACTGCTTCACAAAAAGCATGCTTGTGCTGAGGGGAAAGAAGGTCCAACACTAAATATCCTTCACCAGGTTCTTGGCTCTGTCTGAGGACCAGTCTACCACACTTAGCTCTATACAGTAAGAATATGCAGGGTTCCTATGACTCTTTACATTTTCCACATCTACTACCATTACTGAAAAACTATCTCTAAGATAAGGCCTTGGGCAGAGATAGGAGGAATTTCCTGAGTGGTTTCACCTCTTTGGACGGCTTACTGCCTGGTGCTGGTCTGTGGGGTATTTCTAGGAGAGCTCTACAGCCTTGCCAGCCTTCACAGAACATCAGGTATTGACTTTGTACCTTTCACCTCTAACATCCATGTCCTGTCCTTCCTCTTTCCCTCCAACAACTTAGACAACATTATCTACTCTGGTAAGCTGCTATCCTTTAACTACTAATACTTTTTCAACCTTCCTATCCCATAGTTAACTATAGAGCATCCTTTCTGTTCAGCTAATGTTGCCATACATAGGCTTGTCTTGTACTTTCTGCACTTGGCCTTTGCTGGGAATGATCCCCGGAAGGGAAATTGCAAGACATAAGAACACTAAGGATTCAGAGAAACAACGTTTCTCCTGAGCATAATTGGGTTAACTTTCCACCAAAGAACCTGGGCTGGCAGAAGGTACATGAGATCAAGTCACACAAATTGCATGTCTGCAGGGACAGAAAAGCAGTTCTCAGCCAGAGTATACAGACTGCACACTTTTTTTTTAAATGTTAATTCACTGTCTTTTATTAACTCATAATTACTTGTCCTCTGGTTTGTTGAAGCAGTAAGTCAGACAGCACTTGCCACAGTAGTGTCTGTCAAAATGGCTGGCCATGAAGACTCCAGCACCGCATTCATCTGAAGGACACTCCCGGCGAAGGCGACTAATTTTGCCATTCTCATCCACCTTATAGTATTTCAGAACAGCCAGCTTAGCCTTCTTTCTCTTATGCTTATTCTTCTTGGGAGTGGTGTAAGACTTCTTCTTCCTTTTCTTAGCACCACCACGAAGTCTCAATACAAGGTGAAGAGTGGACTCCTTCTGGATATTGTAGTCAGACAGGGTCCGCCCATCTTCCAGCTGCTTTCCAGCAAAGATGAGTCTCTGCTGATCAAGAGGAATTCCTTCCTTGTCCTGGATCTTGGTCTTGACATTCTCGATTGTGTCCGAGGGTTCAACCTCGAGCGTGATGGTCTTCCCCGTGAGGGTTTTTACGAAAATCTGCGTCTTGCCGTGGGCCCACCTGCAAACGGGGGAAGCGAAGAGGCCAAATTAGCCCTAATGCCACATAAGACAGGAAAGGAGGAAGTCGCGGGTCCGAGAGCGGCCCGGGAGACACACTCAGACTGCACACTTTTCAAGACTGGTGCTTAGACCTGAAGAACTGAGGGCAACTTCTATCACTAACTACAAATGACTCTTATAAGGCAGAAGACCCGTGGCTCAAATGTATTTCCTACAAGACAAATTTGTCCAAAGAATATTTACTAAGTCTTTGTCAACACCACAATGTTAATTCTTCTTCAGTCTTCCTTATTCACTGTCCAACTTTCACATGCAGACAGAAAACAATTGAAAAGACCATGGCTTGGATCAGGTACACTTCAGTCTTTAAACTGGTATCACTGCTCTTTAAAATTTTGGAGAGGTTCAGAACAGCAGATTTGCCCAATGCAACATGGCTTTTCACTTCATTTCTGTTGGTACCATGGATGCTAAGTAAAATGGATTTAAGTAAAATGAAATTAATAACAACATCAGTCTTTTCTCTATCATGGTGTTGTCTAGTGGCCCAGTGGTGAGGATTTTTGTTTTCTTAATGTTGAGATGTAATTCATATTAAAGGCTACAAGCTTTGATCTTCTGCTTTGTTTCAAACCTTCGTCCTCTGCAAGCAAGGTTGTGTCATCTACATAATGCAGGTTGTTGCTGAATCTTCCTCCAATCTTGATTCAGCATTCTTCTTCATTAGCATTAATTATGTAAATATAAACGTAATTGCCATTGGGTGCTTGGAGTAGACAGGATATATTGTGGCCACTGTAATCAAGTTCAAGGCTCATACTCCAACTCTGCATCTGTCTACCACACAATCTCAGTTATCTGCAATAGGATGGTCACAGTAACAAAACCTTTTTCTTGTTCTGTAACAAAAAGAAGCTGATATAAGCAAATAATTGCAAGAGAGTAATCATTTAAAAACCAAAATAATGATTAATCATTCCTTAGGGATTCAATCTCACTTGGATTCAAGGTTAAGCTGGAGTTCAGTGACTTAAACCTTTTATCAAGCCTGGTTAGTGACAAGCATATAAATAATGGCCTTTATGGGTTCTTTCTTAGTGATTGTTTTTACGTAATAAGAGATTTGAAGAGCCCACACATGAAGAATATTTGGCACATGAAAAGTCCTAATGAATACTCATTTACATCTGGCTTTGAAAACAAGAAACTCTGGTGGCCTAATCCTTTGGGGCATTATGCAACTAACTAAATGGTTTCAATTCTGGCAGTGCTAGTCTATTAGATACTCCTTGGGAGAAAGATGAGCCCTCTCTCCTTGTTAAGTTTAGATCTACAATACTGGAAACCTGGTGGAATGAGTCAGGGAGCTGAGTTAAAAAAAAGGAGAATATTAGGCAGATCATTAGAACAATAAACTATACACAATCAAAAGGGAAGCATTTGCTCAGAATCAAAGTCAAAAGACAAGAATAGAAGGGTAATAGAAATAACCCCAGGGAGAAAGTAGGAAGAATACTGCTATAATGTGTGAATTATAATCCATGTTATAATAGAAAATATGTATAAATGGTTACATGGAATATTAATCTACTGTAAATTTCACTCAAATTAAATGAAAAAGTTTAAAAAATAAAGTAAATTAGGTGAACAAAAATAAATCTAAAAAAAGAGAAAGATTTGGTAATTCACTTTAGTTCACAGAATATATTTCCCCAAGGGACACAGAGAAATTAAAGAAAGAAATCAAATCTAAAGCTACAAGTTTTAATAGCATCATCACTTGACC
The DNA here is from genome assembly GCF_000299155.1 of Elephantulus edwardii. Classification (NCBI taxonomy): domain Eukaryota; kingdom Metazoa; phylum Chordata; class Mammalia; order Macroscelidea; family Macroscelididae; genus Elephantulus; species Elephantulus edwardii. The sequence goes on along the minus strand of NW_006400089.1, from coordinate 621,353 downwards.
TATGAAAGCAACTCCATTTTTCCTCACCTTTTCATCTCCAGAATAATATATCATATGATCATCTGACTCGAAATGCCCCATGCCAGTCCATCTCATTTCTCCAATGCCTAGTATGTCAATATTTATGCATTCCTTTTCTTTCTTAAGAATTTCTAATTTTCCTA
>NW_006400089.1:612821-618599 GCF_000299155.1 Elephantulus edwardii | reverse complement strand
AGAGGCAATGCGATTGGCACAGGATAGAGCACGGTTTAGGGCTGTTGTACATAGCGTCGCTATGAGTCACAAATGACTCGACGGCGCATAACAACAACAACAACAACATCACTTGGCCATTTTTTGTCTTTTTATTTTCTGACTATACTCAAGTAATTCACAATTTCATATAGTCATTGTTTTACGTGCTGTCAAGTCAACTGTGACTCATAACAACTCTATGAACAGTAGCTCTAAAACCTGCTCTATCCTGAGCCAATCTCACTACCTCTGATGCATCTGCCCCTAATACCATAGTCGCTGTATCAATCCATCTCACTAAAAGTCTTCCTTTCTGATACTGACCCTCTCCAAGCATGATGTCTCTCTCCAAGAATTGGACCCTCCTGACAATATGTCCCAAGTGTGTGAGATGGAGACTCACAATCCTTGCCTCCAAGGAGTATCCTGGCTTCACCCTCTCTAAGACAAACCTGTTTGTTCTCTTGGCAGTCCATAGTATGCTCCACATTCTTCTCCACTACCACAACTCAAAGGCACCAATTTTTCTGTAATCTTTAGTCATTGTCCAGCTCTCTGATGCCTAGCAAGTAGTTGTGAAGACTATGGCCTGGATCAGGCACACCTTAGTCTCAAGACTGATATCATTGGTCTTCAGTACTCTAGAGAGGTTCCTGACAGCAGATTTTCCTAATACAATTTGTCTTTTGATTTCCTCACTGCTGGTACCAAGAGTGTTGCTTGTGGAACCAGACAAGATTAAGTTGTTAACAACTTCAATCTCTTTTCCATCTGTCATGATGCTATCTGTGTTGCTTTTTTGAGCCATGCAGTGTTTCCTCGCTCTGTTTGGAAGACTGCTTCCTGGTCTAAGCATAGGTTTCACATTAACACAATCAAGTGTTCTGGGATTCCCATTCTTCTCAATATTAGCCATAATATGTTGTGATCCACACAGCCAAATGCATTTAAATAGTCAATAAAACACAAATTTCTCCACAGCAATGCTACAGACTCCCCACCATCACCAGGAGCTCACCACCAGGGTCTTTTTCTCAATGGAGTTTTACTCCAGCCTCCCTCAAGTCTTGCTACTCAGTGTGGGAAGAAGTCTTTATCTTATCCACAGCTATTGATTTGCAAGACCATTTGTCTGTAGTTAAGGTATCTGGAGACCAGAGGGGGCTAAGGTTGTGGTTGTTGTTGATGATGATGATTGCCATCGAGTCATGCATGACTCATAGTGACTCCATGAACAAAAGACCTGAGGTCTTTCTATAACTATCATTTCCTCAAGTTCATAGAGTCTCCAGAGGCATGTGGTTTACGAAGTAGATGTCACTCCTGCTTCCCAACTCCTCTTAAAACTGGGAGCTCCACCAAACACTGTCCACCATGGGCAACCATTATGGCATTTGAGATTCCAATGCTACAAGGTTCAGCATCACAGCAAACCCAGATTACCTCAACACAGCAAATTGACAGAAGAGTGTCGTATGGATTAGAGGAAAGTGCTTCCAAAACATAGTAGCAAAGGATTAAAAGATAATCCCTCGGACCCGACTTACTAAAAATATAAGGGCCCTTCAGGAGGTTTTGTTGACTCTAAACAAGAGGCTTTAATAATAATATAAAAGAAAGGGGGGGAGAGAAAAACCCCAAAATATTCCATAACGACCCTCAACTAAAACAAGAGAGCCCATCTTATAGAGTCCAGTGGCTTCACGTGGTTTCCAAAATGGTGACAAGGGCTTGGCTTTAAATGCAAGTGTCCTCCTGGATGTCTTGTTGACTCTAAACAAGATGCTTAAACAACAAAACATTCCACAGAGATCCTCAACCAAAACAAGAGAGCCATCATACAGAGTCAAGCCAAAGTAAGTCCAAAATGGAAGACAAGGGCTTGGCAATATATATTGTTGTTGTTAAGTGCCATCTAGTACTGACTCCATAAACAAAATACTTTAACCTTGTTCTATAACTATTGTTCTTTCTCTAAGTTCATAGAGTTTCCACAGGCATGTTTAGGAAGTGGATGCCACTCCTGCTTCCAAGCCAGTCTTAATCTGTTAGCTAACCAAATATTGTCAACCTTGTGTAACCTTTATGGCACTTGATAGGCCAATGGCACAACCTTCAGTATCACAGCAATCCCAAGTTACCTCAATACAGAGAACGGACAGAGAAGTACTATACCACTTAGGAGTGTTCATTTCACAAACAATGATGTTTCATGCTCTCATTGGTTCCAAGCAAGAGCCTTCCAGCTAGCCAAAGATGACCCAAATCCTTCCCACACCTACACAGAAAGAATGTACCTCTATATCCACATAAATTTAAAAAGGCCACCAGCCCACACTTCAGGCTCCCATTGGTTTCCAGCGAAAGATTTCTGGCCAGCCAAAGATGACCCAGAGCCTTCCCAAACCAACCCAAAAAGAAAGACTTTAAAGCCACGTGAATTGTATAAGGCTGCAGGTCTATGCTTCAGGCTCCCATTGGTTCCCAGCTAAGGTAATGGGTTACAAGAAGCCAACTTTAGGCTGACACTGCAGACATTTTTCTGGTACTTTTTGTTTTTTTGTTTTGTTTTTTTTTAATTATTATTTTTGTGTGAGTGTACCGTCAAATCAGATCTGACTGGTACAGGAGGAGATTGTCCCTCCTTCCTCGGCAGAGCATCTGGTGGATTTGAACCATGCGCCTCTGGGATTGTAGTTGCAGCTCCTTACCACTAGGCCACCAGAGCTCCCGGTACTCTTTGTTTTTACCCAAAGTCCATCTGACATTGGAAATGATGTCCCTAGTGTCACTCCCTCTTCTAAATTCAGCTTGTATTTCTGGCAGTTCTCTGTTGACGTTATTATTCTAATTGCTTTTGGATAATCTTCAGCAAGATTTTGCTTATGTGTGATATTAGTGATATTGTTTCATAATTCCCACAATCTTTTTTGGGATTGGGGATAAATATAAATCTCTTCCAGTAGTTGGCCAGATAATTGTCCTTTGGATTTCTTTGCACAATGTAGTGAGCATGTAAAGGGATGTATCTGTTTGTTGGAATATGTCACTATTTCATAAATTTCTGGGGCCTTGTTTTTGCCAGAACCTTCATTATCATTGCCCCTTAGTAATATATTGTTTTGTGAAATTCTTCTGTCAGCCAATAATTTTTGGTACAATGACTCTGTGTCCTCCTTCCGTCTTCTTTTGATACTTCCTGGATTCATCCAAAACATTTTTAATGCCTTATTTTTAACACCCTACAAACTTGAAAGCTGTCAGTAGCAAAATTTTAATAAAAATGTCGCTTGAACCATTTACTGAGTTAAGCCTTGTCAGAATATGCTGGCAATTAATGCCATTCTTCTATGGTAACAGTGTAAACACACAGCTTTTTAATTATGTAAGTGAATCAAGAGCCTACTGTCTTTTTTGTTGTTATTGATTGTTGTTGAGTCAAGCATGACTCATAGCAACCCTATGAACAAAAACCTTGAAGCCTTTCTATAACTATCATTGTTTCTCAAAGTTCATAGAGTTTCCAGAAGCATGTTGTTTAGGAAGTAGTTGCCACTCCTGCTTTATATTTTTACAGTGGACATTTGAACATAGTTTTGTTTTCATACCCAGACAACATGTCACATTGTCATTTCTTTTTTCTTTCTTTCTTTTTTTTCTTTCTCATACTGTACTTTCTAATGATGGTTCAATAAATATGAGGGATAGAGAAGACTTTGTCTGCCAAGACCAGATCCAATCTTTGCTCTCTTGATGATATTGTTCTAAGGATAATACTTGAGTCACTGTTGAGCTAAGAATAATTTCACACTTAAGTGTGCTTACACAGTTATACTGATTAAGGTAGGTCTTCCACAGATGGTCAGAAAAATTAAAGAACAACTAATAAGCTCTCTAAAGGATACTGACCTGTGTGTTTCTGATTTGGTATTGGGAAACACCATCTATAAAACGATATGCCAACAGATGCGCCCTTTAGTTGGGGTGGGGGGAGAACAATGCCTGAGAAAACGTAAACAGATTGAAAGTGAGAGTATCTGGAATCCAAAGACAAATGCACCTAAAAGTCAATCACATGTGTAAAAGTGAACATGTAAGTTTCACAGGACAGATTTATAGGTCATAGAAAAACCAGCTGCCTTTGAGTTGACTTCAACTTAGAATGATATGTGTGTAATTGTACTCAATACACCAAGTAATCAGTAAAGCTTTCTTCTCAGAAACCTTGAGGTAAATGCAAACTTCCAGATTTTGAGTCAACTCAGTGGCATTTACAACATCCACAGACTCCAGACTTTGGGAAAACAGTTTTGGAGTAGGTAAACAACAATGTGTCATGAAATCTATTGGGAACATATTAAAAGACAGCTCTTGTTTAGTTTCATCATTTCTTAATAAAATACCGTTTATAATTTCTTAAAAACCTAACAAACATATGACAAGTGACAGGAACCTGTCATATAATACTGATGTTTGTAGCTTTGCTTTGATCAGTGGAAATTTGGCTCACAGATGTTGACCACTACAACTATCAATAGCATGGAAGGCTCAAGTGTGCTCACCCATCACAAGTGGTTTATAGCCAAGATCATCAACCAGTCATATCTATGAAGATGTTAATCTGCCTGCATTCTGAGTCCTCACCTTCTCCCTAGTCCCAGAATCCTCCTCCCTTGACCATTTTCAGCCAGCCTCATTCCTCTAGATCAGTGGTAGAATTTTCACCTTCCATAGGAGAAACCTGGGTTCTCTTCCTGGTCAAGTCACCTCACATGTGGCTACCATGTGTCTATCTGTGGTGATTTGTGTTGCTATGATAAGGAACAGGTTTATTTGGGGCTCCAAACTAAGACAAATAAAGAAGAAAGGCTTAGAGATCTGTTTTTTTTCTTTTTTTTTTAACTAAAAAAAAATTACATTTTATTGTCTCAGTGAGTCCCTCCCCCCACTTCTCATCCTCATTCCCCATCTCCCTATCCCTTCCCTTTTTGGCAATTTTTTCTGCATCTTGCTAGTTATTCTTCTATTTTTACAATAATGAATTTATACAGTATTTGTCCTTATGAGACTGAGTTAGTTTACTCAGCACAATGCTCTCTAGCCTCTCCCTTGTGATATAGTATATTTTGAAATCTTTTCTCCTACTAACAACCATACGAGTTAGTATAAGTCAGTTGCAAAAGGACAAATATCCTGTGACTCCACTACTATAAAAGGTTAAGAAAATTTAATGCATAGAAAGAAATATTTGGTAGTTACCATAGAGAGAAGAGGAAGAAGAAGGGAGAAATTAATAAATATAGAACAGATACAACTTAATATCATTGAAGGAAAATGCCATATATAATAAGAGGGCTGACATAATATTACTAAAAGAAAGAAAAGATGCAGGTGTAAAAGCAGGAATAGTGGGGTTAAGGTGGGTACTGTAATTAATGCCATAAAACAATATATATGTGAACGTATTTGAATGGAAAACAAACTTGCTCTATGTATGAATGCTCAAATGGAAAATCATGCTCTGTAAACTTCCACTCAAATTATAATGTTTTAAAAAGCTTATATAAACAGATAACATTTTTATTATTTTGGGGTGAGGTCTTATAAAATGTTGCTTTTGAAAAAAAATTTTTTATTAAATATTAATGGAGAAGCTCATTATCAGCTGTGAAAACTAGGCCAGGAGCTGATTGTGGAACAGACCACCAACTACTCATATGCAAATTCAAGCTAAAGCTGAGGAAAATTAAACCAAAT
>NW_006400089.1:610689-612301 GCF_000299155.1 Elephantulus edwardii | reverse complement strand
GCATGAGTTCCTTGTTTTTCAATGCAGCATAGTATTCCATTGTGTGAATATACCACAGCTTCTCTAGCCATTCGTTTGTTGATGGGCACTTAAGTTGTTTCCAACTCCTTGCTATTGTGAACAAAGCTGCAATAAACATGCATGTGCATATATCTGCTTGGACGTCAGTTAGGGTCTCTTTGGGGTATATTCCCAGTAGTGGAATTGCTGGGTCAAATTATATCTCTATTTGCAACTTTTTGAGAAAACGCCATACTGCTTTCCACAGGGGTTGCATCATTTAACAGTCCCACCAACAGTAAATAAGTGTTCCAGTTTCTCCACAACCTCGCCAGCATCTGTTGCTTGCTGTTCTGTTAAATTTTGCTATTTTGACTGGGGTGAGATGATATCTCATAATTGTTTTAAAGAGGTCTGCTTCTAAAGGTCAGTCAGTGAAATCTCTATATCACAATGCAACCTGCAACCAACCATGGAGGTAATGCTGGAGAGGCCAGTAACGTTTCCCTTGGTTTTGAGATGACCATATGTGAGGGATGCTCTCAATAACCGCTAATAACAACAAATTTCTCTGCTGTCCATATTCTCCTTGCTATAACAGAATATACTAATTTACAATATCAACCAGCAAACCCACCCAGGCAAAGCTTCAAATCTGTGGTATTGGGTATTCCTGGTCCCTGGAGTTGATGAGTTTTAGACAAGATTCTGGGGGGAAAAGTTGGCTTTTCTCTATCTCCTTTAAATTAGAATTAATTTAGAATTTTCAAACATTTAACCCATCAGAGTACACTTAATGGATAGTTTTTATACTGCTGAGGGGACATCCTTTATCTATTACCCAGCCACACTTGTCAACATCAAAAGGAAAGAAGATAATAATGATGATACTATAGAAATAGTTATAAATATGCTTTGTTTCATTAATTTTTTAGTAACTCAACCTTATCTGTATTACATGATCTTCATAACAAATTTATTTCTCAAAGCTGATATTGATACACTGGAAACCTGGACCCCAAACTCCCTAATTACGCCTATAAAAGAAACACTGTTAAAAGCAGAAGGCGCTCTCATAGCATAAGGCATTATGCATTACACTGTTGATCAAACGTCAATGGTAAGAATCTACCAGTTGCTCTGCAGGAAGAAGGTGGGCAGGTTACTCCTATAAAGACATACATCCTCAGAAGTCTATGGAGGATCATTACGAACTGGAAGTAACCTGGCAACAGTGAACTAGACTGGTAAGAGCAGAGGCCCTACAAGGTGTGACACTGGGTAAAGTACTCAGGCTTCTGTGCGGCAGATCTAAGTACCATGAAATTGTTGCATGGTTCACCCAGAAAGGAATGTTGGCAAGGGAAGTTATATGCTTAGAGGTTGATAGTTAGATTGTAGTTGGGACTTTCCATGGTATTTGGAAAGATTTTGGCATCTTAACTATGTGGCTGGAGCTGACCCAGGCAAAAAAGAAGCTTTGTGTCACTTTTCTTTGTTGTTGTTGTTGTTATGTGCCATCGAGTCGTTTTAGACTCATAGCGACCCTATGCACAACAGCCCTAAACCCTGCTCTATCCTGCGCCAACCACACTGCCTCTGACACACCCAT
>NW_006400089.1:605460-608779 GCF_000299155.1 Elephantulus edwardii | reverse complement strand
TAGAGAAGCAAAATCTGCTTTATTTACAATTATTTTCACATTCACTCAAGAGTGTGTGTGTGTGTGTGTGTGTGTGTGTGTGTGTGTGTGTGTGTGTAAGAGAGAGAGGGAGAGGGAGAGGAAGAGGGAAAGGAAAAGGGGGAGAAAGAGAGCGAGGGTGCTAAAATAGCAGAAGGATAAGCGTACACTGTTACTGAGCTGCTTCTGACTCATAGCAATCTTTCATCAGTCTCTTGAGTTTGCAAATTCTGATGGAATTTCCCCTTTAGGAGTCTATTCCTATTTCTTTCTTTGATCCTCTGGTGGATTTGAACTACCAAGACACAACCTTTGATCTAGGAGCCTTTACTCTGCAGGGCTCCCCTTACACAGATATTGTCGAAATATGGAGCTATCTTTCTACGTTATTTATTGTTTGTTTGGTTTTTTCTTTTTCTTTTTTTTATGTTATTTATTGTTAAGCACTGCAAGAATTTATCATTTAAATATTTTCTATTTTCTATCCCTTTATAAAAGTAATGTGAGCCCAGAGAATAACAGAAAACTAAAGAATATCATGAGTTTAATGATTATCAGAAATGTTACCACTCAAAGGGTTGATCTCTACTCACAGCAGCACCACATGTGACTGACGAGATCAAGTTCAGGGTGGTATGGTTGTAGGCCACCACATGTTACAGAATGTTGTTGTTGTTGTTATGTGTCATTAAGTCAACTATGAACAGCAAATTGGAACCATGTCCTGTGCCATCCTCATCATCTCTGTCCTTCCCAAGCCCACCGCTACAGTCACTGTGTCAATTAATCTGGTTGAAAGTCTTGCTCTCCTCCGCTGACCCTCCACCTTTCCAAGTGTGATGTCCTTTTTCAAAGACTGATCCCTCCTAACAACATACCTATGGTACCAATTCTATCCATTGGGTAATATTGGCTGTGATTGATATGGATGCAGACCATGAGATCTTTCTTCTACAGCAGAGACTCAGAGCAGACCATTTGATTATTTTTGTTGTTGTTGTTATATGCCATCTGTTAGACTACAGACTTAAAAACAAGATCAGAGACTAGGAAATAAAGCTTAAAAGCAGCTTTATTAGTGAATCTTCCTCGTTCTGAAGATACAGAAGGAGGAAGTTGCCCTTTAAGGGTACTGGTGAGGGTTTTTATAAACAGGGTCTTTAGGTAGGTAAGGAAGGGACATTCCATTGTGATTTATGGTTCATCCACTAGTTCGGCCAGGTGGGCAAGGCTGTTCACTCTTCTTATGAGCATGCGCATTCTTTGAATTCTTCATTCTTCCCCTTGGCCCCCTGTCCGGACCTAACACCATTGACTTGCCTGCCACTCATAGCAACCCTATGTACAACAGCCTTAAACCCTGCTCTATTCTGCACCAATCTTGCTGTCTCTGACACATCTACTCCCATTACTCCAGTCACTGAATCAATCCTTCTCACTGAGGGACTCTCTCTCTTGTGCTGTTGCTCAAATTCATGGCCATCAAGTCAATACTGACTCTTAGTGACCCTTCAAAAGAGAGTAGAACTGTGTCTTTGGGTTTCTGCAGCTATAAACCTATACATTTCCACCACTGAGCAGCTGGTGAGCTTTTAGTTAGCAGCTAAGCATTTATTTAACCATTCTTCCACCAGTCAGTGAATTCGTTCAACCAAACAAAAAAAGAAACCACTGTCATCAAGTCACTTCTGACTTACAGCAACCCTCCACTGAGTTCCCAGGCTATACATCTTTAAGAAAGAGACTTCCCAGCTTTTCCCCATGTAGCGATTAATGGATTTGAAGTGCCTACCTATCTGTTAGCAAGCTGGAATATTACACCCCATCTTATCACCTCACTCAAAGACAACACTTATTAACTCTTCCTCTGATTTTTTTTGAAGCATGCTTTTACATACATATGCATTTACTGTCTATACAAATATGTTTTTCCTTTTTTTTTTTACACAATTCTGATAGTTTTAGCAAAATTTGCTCCTGCTATGGAATTCTTTGAAGTAATAATTTACAAGTTGCTCTGCCAATCCAAAGACATGCAGTTGGAATCTACCAGAGGCTCTGTGGGAGAAAGATAGGCAATCTCCGCCTGTGCTATTTACTGCCTTTGAAACCCCACTGGAGGGTTGGACTTGACATTACCTAACAACAGCAGCACACAGCTCCAAATACATAGATTTTTTTAAAAATTTTATTTTATTATTATTTGTGTGTGTGTGTGTGTGTGTGTGTGTGTGTGTGTGAGCATATACCGTCAAATTAGATCTGACAGGAGGAGATTGTCCCTCCTCCAGCAGAGCATCTGGTGGATTCAAACTGTGCATGTCTGGGATTGCAGTGCAGCTTCTTTCCACTAGGCCACCAGAGCTAGCTGAAATACATAGATCTTAATTACATATTCTCTTCTGGAGAGGCCTTTAAGTCCAGTAGTTCAGTCTCAAATCAATGATGAGTTTCTTTGTCCCCATGTGTGAAATGGAGACAAGTATTGCCCTTCCTAAAGGTATTGAGAAGATAAAAAGACTAAATATAAAGTAGGCATAAAAAATGAAGTAGGTTCTCAGAAAATGTTTGCCTATTCTTTTAATTCAAATCATCATGGACTAAGATTGGATTTCTGATAAGTCACACCAGGAGAATCTCAGATTACTCAGATGAATTCTTAAGGTTGATTCCTAGAAAAAAAGTAACTTTAAAAAAGAAACATCTTTACAACATTAGGTAATGCATCTTTTTAAAATTTAAAATTAAAGAAAAACAACATATGGTGCATAATCCCAGTTACGAGAAAGTCTTATTAGTGTTGTTATTTGGTGCCATTGAGTTAGCTGTCAAATGCAGTATGCACAAAAGACCGCACGCCTGGTCTATAGTGAGCCTTGCCCTGGCTTCTGTGTCAGTCAAAAAAAAAGATCTTCCTTTTTCTGCTGACCTTCCACTTTATCAACCATGATGCATTTCTTTAAAGACTGGTCCCTCTAGATAACTGGTCCAAAGTAATTAAGGTGAAATCTTACCATCTTCACTTCCAAGGAGTATTTAAATTTTTACTTTCTAACACTTCAAAGATATCTTTTGCAGTAGATTTGCCCAGTGCAATACATTGTTTGACTTTTGACTGGTGCTTCCATGGGAACTGATAGTGGATGGAAGTCAAATTTCAACGTTTTGTTCATTTATTGTGCACTGTTCTATTTGTGAAGATTTTAATTTCTTAAAATGAGTTATAAACTATATTGGATAAAACAATAAACCATCATCATCATCATCATAAATAATAATAATAATAATAATAATAATAATA
>NW_006400089.1:594413-605360 GCF_000299155.1 Elephantulus edwardii | reverse complement strand
ATAAATAATAATAATAATAATAATAATAATAATAAAAGTTAAGCATGTACTAAGAGCAAACTATGGGCCAAGCACTGAGTTCAGCACTGAAATTAGCTTCACTATGAAAGACAGGAAGACCTTCAACCAGGTAGATTGACATAGTGACTGCTGCAATGGGCTTTTGTGAGCCAAGAAGTGTCAGGATGGCACAGGATAGAACAGAGTTCAAATCTTATGATCATAAGGTCACTATGACGATGACACCTAAAAACAACAACAACAACAACACAATTATGTTAAGGGTGGGAGAAGGCCTCCCATATGATTAACTGCCTCTGAAGCTCCTCACCACCATGAGAGTAAGCTAACGACGTGTTCCAACTTGACTGCACGCAACAATATTATGTTGAGGTAGATTTCATAGATGAGCAAAATAAGGCATACGGAGATAGAGTAACTTTTCTGAGAAATATGGCTGGTCAATGAGCAGCCTGGATACAATGAGCAATTGAGTTGCAAACTCAACCAGCCTGTCCCTAAATCCTCATTGAGCTATCTGATTCAATTTCTTAGTTTATAAGGAACTTTACAATTAATAAGAAAAAAGAGCAGAGAAATACTTTAACAGATAAAAGGGTAGAGTAGCTAACAGGTGTGCTTAAATGTATGGTTTTAGGTCCATACTGGAGCAGTTTTTTCCTCAATCTATTCTCCTGGCCTGGGGTACACCAAAATCCAGCAACCATTCCATGCCTAACTCATTAGAGAGTGGGACAAAGCTGCTTTCTCTGAGAGTTCTAGACACGGGATCTTCATTCTCAGGTTGTTGCTGGATTTGAGTTTGGTTTAGCACTATGAGGCTCTCTAGAAGTCTTGTACTATACTAGGCATAGCAAGAAGCCAGTGACATGGTAACAGGAGAGATACCATCTGGAGGTGGAACAGGGAGATTCCTGACCTGGGGAAGGAGCTCAGCTTGAGATGGACCTAGTCACCTCCTCTCTGGTTCCTGAGTTGCTGTGTGTCCTTAAGCAATTCTGATTTATAATCACACTCTAAGGCAGAACTCTGGGGAGAGTTGTGCTGCTAACCCAAAGGCAGCGTCCATTTAGTGGTTGGAATCCACCAGGTCCAGGGTTTCTACAAGAGAAAGATGGGCAACCTCTTTTTGTGCAATTTACGGCCTCTGGAAAACTACTGGACGGCCAGCTATGAGTCAGTTCTTGCAGGATGCCATTGAGTGAGTGATAGGACAGAATGGAATTTCGCCTAGGGCTGTGCCTTATCTGTAACTTTTATGTGAATAGATTATCAAGCTTTTTCTCCTATAGATTAATTGTTAGATTCAAAACACTGGTCTTCATGTACAACAATGAATAAACGAAAAAATCCCAGTTTTCTGTAAACTTTCATTAAAATAACAAAAAAAAATTTAAAAAGGGGGGAGCACAAAACAAAACACTGGTCTTCAGTTAGCAGTGAGTGAATAACCATTGTACCACCAGGCGCTCAGGTTGCTCAACTAGCAGCCATGCAGTTGAACCTGAGTTTGGTGGTTTTCATTGTTTTGTTTTGTTTTGCTTTCACTCCTTTCAAATAGCTCTAAATTCTATTGTTGTTGTTGTTGTTGTTATTGCGACTCATAACGACCCTATGTACAATAGCCCTAAACTCTGCTCTGTCTTGTGTCAATCGCACTGTCTCTGACACTCCCATCCCAATAACCCCAGTCACCAAATCAATCCACCTCATAGAGGGCCTTCCCCTCCTGCGCTGTCCCTCCACCCTCCCCAGCATGATGTCCTTCTCAAGGACCGGTCTCTTCTTACAACATGTCCAAAGTATGTTAGACGGAGCCTCAGAATCCTTGCCTCCAACGAGCCACCCGGTTTAACCCTTTCCAGGATGAATCTGCTTGTTTTCCTAGCAGTCCATGGTACCCTCAATACTCTTCTCCAGCACCACAGCTCAGAGGCATCAATTCTCCTTCTGTCCTCCTTGGTCATTGTCCAACTCTCTGATGCATAACAAGTGATTGCAAAGACCATGGCCTGTATCAGATGCACCTTGCTATGTAACCTAAATTATATAGATTGTAATAAAATATGTTGTCATTAGTAGGGAGCAGAAGAATGTGATCTTTGCTAACTTACTTCACAAGGGAGAAGAATTTTATTAACTACATCAGTAGCAAGGAGCCTGTTCCAGTGGAGTCAGACACCCACTCTGCACTCCACACTGTCTTAGCATTTCCAGCACCAACTGATTCTTCTCCAGCTTTCAAAACATCTCTGGCAGGTTTCATAACATGGTGTCATAGCCATTTAGAACTCACAGGCAATACTCCAGATTATGGGGTTCATCATGGACACTCATGACATATTTACTTCAATAGAGATGGCCTCCTCTCAGCTGCACTTAGAGGTGACAGCCCATGAACCCTCACATTACAATCTTAACCTCAGTCATGCTTGGGCAAGTGTTACAGAGCTCTGCCAATTATGTGCCAATTAGTTCTGCCAATTATGTGCCAGCCCAATTGGCTGGTAAAGGTAGGCAGAAAGGTGTTCAGCTTAGCTCTGTGGGTTAGCAGACCTAGCTCCCTATTTATTGCACAAAGACACCCACCTTGGCCACAAATATTGACTTTTCTCACTGCCTGGTCTGGAAGCTACAGCTGCCTCACACTGGTTTTGGCTCTTTGGCATCTCTGCTGGCACCACCACTACTGCCCCTGCTGCTGTCTGGACTGCTGCCTGTGTGACTATGCCAGCAGCAAGCTCTCTCACTCTCTACCTCTCTGTGCTTTGTGCAGGAATCTCTGGCCCAAACAGTAGTATTCTTTTTTATGCTAGTGAGATTTCTGCTTTCTGGTTCTTCTTCTTGTTGTGTGCTGTCAAGTTAAGTATGACTCATAGCAAACCTGTGAACAGCTGACATGAACCCTATCCTGTGCCATCCTTATCATCCCTGACACACTTGAGCTCATTGCTGAAGTTATTGTATCAATCCATCTTGTTGAAGATCTTCCTCTCCTTCACTGACCCTGCATCTTTCCAAGCATGATGTTCCTCTCCAAGGATTAGCCTCCCTAACTACATGTCCAAAGTATGAAAGACGAAGCTGCGTCATCCTTACTTCCAAGGAGCACTCTGGCCACAGTCTCTCTAAGACTTATCTATTTGTTTGTTTGATAGTTCATGAGATTTCTCCAGCACCACAATTCAAAGGCATCAGTTCTTCTTCTGTCATCCTTAGTCATTGTCCATCTCTCTGATGCATAACTAGTGAACGAGAACACCATAGCCTGAATTAGGCATACTTTAGTCTTCAAACTGGCATCATTGCTCTTCAATTTTTTTAAAAGTTCCCTGACAGCAGACCCAAAGCAATACAGCCTCCTGATGTTTTGACTGCTGGTAAACAATAGTGTTGATTGTTGATCCAAAGAAGATGAAACTATTGACAGCTTTCTTCTTTTCCCTGTCATGATGTTAACTACTGATTCTATGGTGATGACTTTTGTTCTTTTGTTGTTAAGATGTAATCCATACCAAAGGCTGTCTTCCTTGATCTTCTGCATCAACTGTTTCATATACTCCTCACTTTCAGCAAGACAAGTTGTGTCATCTGCATAGCACAGGTTGTTGATGAGTCTTCTGCAGAACCTGATGGCACCTTCTTCATAGTGTCCAGCTTTGGGAATCATTTGCTCAACATACAGATGTGGAGAAAGGATACAACCCTGATACACACCATTTTTTATTTTAAACCATGCAGTGTGCTCAGTTTGTATTAACACAATTAAATTTCTGGGATTCCCATTCTTCTCAATGTTAGCTCTAATTGGTTATGATCCACACAGATAAATGTCTTTGCAAAGTTAATAAAACATAAATGTACATTTTTCTGGTATTCTTCGCTTTCAACCAGGTTTCATTGAACAGTAGCAATATTTCTGGTGCCATGACCTCTTCTAAAGCCAGTCTGGTACTGTCAATGTACTTTTATTACTTTAAATGGTCTTCAACAATATTTTGCTTGCATGGAATATTAATGATATTGTTCTATAATTTCCACACTCCTTTAGATCACCTTTCTTGGTAATGTAAACAAATATGAATCTCTTCCCATCTGTTGGCCAGGTAGCTACACTCTAAATTTTCTGGCAAAAACTGCTGACTACAGTCAGGGCTGCATGTGTTAGGTGAATTGTCAACTGGCATTTCTTCAATTATTAGGGCCTTATTTTATTTTCTAACACCTTCAGTAAAGCTTGAACTTCATCCTTCATTATTGTTGGCTCTTATGAAGACCCTCGATGAAATTAATTGGTTCCATGACTGGAACAATGAGGGTAGATGTATCAGAGACAATAAGCTTGGCTCGGGATAGAGTAGGGTTCAGAGACGTTGTACATAGGGCCACTAAGAGTCACAAGCAACTCGATGGCACATAACAATAACTTATTCATATGATACTTCCTGAAACTTTTCAGTGTCAACCAATTCTCTTTGTTGCAGCAATTTTGTGTATTCTTTCCATCTTCTCTTGATTCTTCATGGATTGTTCAAGATTATGCCCATATAGCATCTCTCAGTATTGCAAATCAAGACTTGAATTTGTTCTTCAATTTCTTTCAGAAATGCTGAGTGAGTTCTTCGCTTTCTATTCTCTGACTCAATATTTTGTTATTTTTGCTTTATCTTCTCAAGTTGCCTTCTTCTTTTCAGTTATTTTATTTAAGCAGTTTGTCCTTTTGTTTTGGCTTCTCTAATGTAAAAAGTCAAGGATTGCAGCCTTCAATAAGGATTGAAGCTCAACATCAAGAAAACAAAGATTCTCACCACTGGGCCAATTAGCAGCATCATTATGGATGGTGAAGAAGTTGAGATAGTTAACAGTTTTCGTTTACTTGGATCCACAATCAACACTCCTGGTACCAGCAGCCAGGAAATCAAGAGATGAATTGCATTGGGAAAGTCATCTGTCAGGGACCTCTGCAAAGTACTGAAGAGCAACGACCTCAGTCTGGAGACTAAGGTGCACCAGATCAAGACCATGTTGTTATTGTTGTTAAGTGTCTTCAAGTTGTAGATGACTCCTAGCAACTCTATGAATGAAAGACCTGAACACTTGTATAACTTTCGTCATTTCTCCATGTTCATAGAGTTTCCAGAGGCAAGTCATTTTGAAAGTGGATGCCACTCTTGCTTCCAAGCTTGTTTTAATTGGGAAGCTCCACAAAACACTGTCCACCATGGGTAACCATTAACCATTATCACATTTGATACATCAGTGTCACAGTGTTTAGCATTCAGAGCAACCATGAGTTACCTCTGTACAGCAAATGGACAGACCAGTGCTATACCACTTAGAAGAATGTTTGACAAAAAAAAAAAAAATTAAACCAGGCTTGAGGGCCACAGATTAAAATCACCTACCTTTGGCTTTGTAGCATCACTTTCAGTCCACTAGGCCAACTGAGCTTTATGTTGTTGTTATTGTTGTTAAGTGCTATCGAGTCCTAGATGACTCATCGTGACCCTATCAAAACTGGATTCCAACCCCAGACTGCTGACCAAATTAGTTTTTGAATAGGGGGCTGAATCACATCATCTTACATACATTTGTGAGTCAGCAATCCACCCTAATTCTCACCAGTATCAGTAAACAAGCCTCTGTAGAATCCGGCTCCTGCAGACAACTTCCAAACTGGATTCCAGCCGATGCAAGCCATAGTCTTTGCAATTTCTTGCTATGTGTCAGAGAGCTGGGCAATGACTAGGGATGATAGAAAGAGAACTGATGCCTTTGAGCTGTGGTTCTGGAGAAGAGAGTTGAATATATCATTGACTGCTAGGAGAACGAACAGTTTTATCATGGAGAGAGTGAAACCGGCTGCTCCTTGGAGGCAAGGATTCTGAAGCTTTGTCTGACATACTTTGGACATGTTACAAGAAGGGGCCAATCCTTCGAGAGAGACATCACATTTGGGAGGGTGGAGGGACAGCACAAGAGAGGAAGACCCTTTATGAGATGGATCGATTCAGAAACTGGGGTAATGGAGGTAGGTGTGTCAGAGACAATAATATTGGCACAGGATAGATAGAGCTCTTCTTGTACATAGGGTCACTATGAGTCACAAGCAACTCAGCAGCACATAACTAAAATGCAATTTTCATAGTCTCTTCTCTAACCCCTTCCCTCCCCTTCCCTCTCCGCCTTTATAATGATCTTTTTTTCCTGATTGTGCTCATGCAAAACCGATACATGAACCAGGACACATTAAACAGAACAGAGCAAGTCAACCCTGCATATTTCGAAATCACAAAAGGAGTCTATCAGGAATGCGACCTGTCTCCATATATTTTCAATGTATAGTGGAATGAATAATTTAGGAGGCTGGACTTTATGAAGAGGAATGTGACATTAGGATTGGAGGAAGACTCATCAACAACATGTGTTATGCAAATAGCACAACTCTGCTTGCTGAAATTGAGGTGGGCCTGAAGCATTTGCTGGAGAAAGTCAAACCAGGCTGCTCCTTGGAGGCAAGGATTTTGAGGGTCCATCTTACATACTTTGGACAGGTTGCCAGGAGGGACCAGTCTTTGGAGAAGGATAACATGCTTGGGAGGGTGGAGGGAGGGTGCACAAAGGGAAGACCCTAGTTGAGATGGGGTAATAGGGTTAGGGTTGTTGTAAACAGTGAAATTGGCTCAGGATAGAGCAGGGTTCAGAGCAATTGAGCATGGGGTCGCTATGAGTCATAGTTTACCTGGTGGCACATAACAACAACATGGATGATATCGTTGATATCATCCCACTGTTCCTTGGATCTTCAATCACTGGTGTTCAATGCCTCAAATCTGTTCTTGAGATGATTGTTAAATTCATCTGGGATAGACTCAAGGTTTTACTTGCACAAGAGTAAATTATGTTCTGTTTCACTTTCACAAATGGCTACTGGTCTGGTTTTGACTGCAGATATTACACTTCTCCAGTGATTTTTCTCACAAATATAGGAAATTTGGTTCTTTTTTAAAAAATAATTTTAATGAGCATTTACAGAGATTTTGGATTTCCATTCATTCATTGCTGCACTTCTCTCCCCGCCCATCCCTCCCCCCCCCCAGTTTGTTCCTCTCTTTCAAATGTAAAAGAAACACTCCTTCCCTGGTATATAGTCCCCCCGCACCCCTCCTTGTGCAATCCATCAGGTGAGGCTCAAGTATAAAGTCACTGTTTGTGTCTTAAAAAAAGATACCTGCTATGAAAAAAATCATTGAGCTCATAAAATTTGGTCATTTGATCTCCAGATCTCATTTCTGTCACCCAGTCCATACTTTTCAACTACTGTTCCTTTTTCATTATTTCCAACTTTTGCATTCCTGTCACCAATAATTTTTAATGCATTTTGATTACATGTTTGGTCAATTTCAGACTGCAAAATTTGGTCAAAACCCTCAATCCCCTCCTTTTTGGTGCATGTAGTTGAATAATTGTCATATTAACAAGTCTACCTCGTATGCCTATGGATAATATCCTATCATCCGTAGTAATGCCTTCAGGATGGGTCTTGAAATTGCCTTTTTACTATGAAAACAATATCATTCTCCCTTAGGTTTTCATCTCCAGCATGGCAGGTCTTCTGGCAGATGCACAAAACTCATTACTTTGTGTATTACGATTACATATATTTTCTTGGCATAGTTGTCCAATTTACAGCTTCTGAAAACCTGCTGGAGGGTCAGCTATGACTCAGTTCCAACTGGATAGCAAACAATAAACAGAGCAAGCTCTGGCAGAGTTGTCTGTAAGGAGTGGCATGGGTTTTCCTATCTAGGAGCTCACCTGCCAGCAATGTACTGGAAATATTCTTAGGATGCACAAGGTTCTCACAGGTTAGCTTTTTGAAGTAGATCTTTTTTCTTAGTCTGTCTTATTCTGGAAGCTTTACTGAAATCTGCCCACCCTGGGTGATGACCCTACTGGAAATTGACAATACAGGAGATAGCGTCTGGTGTCACAGCACCGTGACCTTTGAATCAATGAAACTGATACATAGAAGAGGCCTGATACTGAAAAACCAATCTGTCATTTTCTATGCTTGAACTTTTATGTGTAATTTAAAATGTACCTTTTGGTAGGAAGCCAAATAGGAGAGCTGAGAGGTGGTGCCTTCCTGAATACAAGCATTTATAGTAAAAGGGAAGGAGGGAGAACAGAGCTTCAGATCTCCTCAAGAACCTATGCCTCTGTTTGGTCTTGTTAGACAAGTTTGTTTGTTGTTTCTCTTTCAGAGGTTTTCTTATGCAGAATAGGAACACTCCAGTTAAAACTAGTGCTTAAAAAATTAAAAACTAAAACAAAACACAAAACTAGGAAGAAGGTTTCCTTTAGATCATTTGTTGCTGTTAGATGCCATTGAATTAAGTATGACTCATAATATCCCTATGAACTATTGTTCTGAACCCTGTCCTATCCTGTGCCCTCATCATCATCTCTGACACACTTGGCCTCATTGCTGCAGTCATTATGGTTCACCTTTTTGATGATCTTCCTCTTTCACTAACCTTCTGACTTTCCTATCATGATGTCTTTTTCCAAGGAAACTTTTCCCAACAATGTACCCAAAGTATGAGAGATGCTTTGCCATCCTTGCCTCTAAGGTCCACCCTGGTTGCACTTCCTCCAAGACCTATCTATGTGTCTCTTTTGCATTCCATGGAATAGTCAGAACTATAATACCACAACTCAAATACATCAATTATTCTTCTGTCATCCTTATTCATTGTTCAGCTATCAGATGCATAGCAGGTGAATGAAAAGACCACGGCCTGAGTCAGGCGCACCTTAGTCTTTAAATGGACATTATTGCATTTCAGTACTTTGATAGGCCTTTGACAGCATGTCTTTAGATTTCTTGATTGCTGGTATTGACAGTGTCGATTACGGATCCAAGTATGAAGTTTTTGACAATTTCAGTCTTTTTTTCATCCAACATGATGTTGCCTATTGGTCCAATAGTGGTGGATTTTGTCTTCTTGATGTTGAAATGCAAGCCATATTGAAATTTGTAGTCTTTGGTCTTCTGCAGCAAGTATTTCAAAGTTGTGTTATCAGCATAACTCAGGTCGTTGATGATTCTTCATCTGATCTTGTTGCCACATTCTTCTTCATGGAATGCAGCTTAGATAGCTGAGACTCTTGAAATGAGTTTATTTCTATTTTTATGTGTTTACACATTTTAATGTGTTTAAGAGGTAATTGTAATTACACAAACTCAGTAATACTCGCTGCTCAAGGAGTGGCTGGACATGGACCATGACTCCCCACATCGTCAGAACAGAACTGTGCACCCAGATTGTCAGTCTTTCTTCCAAGTCACATAAAATAGACTTGAACTTTCAATGTTTTGGTTAGTAGCTGAGGCTGTTAATTATTTTTCAAACCCAGGAGCTCCATAGAAGTCCAAAGGTAGCCAGCTTTCATTTTGTTGTGTAGGGTTGCTAAGACAGAGCTGACCTTACTGCACCTAGCAACAAGCACAAAACATATCGCACCCCTGGTCTCTCTATGTCCAGAGGCTCACTCAAGCCTTGAACAAGCCTGAGATTCAACCCACCTAGAAATAATCACCAGCAACCATGAGTCAATGCTTAACTTAAACATATCCAGAAGCCAGTGTCAAACTCCAGCTTTACTAACCAATAACATGCTACAGTTCACACAGCTAAACATATGTGCAAGAAGACTTTAGTGCGAGGTTTGTGCAAAGGGTCATTTATACCTGTATATATGACTTTGGTTCTAAAAATAAATTCCGCAGAAGAATTCTTACTCCAGTCTAGGTGGAGACTGATTTCTAGAGGATTGCTAGGTTACCTCTGTAACAAATGACCTTTGTTCCTTGTAGCTCCTTGGGCCTCTGCAGCAGGCACTCCCAGGAGCACTGTGAGTGACACTGGTGTCAGAAGGGAGGCCATGCACAGGCAGCAGTGTCCCTACAGGAACGGAAGCACCTCACTCCTATGACACATAGGGGAGACACTACCATTTTCCAGGTAGAAAGCAGATGGTGAAGAGATTGAGATTGTTAACAACTTCAGTTTGCTTGGCTCCACAATCAATACTCTCTTTTTTAAAATTTATTTTAGTAAAAGTTTACAGAGATTTTGGATTTGCATACGTTCCTCCTTTCCCACCTACCCCTCAGTTTGTTTTTCTCTTTGAAAAGTAAGTATATATATACATTTCATTGTTATACAATTAATACAGTCCACTCCACTATGCAGCTTTCATTCTGGACTCTTGTCATGACAATAATACATAATCATATATTCCTCCTAAACAGTTCTTTCCCTCATCTGTTTCAATGCAATATACATTATTTATTCTTAGTTTCCCCCAACTCCTATGTCAGTCCCACTTTACAACAGTGGCACTATGCAATATTTGTCCTTTTGTCACTGAGATATTTCACTTAGCATAATGTCGTCCTGGGTTACCCATTTTGTAGAATATTTCATAAGTTCCTTGTTTTTCAATGCAGCATAGTATTCCATTGTTTGAATATACCACAGCTTCTTTATCCATTCATTTATTGATGGGCACTTGGGTTGTATCCAACTCTTTCCCATTTTGAACAAAGCTGCAAAAAAAAAAAAAAACCCTGGGTGAGAATATATCTGCTTGAGTGGCAGTTCTGGCTTCTTTAGGGTAAATTCCCAGTAGTGGAATTGCTGGGTCAAATGATATGTGAATTTTGAACTTTTTGGGAAAGCGCCATATTGTCTTCCATAGTGAATACACCATTTTGCACTCCGACTAGCTGTGAATAATGGTTCCAGTTTCTCCACAACCTTGTCAACATTTGATGTTTGCTGTTCTGTTAAATTTTGCTATTCTTACTAGGGTGAGATGGTATCTCATAGTTGTTGTTTGTTGTTTTTTTTTTTT
>NW_006400089.1:588939-590330 GCF_000299155.1 Elephantulus edwardii | reverse complement strand
AGAGAACTGCCAGAAGTCCAGGCTGGGTTTAGAAGGGGTCGTGGTAGTAGGGATATTGTAGCTGACGTTAGATGGACCTTAGCTGAAAGCAGGGAATACCAGAAGAATGTCTATCTGTGTTTCATTGATTATGCAAAAACGTTTGACTGTTTCTGAGACATGTCATTACAAAACATTTATTCCCAGTCTGTGGCTTCCTTTTATACCCTTTTGGAAAAGTTTTTTAATGTGCATAGATATTTTATTCTTAGACGGTCCCATTCATCTACATTATCCTCTCTTGGTTGTAGGTTTTCAGGGTGCTTTGAAGACTGTTTATGTTGTGGATTAAGGCTTCTAGAGTTCTTCCAAGTTTTTCTCTAATGAAGTTTTACCCCTTGGTTCTAGTCCTAGGCCATTGATCCACTTTGAGTTGGTTTTTGTGTATGGTTTGAGGTGTGGATCTTGTTTGAGTTTTCTGCAGAGAGTTTTCAATTTTATCAACACCATTTCTTAAAAACGCTGTTGTTTCCCCAGTTAATTTATTTCATCTCCTTGTCAAAAATCAGTTGACCATAGGTAGATGGCCTGATTTCTGGGTTCTCAATTCTATTTAATTGATCTTTGTGTCTGTCATTGTACCAGTACCACGCCATCTTGACAACCACAGCAGTGTAGTGTTGTTGTTGTTATGTGCCATCAAGTCGCTTGTGACTCATAGCAACCCTATATAGAAGAGCCCTAAACAGTGCTCTATCCTGTGTCAACCTCGCCATCTCAAACACACTCATTCCCACCACTCCACTCACAGAATCGATCTATCTCATAGAGGGTCTTCCTCTCCTGTGCCGTCCCTCGACTCTTCCAAAGATGATGTCCCTCTCCAAGGACCAGTTCCTCCTTACAACATGCCCAAAGAATGTCAGGCGAAGATTCAGAATCCTTGACTCCAAGGAGCATTCTGGCTACACCCCCTCCAGGACAACCTGTTTGTTCTCCTAGCAGTCCATGGTTTATTCAACACTATTCTCCAGCACCACAGCTGAAAGGCATCAATTCTCCTTCTGTCATCTCTATTCACTGTCCAACTCTCTGACACAAAGGATGTGATTGTGAAGCCTACAGCCTGCATCACCTGCACCTTAATCTCCAGCCTGACGTCGTTGCACTTCAGTACTCTTGAGAGGTCCCTCACAGCTGACTTTCCAATGCAATTCATCTCTTGATTTCCTGGCTACTGCTACCAAGAGTGTTAACTGTGTAACCAAGCAAACTAAAACTGTTAACTATCTCAATCTCTTCACCATCCATACTTATACTTCCAGTTGGCCCAGTGGTGAGAATCTTTCTTTCCCTGACCTTGAGCTTCAATCCATATTGGGGGCTGCAGTCCTTGACCTTCTGCAGCAAGT
>NW_006400089.1:584998-586969 GCF_000299155.1 Elephantulus edwardii | reverse complement strand
CACCATTTGTTAAAAAGGCTGTCGTTCCCCCACTTCACTGATTTCATCTCCTTGTCAAAGATCAGTTGACCATAGATAGATGGGCCTCTTCTTGATTTTGAACCATCCAGTGTCTCCTTGCTCTGTTCTGATGACTGCCCCTTGGTCTAAGTACAGGTTTCTAATTAGCACAATCAAATGTTCTGGGATGCCTATTCTTCTCAGAGTCAGCCATAGCTTCTTGTGATCCACACAGTCAAAAGCCTTTGCATAGTCAATGAAGCACAGATAGACATTCTTCTGATATTCTCTGCTTTCTGCCAAGATTCATCTAACATTA
Organism: Elephantulus edwardii; assembly: GCF_000299155.1. NCBI lineage: Eukaryota > Metazoa > Chordata > Mammalia > Macroscelidea > Macroscelididae > Elephantulus > Elephantulus edwardii. Next base: position 586,650 of record NW_006400089.1, on the reverse strand, counting down.
GCTATAATATCCCTAGTACCACAACCTCTTCTAAATCCAGCCTGCACATTTGGCAGTTCTCTGTTGACGTATTGTTCCAAACATTTTTGTATCATTTTCAGCAGAATCTTGCTTACATGTGATATTAATGATATTGCCTGATAATTTCCGCACTCTGTTGGGCCACCTTTCTTTGGAATGGGAACAAATATAGATCTTTTCCAGTCAATTGGACAGCTGGCTGTCCTCCAAATTTCTTGGCACAACTTAGTAAGCACACCCAGGGCATTGTCTATTTGTTGAAATAAATCAATTGGCATGCTGTCATCTCCTGGAGCCTTGCTTTTTGCCAATTCCTTCAGAGCAACTTGAACTTCCTCCTTCATCACCATAGGCTCTTGTTCATATGTTATTTCATTAAATTCTTTTGTGTCAGCCAATTTCTTCTGATACAGTGCCTCTGTGTACTCTTTCCATCTTCTTTTGATACTTCAAAAACCCTTTGCACAATAAAGAAGTGTAGCAGGATTTTAAATTAGGGAGTGAAATGCCTCCTATGTTGTTTCTCTTTTTAAGGAGTGCTTTGCTTATTCAAGGCCTCCTTCCAATCCAAATGAAATTAGAATTTGCCTTTTCCTTCTCATTGAAGAATGAAATTGGTATTTGTATTGAGATTGCATTGAACATGTAAATTGCCTTTGGTGCAATTGTCATTTTCACAACTTTGAGTAATTCTATCCATGAGCAAGGGCTATTCTTCCACTTCTCTATGTCTCTTTTTTTGTTTTTCTTATAGTAATGCATTAGGAAAGTCAGCTGTGAGGGACCTCTCAAGAGTACTGAAGTGCAACGACGTCAGGCTGGAGATTAAGGTGTGATTACGTGCTATGCATCTGAGTGTTGGACAGTCAATAGGGATGACAGAAAGAGAGTTGATGTCTTTGAGTTGTGGTGCTAAAGAAGAGTGTTGAATATACCATGGACTGCTAGGAGAACATACAGGTTTGTCCTGGAGAGGGTGAAGCCAAAATGTTCCCTGGAGTCAAGGATTCTGAATCTTCATCTGACATACTTTTGGCATGTGACAAGGAGGAACAGGTCCTTGAAGAGGGACATCATGTTTGAGAGAGTGGAGGGACGGCAAAGGAGAGGAAGACCCTTGATGAGATGGATCAATTCTGTCAGTGGAGTGGTGGGAATGAATGTGTTTGAGACAGCGAAGTTGGCACAGGATAGAATTGCGTTTAGGGCTCTTGTGCATAGGGTCGCTATGAGTTGCAAATGCCTCGATGGCACATAACAACAACAACAACAACAACAACAATGTTTTGTAATTTTCTTTGAATAGATCCTTTGTTCTTCTGGTTAGATTTACTTCAAATATTTAATCTTGTGATTAGCTATTGTATTGTTTTTTTACCTTCAGCTCTGTATTCTCTTTTTCACTGTAGAGAAATCCAACTGATTTTTGTATGTTGATCTTGTATCCTGCACTTTGCTGAATTGGTCAGCTATATCCAGTAGTTTCTTGCTGAGTCTCTAGGGTTTTCTAAGTATACTATCATATTATCTGCACAGAAAGATAATTTTAATTCCTCTTTGCCCATTTGGATACCTTTTATTGCTATCACTAAGACTTCCAAGACAACATTGAATAGGAGAGGTGATAGTGG
>NW_006400089.1:582580-584743 GCF_000299155.1 Elephantulus edwardii | reverse complement strand
TTTTTTTATGTATCATTAGATTCTATTGGGCAGGATTTTCTTCAGGATTTTTGCATCTATATTCATGGGAGATATTGGCCTATGGTTTTCTATTTTGGTGATGTCTTTACCTGGCTTTGGTTAAGGAGATGTTTGCTTCATAGAATGAGTCTGGGAGAATTCCATCTTTTTCTATTTTCTGAAATAATTTATGTAGAATTAGTGACAGTTCTCTGAATGTTTAATAAAATTAACTTGGCTTTTTATCACTCATTTTATTAAATAACCAATTTATAAAGTCAGACTAAAGCATTAGCTTTATAGAAGAAAACATTTCTTGTCATTGTCCATAACAAATGCTCCCAATGGTGGTGGTGGTGGAAATGGAGTTATACCAGGTGTCAGAAGTTGCCCCTAACTTTTTTCTTTTCCAATTTATTCATAACAGTAGGGAAAGGCAAGAAAGTTGTGCTAGTCTTTCAATTTATCTTTGTTTAGGTGGAAGTTGTTCTATACGCTACCCGTTGCCTCACCCAATCTCTCTAACAAATTCTTGTTTGCCTTTCATGGCAATCAACTTGAGACACTCCTCATCTGAATAGTTCTTACTTAACCACATTCTTAACTTTTAGGGTTAAATATCTTGGAACATTTGATGTGAATTATCATCAAAGTTAGATAAAGATTTTTAAGGAGGTCTTGACAGAAACACTAAGAACAATTATATTGTACTCCAGAAAAAGTTTTAACTGTTGTTTTGAAGCATTCCATAAGAAAGGGCCTCCAAACATGAGCTCTGCACACAGTAGAAGCTTTGGCCAATAGTTTGGGCTTGTAAGCCAAATAATCTGAGACTTTCCTGGCATGGACACTGGAGTTTCTGGCTCACTCCATAACAAGAGTTCTTCAATTCCATCAAAGAGTGCTCTCCAGTGTATTATAGTTGTCCTTAAAGCGTGACACGTTACTCTTCTGATTGGAGGGGAGGAATGTAACCTGGATGGTTGTTGGAGAGACTTCAGGAGACTGGGTAAGGTCTTTGGCTTCTGACTGGTGATGTCACTAGGAGCTCCCACTTTGACCATGGTGGCCAGGTCATTCAGGGCCTCCTGATAGCACAGGTACTCACTCTGACCAAAGATCCCTGTCCCATAGTGGGCTGTTTCATAACCATCCAGAAGGGTATCAATGAGGGCCTTGCACACACCCTTGAAAGGAGTACTGGTGGTTCATAAATCTAGCAAGTAGGAGCAAAAATTCTTTTTTTTTATACATTTTATTTTATTTTATTATTTTTGTGTGCGTGTACCGTCAAATCAGATCTGACTGGTACAGGAGGAGATTGCCCCTCCTTCCCCGGTAGAGCATCTGGTGGATTCGAACCGTGCACCTCTGGGATTGTAGTTGCAGCTTCTTGCCACTAGGCCACCAATTTTGGTTTGTGTCAGTTTAGTTAGTTTTTTCATAGTATTCTAATGTTAGCCTTTTTATTTTAGTTGGTTCTGTTGTAACGTTGCCCCTTCATCTTTTATTTGGATTCTTTGTGTCTTTTCCTTCTTTTCCTTTGTTACTTTTGCTAGTGGTTTGTCGATTTTATTGACTTTTTCAAAGAATCAACTCCTAGGTTTGTTGATGGTTTCAATTGTTTTTCTGTTTATTATTTTATTTATTTTTGCTCTAATTTTTATAATTTCAGGTTTTTTAGAAATAATCATGTATCTTGCTGTTCTATTTAAATTTGTTGGACATGTTGGGTAAGAGAGTCAATGTTTATTTCTTCCTGCTTTTTGATGTGCTTGCTTATTACTATAAATTGACCTCTGATTACTGCTTTCACTGTTTCCCAGAGGTTTTGGTAAGTGTTGTTTTCAATGTCATTTGTTTCAAGAAACTTTTAATTTCATTTTTTTATATCTTCTAGTACCCATTCATGTTCAAGCAAGGTGTTGTTCAGCTTCCAAATATATGGTTTTTTCTCATTTATCCTCTTGTTATTAATTTCTAATTTTGTAGCATTGTGGTCAGAGAATATGTTTTGTATTATCTCTGTGTTTTTTATTTTATTGATGCTTGCCTTGTGACCTATCATGCAATCTATTCTTGAGAACATTCCATGCACATTGAAGAAGAAGGTGTACTGTGCTTGTTTTTAGTGAATTCTTGTTGTTGCTGTTGTTATGTGCC
>NW_006400089.1:539230-579418 GCF_000299155.1 Elephantulus edwardii | reverse complement strand
CCTTTTGACCAGTGTCTCTTGAGTTTAGTTGAGCTGTCTCCAAGGGAAGGTGCCGTGTCCTGTAGAACTCCTGAGTGGATTATGTTTCCCTTTCTGGAAATGCTGGGTACCTTGGAAAAACGCCTCTTGGTCTCTTATCTGGGCTGGAATTCCTTGTGCCCACCCTCAATTAGCCTCTAAATATCTATGAGATCCAGTTGGTTTATTGTGTGGTTTAATTCTTCAGCATCCTTGTTGAGTTTCTTTCTGGAAGTTCTATCTTTTCTTGAGAGTGGTGTATTCAAGTCTCCAAGTACAATGGTAGTGTTGTCTATTTCCTTTTTTAGTTTTGTTAATGCTTGGTTTATATATTTTATAGGTTTTTCATTTGGTGCATAGATATTTATTATTATGTCCACTTGTACTATTGGTCCTGTAAGCATTATGTTGTGACCTTTCTTGTACTTTGTGATAGTTTTTGCATTGAAATTTATTTTATCAGAGAATAATATTGCTATTCCTGCTTTTTTTTCTGGTTGCCATTTGCTTGTTATTTGCTTTTCTCCCATCCTTTTATTTTTAGTCTTTCTTTATTTTCATTTTTCAGGTGTGTCTCTTATAGACAACATATAGATAGATTTTGTTTTTTTATCCAATATGCTACTCTTTTTCTCTTCAATGGGGCATTTAAACCATTCACATTCAATGTAATTATTGAGAGGCAAGGGTTTGGTTGCTTGGTTTTTGTTTTTTGGTTGTTGCTTTTGTTTGTTTTTCCTGTTATAAAATCTCCATTTTATAGCTCCTTACTGCCCTCAAAAAATAACAGAAAAGCAATATGACAAGTTATTTATTGGTTTCATTTCTTGCATTTGAAATACTTTTCAATGACATCCTTGGCCTGAGATTATTTACCATCGTTCTTAATAAATACACAATAGCAGCCAACTACTTTTCAGAGCTTTCCTTCTCGAATAATTTTGAAGAGGCCTACCTACTCACCCAGTTTCTTATTATCATCAACCTTTATATGGCATAAAGGGCCTCTACTAATTTGACATACATAGGCTTATTACAGTTGGATGCAAGCACACAAAGATGGACTTGGGCCTTGCTAGGCCACCGTGGATGAGGGCAGTCTTTAGCAACTCTTGTAAAGCAGTATTACTGTCCATTACATCTCTAGCACAATGTCTTCCTCAGCCATGGTGGTGGGTTACAAGTAGAGCAGAATCTTGAACACACTAAGAGATCACTAGACAAGGTTTTATTGCTATTGGTTTGTTGAGTTCTTTTTTGGTGTTGCTTCTAGTTACTATTGTCCATTCTGCTTTCCTTGGCACTTCTGTAAGAAGGACATCTCTCTTGCTTCAATGATTTAGATCCTCCCAGAACAGCTGTGGGTGAGCATTAACATTACTGGTAAGTATATTCGTTTTCTCCTAAAAGCCTTTGGAGGTCCCAACTCTTCTCACTATTTCTTAGCTTTTGGAATTGACGGAAAACCTCATAAGCAGTTCCTTACTTCACCTCTGCCTTGCATGCAGATTTCCAAGTTGTAAAACAACCAGTGGTAGATGGAATTTGCTCCAGGACTTAAGAACAATAAATGACATAGTTGAGCCTCTACATCTTGTGGTTCCTAACCTTTATACTATAATAGACAAAGTGCTAGTCAATAAGTCTTTTATTTTAAGAACTACCTTCACTCTGTAATTTGATTTGTGCCACTGTTAGAACCTCTACTTGGAATACTATTGCTTTTAATTTTGACTTGTACTTTTAACTTGTTAGTTAAATTTGTGTCTTCTAGGCTACAACAGTTCCATGATACATCTTCAAGGATATGAACATGTATGGCTAAACACAAATGATAACAGTGCATCTAAAGTCCAAAATCAATCTCCACAATAGTCTATGTGTTTCCTATTGCCAAAGGTGCCCTTTAGAATAGTGAGAGAAGATCTTCACCCTGAAACCTACAGCATCCCTTTTCAGAAGGAAGTAGCTAAGAGAATACGCCGTCCCCTTTTCCTTATGAATCAGAGTGAAATCTCTCTCAGGGAGGAGTGATAGGGAAAGGCAAAGGAGACACTGACAAAGGAGATTAATCAGAACTGGTTTTTTACAAGCACTGTGGCAATGGGACAATTAAAACAGACTTTCAAAGAGGGGGAAGAGAAGAACGAAGGGGGGGGGAAGGTAGAGAAAATAGTGCAACAATGAATGAATGGAAACCCAAAATCTCTGTAAATGGTCATTAAAATGAATAAAATTTTTTAAAAAAGGACATCTCTCCATGTTTCTTGCAGTGCTGGTCTTGTTTTTACAAACTCCCATTATTTCTGTTTCTCTGAAAATATCTTGACCTCTTCTTCATATTTGATGGACAATTTTGCTGGGTACAGTATCCTTGGTTGACATTTGAGTTCTTTGAGCATTCAATATATGTCATTCCACTGTCTTCTTGTTCACATGGTTTCTGCTGAGAAATCAGCACTTACTCTTATCTGCTCTCCCTTATAGGTTACTCTTTGTTTCTCCCTTGCTGCTTTCAGAATTCTCTCCTTATCTTTGGTTCTGGTAAATTTTACGATGATATGCCTTGGTGTTTTTCTTTTGGGGTCTATTCTACATAGTGTTTGGTCACTTCTTGTATGTGTATTCTCTCATTCTTCTTTTTGCCTGGGAAATTTTTTTCTAGTAATTCTTCCATAACTTTTTAGGTACCTTTACTTGCTTCTTCCTTTTCTGGGATTCCGATGATGTGCATGTTATTTCTCTTGATGTTGTCCACATTAATCTTAGGTTTTCTTCTTTTTACTTCCTTTTTGATTCTGCTTTTTGCTCTAGCAGATCAGTAGTGACAATTCTATCTTGTATTTCACTGGTGTTGTGTTCCATCTCTTTAACTCTGCTCATGTGTCCCTACATCCTGTTGATAGCATCTGAAACATTGGATCTCATATTTTTGATGTTGGTTTCTTATTTGTTGAGAGCCTCTAAAGCCTTGTTTATTTTATCTGCATTGTTTTGGAGTTGTTTTTTCAATCTCCTCCTGGTTTTTGCTTGTGGTGTCCTGTAATTCTTCAAGTTTGTCTTTCACCCATTGAAAATATTCAGTCATTATTCTTTTAAATTCTGTGTCAGAAAGTTTCATCAGACTTTCTGGCTTCAGGTAATCCATTGACACTGTGTCACTTTTGGGGTGTATTATCTTGCTTTGTGCTTGTGTAGGGTGTGAGGTAGCCTGCTTCTTTATTGACATTGCTGTGATAGAGTTTTCATGCCTGAGGCAATAGCCGATTCTTGATCTGAAGTCACTGCTCCAGAAGAATGTTGGTCAGGAGCATATGTGGATGCACATTTGGTGGGCACACACATAGACACAAATGGGCACAGGGCAGGGGACGCACATGCAGACACACATGGGGGGGTGGAGTGCATGTGTGGGGACCTGAATGAAAAACCAGGAAGTCTTGATTTCCCCTTCAACCACTGAGTCTGCTACCCCAGTGAAACTCCAGCTGTCTCACTCGTTCCTGCTTAAGGTGAAGGGGTCCCTCATGGTCCAGCAATCAAAAGTGATCCTCCCCTAAGTACCTCACTCAAATTCCTTCTATCCTACTTACTCCAAGCAGGTGAATCCCACCAGGACTCACTCTTCCTGCTGAGACTTGCTGCTCACCATAGTTCCTAAACTAATTATTTTAATAATAATTTTCACTAACATTCCATCTGTCCTATTTGTTCTGTGTGCATCACTCTGTGTGTGTTGCTTCTAATAGCACAGCACCAAAGCATTTTCCACAGTAAACAGTCTTGTTACCAGCAGCCAGGAAATCAAAAGATTAATTGCTGTGGGAAAGTCTGCTGTCAGGGACCTATCTAGTGTATTAAAGAGCAACAATATGAGTCTGAAGTCTAAGGTGCACCTGATTCAGCCCATTGTCTTTGCAATTACTTGCTATGCATCAGAAAGGTGATGACAGAAGGAGAATTGATGACTTTGAGCTGAGGTGCTGGAGAAGAGTATTGAATATACATACCATAGACTGCTAGAACAAACAGGTTCATCCTGGAAAGGGTGAAACCAGGCTGCTCCTTGGAGACAAGGATTCTGAAGCTTCAACTGACATATTTTCGGCATGTTGTAAGGAGAAAATAGTCATTGGAGAGGGACATCATGCTTGGGAGGGTGGAGGAACAGTGCAAGAGAGGAAAATGAGATGATTGATTCAGTGACAGCAGTAATAAGCTTACATGTGTCAGAGATTATAAGGTTGGCTCAGGATAGAGCAGGGTTCTGGGCTATTTTATGTAGGGTCGCAAGTGACTCAATGACACATAACAATAACTAATAGTGTGTACCTTCAGAGTCTCTGTAATTATAGTGACATCTCAGATTGCAAAGATCTACTCAGTTGGGAGCTCTGGTGGCCGACTGTCAAGTAGCTGTGCTGCAATCCCTAAGGCACAGAGTTTAAATCCCCCAGCTGTTCCATGGGAGAAGGATGGACAACCACCTTTCACGCAATTAAACTCTTCTGAAAACCTTCTAAAGTGTCAACTATGGATCATTTCCAGCTCATTGATACACAACAACACAACAACTCAGTAGCCAGAAGTAACTTTCAAATTCTGTCCCTAACTCACTCCCAGCAATGGTGGGTCTGGCCGATCAGTACAGAGAGCGCTGATCTCTAAGACTTTCTCCAAATCCAGTTACTGAAGATCAGGGATGGAGAAGTTTGTAATTCTCTCCAGAGAACTGCTGGAGTGATACTCACCTAAATTCTTGAAAGAATGTAAAATCTACGGGCTTGTCTTGCCAATGAAAGACAGCCTTGAAATAGAAAAAAAGCCTCAGGCTAAGGTTTCAGGAAAATAAAGCACCCCTCTCAGAGCATATTCTCTGTGCAGTAATTACAAACACATGGATAACATTTTTTAAACAGCACATTCCTGGACCCAGCCCTGGAATTCAGACTATCTTGGTTCAGGAATCTGAACATTTAACTTTGCCTCTCCCTCAGAGTTTTTCCTTCTTCAGCCAGGTTTGTGATACACAATTGGAGAAGAAGGTTTAGAGTTTCACAGGTTGAGTAGTCAAAACCAATTTCTTTCTTTAAAACAGGAGAAATTTCTCTTTGCCTATGTATGACAAATAACAACAACATGCTTTTATGTGCCCTATATTCTGGGTCTTAGTTGTCTCAGGGGAATAAAAGATAATAGGATGTAATCACAAAGCCTATTACTACATAACTGTCATAAATATAACCTATAGCTCTAGTGGCCTAGTAGTAAGGAGTTGAACTGTCAATACAAAGGCAGGAAGTTTGAATCTACCAGCTTTTCCTCAGGAGAAAGATAAGCACTCTCCTCATGCATGATTTACAGCCTCTGAAAACCCATTACCGGTCACCTATGAGTCTGTTCCAAATCCATAGCTGATAACAACAACAGCAGCATAAAATCTATTGGTTGACTTAACACTCAGAACAGCCATCGTGATGGTTCTATTATTATTATCTCAATTAGTTACACATGCATAAACTAGGACATGAAGAGATTAATTAACCCATGAAGAGAGCTAAAGGTTGTTTTAAAGATAGCGAAAGAAAAGACCAAAATGAAAGTCAGAAGAGACCCTGAAAATTGCACTATAGTGTTGACAAGCCAAAACAAAGGAAGAAAGGTAACCAAAATAATAGAGATTTAACAGGAGATTTTGAAGGGCGCAGCTTGAGAAGACATTGCAGAGTATTATAACAGAATGTGCAAAGAACTGGCGTTGGAAATTAAAAAGGGAAGCACTCACTTGGCATTTCTTAGGGTCTTTAAACAAAGAAAAACAAATTCAAGCCTCAAGTAGCAATAGTGAGAGATGTTATGGTCCCAGTCTTGGCTAATCCAGGATGCATCAAGATGGAGGGAATACACAGAGGCACTGTACAAAAAGAATTGTTCAGCACTGAAATATTTCAGGAACTATCTTATAATAAAAAATGAATTGTGATGAGGGAAGAATTTTAAGTTGTGCTGATGTCACTGACAAAAAAAAAATAAGGCTCCAGGAATCAATAGACTATCAATTGATATATTTCAAGAAATGATGCAGCCCTGGACCTGCTCACCTGTCTGTGCCAGGAAACTTGAAATACAGGTGACTGGAATAGATTCATATTTGTCCCAATTTCCAAGAAAGGTGATCATGTAGACTATGGAAATTATTAAACAATATCAGTGATATTACATACAAACCAAATATTCCTGAAGATCATCCAGAAATAGCTAGAACAGAACATTTACAGAGAACTGCCAGAAGTTCAAACTGGGCTTAGAAGGGGTTGTGGCATCAGGGATAAAATTGCTGACATCAAATGGATCCTGACTGAAAGCAGAAAATACCAGGAGAATGTCTAGCTGTATTTTATTGACTATGCAAAGGTATTTGTGTGGATCATAGCAAAGAATGGCTAACTTTGAGAAGAAAGGGAATTCCAGAATGCTTAATTATGCTTATACAAAACCTATACCTAGACCCTTGGAAGGAGGAGTGGCATCCACTTTCATAATAGCTTGCCTCTGGAAACCCTATGAACCCGGAGAGAGGATGAGAGACACCCAAGTGATGAGGGTTTTCCTTCATACGGTCGCTATGAGTCGCCTGCAACTCAATGGCACTTAACAACAACAAAAAACATACCTAGACCAAGAAGCTGTTGTCTGAACAAAGCAAGAGAATATTGTATGGTTCAAAATCAGGAAAGGTGTACATCAGGGCTGTATCCTTTCTCCATATCTCTTCAGAATGTATGCTGAGCAAATCATTCAAAACGCTTGACTTCATGAGGAAGAATGTGTTACCAGGCTCTTGAGAAGCGTCATCAACCTGCATTATGCAGATGACACAACCTTGCTTCCTAAAAGTGAGGAGACCTTGAACGGCTTGTTGCAGAAGATCAACTACAGTCTTCAATATAGATCACAACAAATTGTGGCTAACCTTGAGAAAAATGGGAATCCCAAAACACTTGATTGTTCTCATGCAAAACCTATGCTTGGACCAGGAAGCAGTCCTCATAACAGAATAAAGGAAACACTGCATGGTTTAAAATCAGGAAAGGAGTGAGTCAACAACATGTCTTGTCTCCATACCTTTTCAATCTCTATGCAGAACAGATCATATGGGAGTCTGTGTTTTATCGGGAGGAATGTGGCATCAAGATTGGAGAAGAACTCATCAATAACATTCAATAGGCAGATGACACAACCTTGCTTGTCAAAACTGAGAAGAACCTGAAGCACTTGTTGCAGAAAGTCAGTCTTCAATATGGATTGAAGCTCAACATCTAGATGACAAAGATTTTCACCACTGGGCCAACTGGCAGCACCATGACAGATGGAGAAGAGATTGAAGTTGTTAACAATTTCAGTTTGCTCGGCTCCACAAATCAGTACTCTTGGCACCAGCAGCCAGGAAATAAAAAGATAGCTTGTATTGGGAAAATTTGCTATCTGGGACCTCTCCAGAATTCTGAGAAGCAATGATGTCAATATGGAGACTAAGGTGCATTCAATCCAGGCCAAAGTCTTAAAAATGACTTGCTATGCATCAAAGTGCTAGACAATGACCAAAGATGACTGGAAAAGAATCAATGTCTTTGAGTTGTGGTGCTGAAGAAGAGTGCTGAACATACCATGGTCTGCCAAGAGAATAAATAGGTCTGTCTTGGAGAGGGTAAAACCAGGTTCCTCCTTGGAGGCAAGGATTTATTGAAGCTCCATCTCACATACTTTGTGCACATGGCCAGGATGAAAAAGTCCATGAAGAAGGACATCGTGCATGGAAGAGTGGAGGGACAGGGCAGGAGAGGAAAACCCTGGATGAGATGCTTTGACATAGTAACTGGGGTAATGGGAGTTGTTCTTGTTAAGTACAGTTGAGTTGTAGGCAACTCATAGCGACTCTATGAAGGAAAGTCCTCAACACTTGTGTGACTTTCATCCTCTCTCCAGGTTGATAGGGTTTCTAGGGGCAAGTTACCACAGAAGTGGATGCCACTCCTGCTTCCAAGCTTGTTTTAATTGGGAAGCTCCACCAAACACTGTCCACCATAGGTAACCATTAACTCATTTGACACATCAGTGTTACAGTGTTCAGCTTCACAGCAGCCACAAGTTACTGCTGTACGGAAAGTGGACACACCAGGCCTATATGACCTAGGAGAATGTTTGAGTCAGTGAGACTAGCTCAGGACAGGGCAGGCTTCATAGATTTTGTACATGGCTCTGTGTACTCAGGAGACTCAATGACACATAACAACAACAACAACAACAACAACAATGTTTTTAATGCACTTCTGAGAAATTTTGTTTCCTTCTCTTCCTTCCTCCTTCTCATTTGTTCTTCTAAGTGTGTTCCTAGGGAGCTCTGGAAGTCTAGTGGCTGGGCTACCACCACAGGTGGTACCTCTCCCCTGGTTCAAATCCACCAGTGGCTCTGACAGAGAAGAATGGGGAGTCTCCTTCTATGGAATTTACAGCCTCTAAAACTCACCAGAGGGTCAGCTATGAGTCAGTTCCAACTTGACAACAATGAGTTTTGACCTTGAAAGTGTTCCAAAGGGATTCTGATGCCATTATGTATGAGGCTACTTTTTGAAAGTTGGCAGTTGAAATGCACAAGCCACTCTGCTGAAGAAGATAGGTAGTCTGCAGTCAAATTCACAGCCTTGAAAGGTTATAACCTTCAGATGAGAGTTATCATGAGTTGCAGGTGACTGACAATAATGTGTACAGACTGTGTTCCTAAAAAAATTTTTCTTAATCCTTGCAGCAGATATTTGTTCTGCATGTCCTTTTCTACAGACTCCATATAATTGTTGTCCACTTTTTAATCTGAATCCTATAGACCTTTAAAGGAAGACCCATAAAAAAACCTGTAAATGACACACCAAAAGACAACGTCATGATAAACAGAGAAAAGATTGACGTCATCAGTGGTTTCATTTTACTTGATCCACATCCATGAAAACAGGAGTCAAAAAATTAAAAGACATTTTGCACTGGGAAAATCTGCTGTCAAGGATCTCTCCAAAGTGGTAAAGGGCAATATCAGTTTAAAGACTAAGATGTGCCTCTTTTAAGCCATGATATTTTCACCTGTTTCCTATGTGTTTGACAGTGACTAATGATGACATAGGGGAATTTTTTAAATGTAAATTTTATTTTTGGAAAAAAGAATTGCTAGATAGATGTTTTATTTCTAACAGCAAACTGTAAAGATGATCAGGCATATGAATATCATTGTGCAGGACAACCACTTCTGGTTAAAATTGAAGCCTATTTTGATGTGGCAGGATAGGGTCCTGCATGGAGGTATTGTGGTGGTCCAATGGCATCTTTGGTGCTGGTGCTTGGTACAAAGGAGGTTGACTTCCTCATTGCTGAGGTTTGCTTCAAGGCTGCAAGGCTCCAAAGTCAGATGGTGGAGACTTGACCTTCTTCCTAGTGGCAGAGGTCTGCTTGAATGCTGCTGTTGCGTGTCTCTTCTTTTTCTGCTCTTATATTTCTAATTGTTACATCTCTAGTCATTCCCCAGGAAGCTCTGGTGGCTTTAGTGGTAAGGACTTGCACTGCCATTGCAAAGGTATGCAGTTCAAATACATCAACTGCTCCTTAGCAGGTCTAACCCTTAGATAGGGACATCATGCTTGAAAAGCGGATGAGTCAGTGGCTGAGAGGAAGACTGTTAACAAGATAAATTGAAATAGTGACTGTGTCAATTGGCTCAGGTGTGGTTGGGGTGGTCACTTTGGTCTCCTGGAGGAGGGACAGGTAGTGTCCTTCTTTTCCAGATTCTATTGGGTCATCCTCATCATTAGATTAATATTCCCTGGACACTGGCAGCTTCTGCCCCTTTGAATGCAGCCTGTGTTCAGGTCAGTGCATATGTCCTATGTGGAGACAGCCATGATGAATGCATTTACCTTTTTCTGTTTCAAGCTGTTATACAGGGCACCATGATATATTTTCTCCTCATATCTCCCTCAGCTCCTGCTGGCTGCAACAGTTTCTCAGATTTTCCTTGCTCAAGATGACTGTGGAAATTCAGAGGCCAGGGATGTTATAGACTGTCCCTCAACTGGGGTTTGTCAGACTAGAGTTGTAGACTTTGAGATGCACAACCATAGAGATGAAATGTTTCTATCAATGCATCGTAAGTATCTATCTATTATCATCACTCAGATTTCTCTGTTGAAAATTATTGCCTTCCTCCTCCTCTGCAGGAAGTCATGATTCATTGCCCACATAAGGGGCATGAATTAAATACCATCACCATGTGTATAAGGGCAGGCACACAGATGATTTGGAATTTTTCTGTAGGGAGTTTTTCCTACCCCTCCATTAATTCATTTATTTTTATCAGTATAGATTCATGGGTATTAGTTTTATATTTTAAATGATAACAACCTAAATTTAAAAAAAATTTAATCCAAGAAAAAAAATAAAAAATAAATTATAACCTCTATAAATTTTAATTTAATTCATAGTGGCCTTCAGGAGCTCATGCTGTCTTCCTTTTTATTTACTTTCTTTACTCTCCAGTACAGAAATGCTCCAGAAACATTTCAGAATTTCCTGCTTCAATTTTGCTTAAAAAAAAAACACCATCTCACCAAGGAGATTCGGTTTCACTAACAGAAGGATAGTATTAGAGCAAGACCAGGCTTGTTAATTCTTGATCTTCTTTGATGATGTTTTAAAATAAAGAAAAATGTTTATTTTAAAGGAAGTTAGATAATACTACCTAATTTCTGGATACTGTGAAAGGAGCTTTGCTATGAAAGAGAGTGAAACATATTTAAAAGGCTGCTAGTGTGCACTTGGACTTGCCCTTCAGTTCTCAGATGGGAACATGGTTCTCAGAGGTGCTTTTGCTCCCTCCTGTTTTAAGATTCATCAGAGAGCTGGACAATGACTAGGGATGACAGGAGGAGAGTTGATGCCTTTGAGCTTTGGTGCTGGAGAAGAGTATTGAATTTACCATGGACTGCTAGGAGAACAAACAAGTTTGACCTGGAGAGAGTGCCACCAGGCTGCTCCTTAGAGACAAGGATTCTGAAGTTTTGTCTGACATACTTTGGACATGTTGCAAGGCAGAATCAGTCCTTGGAGAGTGATGTCATGCTTGGAAGGGTGGAGGGACAGTGCAGGAGAGGAAGGCCCTCTATGAGATGGATTGATTCAGCTAGTGAGATAATGGGGATAGGCATATCAGAGACAATAAAATTGGCAAGGCATAGAGCAGGTTTTAGGGTTGTTGTATATAAGATCCCTATGAGTTGCAGGTGACTTGACGGCACATAACAACAACATGGCAGAGTATTTTGCCAAGTGTGGAAGGAAGGTTAGGTTCATCAGGCCACAAGATTAATGTCAATAACTGACTGTTTTAAACATTTCTGGACCTCTGAAATGTGTTTAATCCTAAATTGCCATCCATTTATTCGACACATGCCTTTATTTACTACATGAACCCACTGTGGATGAGCACAAAACTCAACACTGGTCATCTAAAGATGTACAAGACACAACCTTGCTCCTGGGAACTGGCAGTCCAGTGGCTGAGGCAGGAGGTGACACCAGGGCTAATATGTAGGAGACAAGGGCAAGCACCAGGATGTCTGGGAGACTGGAGGAGGGGTTCTAGGTCAGCATTGGGGGTGAAGGATGGAATTATAAGACTCTTTTCTATGCTATGTGGAAATAAGGGATTGATTACAGCAAAAGACAATGAGCATAATCATTGACAACCATTGGTCAAGCAACTCCCTTATATCCAACAATAACTTGCTTCTTAGGGGGATGAATAATTTCTGACTTTGTTGTACCCATATTTATTGCACTGGGGAAATCTGCTGTCAGGGACCTTTCTAGTGTACTGAAAATCAACTATGTCAGTCTAGAGACTAAAGTACACCTGATTCAGGACATGTTCTTCACAATTACTTGATATGCATCAGAAAGCTGAACAACAACTAAGGATGACAGAAGGAGAATTGATGCTTTCAAATTGTGGTGATGGATAAAAGTCTTTAACATACCCTGTAATACCAAGTAAACAACAAATAGGTCTGTCTTGGAGAGGATGAAATCAAGTTTCTCACTGGAGGCTTGGATTTTGAAGCTCCATCTCACATACTTTGGGCATGTGGCCAGGAGAAAGAGGTCCTTGTAGAAGGACATCATGTTCAGAAGGGTGGAGAGACAGGAGAGGAAGACCCTGGATGAGACAGATTGATACAATAACTGCATCAATGAGTGTAGGCATATTGGAATTGGTGAGACTGGCTCACGGCAGGGCAGGCTTCAGAGCTGCTGTACATAGGGTCACTATGGGTCACAGGTAACTTGATGACACATAACCACAACATATTTATGAAGGTTGTGGAGAAGAGATCATGCATCTTGAGTGAATTCAGCCCTTTACAGGGGCTTCAAGAAGAAATCTATCAACTGTTTACTTAAGAAGTTGGAAGCTGGACTGTTGAAGGATGTTCAGCTCTTCAGCTATGTACTTATTTCATAGTGTCTTTTTACTCTGCCATCATCAAGAATCTGTATTCATGTTTGCTTTAGCAATCAGGGCCCCAACTCTCAGCATCATCTGAGCACTACAGACAAGGGAGATAGAACTGGTCCCTCTCTCTCTAGTACAGCTCTGTCTGAGTTCCTGAGAAGGAATGGCATACCTTCCTCCACCTTCAGCTGGGTCAGGTGTTCAGGCTAATCATGGGATAGGACACTGCCAGCAATCAGCTGCAGGGTCTACAACTCTCCAGTTTTCAGTGTGGTTAGTACTGAAGACCCCCTGTGTTAGTCTGATCCAAGAAATTTTCAGCTTCTGAAATACGTTTCTCAGTTCTAAGACATATCAAGGCACAACACAGTGAATGTGATATACTGCCCAGGCCCTCCTCCATGAAAACATGCTGGCCATAGCTGTTGGGAGTGCTGGGGGCTGGTGATTGTTGGAAGTCTTCTGACATTTCCTGAGCTGTCTCATTTCCAGTCTGTATCCAGTGATTTCCCCACAAGAGATACGGACATCTGAGTCTTTAGGTCCATCTCTGATAGCTCTACATTCCATCCCCACTCTAGATTTTTGCTTTCTAGTTTATAATACTTTGGCCCTGTGGGAAGGGAAAGAAATACATAGTATTTCATAGTATTCAGTAATCATTGTGTGTCCAGTTTTGTTTAACTTCCTGGAAAGTCAGCTTTGCTGTCTGTAATGCAGGAGGCCCAAGGGTGGAAAGATCCCCCTGAGTCCAGCTGGGGGACACTTCTGGCCATACCTAGGCACAGCTATTCTAAGTGGGGCCTCTGCAATTCTGAGAAACAGGGAACTGCCTCAGGGCACTCGCTTAACTCTAAGCAAAAATGAATACCTGCTTCTGGGTTTTCTTCTTCTTTCTTGGTACCCTGCTCAGGAATGTAAGAGCAAATAGTCAAGTCGTCATGATCACAGCATAGGCCTAAGATCTGGCAGGGGATCTGTCTGTCTTTGAGGTGGCAGCAGTGTGGGAATCAATTACAGGGTGGTACAAACAGTCCACGAGTTAGCTCTCTCGGCTGCTAACTGAATGGTTTAAACAAAGGTATCTTGAAGGAAAGGCCTGGCAAAGAGGCTTCGCCTGTTCTGAGTCAGTCCTCCAAGCTGTGGAGACTTAACATGCTTATCAGCACAAGACCTTCCAAACTTTCCCCTTAAATGCACACCATTTGCCCAAGCAGCCAACACCAATGTTAACTTTGTAAGACCTTTTGAGATGCTAGATGTCTATCATTGACTCTGGGTTGTAAGGCCCCCAAAGTTTGGCAGAAGGGATGATTTGCTGATACTGCAGTAGAAGTTGTCTGAATGGATGGGGAGGAGCAGCACCAGGGGAAGGAGGGAGCAGCTCTGAGCAGATTGTCCTCAGTGCTCACTATACTGTCACTGATTGGTTGGTTGCACAGGATTTTGGGGCCTGTTTTCTTATCAATAAAGATTCCTCATAGCACAGTAAACATTTGACTGCTAGCTGAAAAGTTAGTGCTTCAAATTTATCCCCTGTCCTGTGGGAGAAAGATATGGCAGTCTTCTCTGGTAAAGATTCACAACTAGGGCATTTCTCCTCTATCCTGAGGTGCAGCTAAGAGCTGGAATATGATTAGATGGGAGTGGGTTGGGAGAGAGCAATGGAATTGTTGCTCCCAATTCTCCATCAGTTTGGGCCGCACTCACCTCCTTCAAGGCCAGAGAGTGAATTTCACCTGTTCAGGGTTACACACCCCATCAGCAGAGTAAAAGGGGCTTCCTCTCTGAGGACCTGGTGGCAGAGATGCCCAAAGCAGGATGAAGGCCATTTGCTCCACAGGCATAATCTTAGTGCTTCCTCTCCTAGGGATGCATTGCAAGGGGTTCCCATCTTCTGAGAACAGCTCTCACTCTTCATTGTAAAGTATCAATATATTTCCCAAGTGTCTGGAAATCACTAAGACTTGATGCCTTCACCAATAAACGACAGACAGCTGTGTCCAGAGTTTCAAAGTTTCTACTGGTTCTTTTCCAAAAGGCTGATTTTTCTACCCCCTTTTTACTCCAATATCTCTATAATCCCTAGAAAGTTCTGGAGACCTGCTTTTGGGAGTCTAGCAAAGCCCTGTGTTCTGCTTCCCTGCAGGTCAAAGGGCAGAGAGGCAGGTAGGAAGTCTGGAGGCTCCTCCCCACTCAGCAGCATTTCCTGGAGGCATTCCACTTCAGGGGTTTTGAAAGCTCACTTTTTCTGCCTGGCAGGTACCTTCTCTGGCCTTCTGTGCATTTCAGGTTAGGGGTGTTTTCCTGGGATGTCTGTTCAGTGGTTTATGGAGGGGGTGCAGTCTCAGGAGCTGAAGAATCTGTTGTTTGTTTAACATTTGTACAGCTAATTTCTCCACTCTTTGGAGCAAGCCTTTGTTACACCAGATGCCCCTAGAGAGCGCGTCATCTTTTCCCAGATGTAAGGAATGGAAAGCCTGGGGCTCTGTCGGACAGGGCCTCTGTGCTGGGGCATCTCTCCGTCAGATTTGGTGTGCCTGGACCCTACGTCCAGGATCCCTACATCCAGGCTCTGGTCAGAATCACGTGACTCCCAAAGGCGTGCCGGCCCCTCCTCTCTCCCTAAGGGAAGCTTCCAAGTACTCTAGGGAATCTTGTTTTTCCCGTCCTGCGCTATTCCTCCCCACCCTGCGTCGCCTTTGCCCACTTTGTGTACCCACCCCTCACTGATGTCCCCTGCAGGAGGGACCGCCTGTCCAGCCCCCCTGAGAACATGCAGTGACACATGTTGCACGAGTGAACTTCGGGAGGCATAGGAGTCAGGGCTCGAACCCGCATCCCCAGAGTATCCTCCCCTGCCTCTCAGACTCTGGGCCCCGGCTGTCTCAGGGGATCACACTGCCACGTGCTAGCGGCGGGGAACCGGCCGGGAGCTGAGCCCGGACATTCTGTGGTGGCCGGGCCAGGTGGGCCGAGCGGGCGGCGGGCGGAGCGCAGTGGCGATTGCCCGCGCCGCCTCGAGGGGGCCCTGCGGCGGCCGGCGCCAGCGCACAGGGCGGTGCGCTGCTCGCTGCCGGCGGACTCGCTGCGGCCATCGCGAACCGCCACGCTCCGGCCCAGGTACTGACGGAGGAGCCGGCGCTCTTTGTTCCCGGGCATCCTTTCTGCGGCGAGCAGGCGGGCAAGGGCGCGGGCCCGGGGACGCGGGGTGTGGCGCGCAGGCGGGCAGGGGCGCGGGCCGGTCGTGACGGCGGTGCGGGCCGCTCGGAGCCGCCGGCCATGCTGTGGCCGAGCTGTATCCGTGGCTCCGGAGCCGAAGACTGGCCGAAGTGGGGCGCCTGCGACAAGCTACAGGAGCAGCATGTCCCGCATCCCGCTCTTTTCCTGGGGAGCGCGCCGCGGTCCGTCCCCTCTCTGCCTGCGCGGGGTGGGGGCAGGGATGGCCGGCGCGGAGACCACCTGTATTCGTGCGCCCTGGACACCGGCACTAGCCCACGGAGCACCGAGGGGCCCAGACCCCTGGGCCACCGGGCAGTGGTCGCTAAGGGGTGCGGCGCTGGGCAGACTAGTGAGCTGGGCGGCTTGTTTGAAGTGACCTGGAAGTCTAGGTGTGGCTGAAGAAGAGGAGAGCTCTAAGTCTCAGGCCGTGCACGCAGGTGACCTAGTTGGGGGAAAGTGTCATTTGTGGCGCAACGCCAACAGTTAGCTCTCTTGAGAAGGGTCTATCATGCGTAGACCCTGTGGCACTGACTTCACTCCACACTTGAATCATTCCACCCTCTGTAGGATTAATGTAGGATTGTTGAGGCCCCTTGAATTTACTCAGAAGTGATAATCGGACACACAGACGGAGCAGAACTGAACACCCCAAGTTGGTGTGTTTTCTTCAGGCCGCTGTGCTTACTGTTCTTTGTAATGCACTGTAGTTTGCCTTTTGAATGTGTGGCCTTGTGATTTCCGTTCTGCCTTCCTGAGACCCTGGGAAAATGTATTTGCGAATCAGTCAACAAGTATTTAAAGAGCTTTTCTGTGCTTGAGGGGCCCCACACTGTGTGGAAAGGAGTCCCGTGGGGGTGGGGGTGGAGTGGGGTGGGGTGGGGGTGAGGGAGTAAGCTCCGCAGAGAACCACGTGGACGTGGATTGCTGTTGAGTGGAGATGGTGCTCCGTTATCACGTGGTAATAGTGGTGACAACCAAGCACTGAGCCCCGCTTTACAATCATCTTTTCATTTCACCCTTGGAGGGAGTTCCAAAGATTACCGTATTTTAAAAATATGTGGGAGTGGAGGCAAAGGCAGGCTGAGCCTTTGGCCTGTGATCCTGAGAGGTCATGGGACACCTGGCTCCCAGGCCCGGGTTGGTTCTGGAGCACCTCTCCTACTCTTGTAGGCTAGCGTTTAATGAGACTCTGATGCATGCCCAGGAAGCCCATTCCTGGACTTTGGTGCCAGCGCTGTGCACTAAAACAGCTTTAAAAGTTGCCAAGAAGATAGAAATAGTAGGAAACCTTGTAGTCTTGGGTGCTAATTGACTGGCTTGAATAAATTAAAAGTTTGGAACCTAATATTTTAAAAGTGAGCTGCTTTGCAAATTCTTGCAGGGGTTATGGTGAAGGTGTGAACCCTGCTTTGCTTGAGGTGCTGTTGGTGATAGCACGTCATTATTAGAGTTTTGCATATACATGTAACCCTTTTACAGATGAATGAAATGTTAAGTCAGTTCCTTAAAGTCCCAGAACAGAATACAAGCCAGATAGTAAATGAACCAGAAAGCAGTTCTCTACCTTTATGAGGAAAGCCTTTTATTTGCTCTGCCTGGCCCCAGGTTGGGAACTACTCTGCTTTTCCCTGGCAAGAGTTACTTTATATGTCAGGAGACATGCTGCTGCTGACTGTTGGCACTGACAGAGTGGATCTCTCTGGAGAGATCTGAGGTGAGAAAGGACATGAGGAGGTTGGATGGGGTGGCTGTGGTTGGTCTGCTCTGCTCCAGACTGGGTAGGAGATAAGGGGCGAGTCTGCCCATGGCTGGGTGGGAGGGAGTCTGGCTGAAGTTCTCCAGGAAGACTTGCTGACTCAGGCTTATAGTCTTTCCTTATAGGACTCAGGTTCATTGACCAACCTGGACCCCTACAAACAGGGCGCACCAGCCAGTCTTTCTTGAACTTTCCTGTTTGAATTTTGCATCTGAGGGCTGTGTTTCGTACTCAACCCGCAGCATTGTGCTGCACCTACTGCTGACATCACAGTGCAGCCAGAACAAATGTCTCCCATGTCCAGGCTGTCCTGAGAGCAGCCCAGCTTCGGCCCGAATTGCACTGTTTGTGAGCGGACCAGAGCTCCTGTGTGTGCTGCAGATTGTGTGCCTGGGCGGGCAGAACACAGACCTGCCTGGTGTGAACAGAGGAGAAGGCGAGAGAACCACAAATGCATTTCCCAATCTGGTTTGGGGACAAATGACAGCAAATGTGAGCAGGCTTCCGAGTACCTCCATGTGTCACAGAGACAGCAGCAATGCCCTCTCGTTGTTGTTAGGTGCTACTAGTTATTTTGGTTATAACCACCCTGTGTACAATGAAACGCTGCCTGGCCTGTGTCCTCCCACCATCATTCCATGTTTGAGCCCATTTTTGCAGCCACTGTTCAGTTCAGTGTGCAGCCAAGAGCCTGTCTGTCCACTTCATAGACCCTTAAGTTTTTTCAATACTTATATTTTAAAAATACTTTTTTAATTGAAACAAAATATCCCAAAAGGCAGAATAAATGGAAAATTGCACTTAAGGAGTCCCTCTGAGCACTTGTAAGTTCCCTGTTTATCCTGGAAGTCTCACTGGCAGCTTCTCCTCTTTTTCTCCCCAGGCCTTTGCAAACATGCCCCTGGGCTCTGCAGGCTCAGGAGCCATGTGTCCTTACCTCTGATGGCCTGAGGCTTTGCCAAGATTCTTGTCATCAGCTGCCAGTGAGTGTATTCCTGATGCATGGTGGCCTCACTCATCGTTGTTGTGATCCATAGGGTTATCACTGACTGATTCTCAAAACAAAAGTGTATTGCTAGGCCATTCTTCCTAGTCTGTCTCAGCCTGGAAGCTCCACTGAATCCTGTTCAGCATCAGAGCAACTTTGTCTCTGCTGACAGACCATTACGCAGAAGGCGTGAATGCTGGTCCTGAGCTGCCTCAGTCACTAACAGCAGCCCCCTTTTTTTGTTACTGTGTTTTATCTTAGAATACATCGTGTTGGTAGTGTAGGGCACTTTCTGTACCTTATATCTTCCTCACCCATACAAGGCACACCTATTGTTTCTACTTTATGGAAAAGGCATGAGACAGCTCTCTTGGAGATCACCAGCCTCTACTGGGTTTGAACCCGGTCTACCTGGGACAGTAATAGTGCCTGGTGATAGTGTGGCATCCTGGCCCCAGCCTGTGAGTGATGAGGAGGTGTGAGATGGTTAGCATGTCCACAGTGAGCTGACTGCATGCTGCCAGACTCTGCACCTCAACACGGCACCCCATTGGGGAAACGGCAGCTTCTTGAACACGTGGGCTGCACTTGGCCTGGTCTGCAGCTGGCCAGTGTCTGGGCATGACCACTTCCTCAGACACAGAGGCCTGCCTTTGCTTTTTTCTCCTCCTTCCTCCCTTGGCTCTAATTATTTCACGTATTTAAGCTGCTTTCCCCCTTCTTCTTCTCTTATGAGAAGAGATAATGACACTTAATGCATCCTGTGAGCTATGCTGTTGGAGAAAAGTGCGGAATATCCTGAGGACTGCCAAAAGAACAAACAGATAGTCTTGGAGAAGGTGCAGCCAGAGAGCTGCTTGGAGACAAGGATGATAAAGCTTCATCTCACATACTTTGGTCATGTTGCTAGGATAGGCTGTTCCTTGGAGAAGGACATCATGCTCGGAAAGGTGGAGGGACAACAAAGGAAAGGAAGACCTTCAACCCAGTGGATTGAAACAGTGACTGCAGCAATGGGTTCCAGTATGTCCAGATTGTGAGGTTGTCATAGGATAGGACAGGGTTCTGGTCTGTTGTTCATAGAGTCTCTCAGAGTTGTATATGGCACTTAAAAACAACAATTCATCCTTCACCAGCCTGGTTTTATTTTTTACTTCTGTACATTGGGTGATGTCTTCCAGATGCCCGCTGTACAGGAGGACTATTGCCTGCAGACCTGCCCAGGTGGCTGCTCCTGGCCGGGGACTGGAAGCATGTGGCCTCCTGAGTATGCAGCACCAGACAGCAGCGTGCTCTTTGTTGCCTTTCTTGTGCAGACTTTAAGAAACTGATTAGCATAGTAAAAAACAAATCCTGAAATGTGCATTAAGGATTTGCTGTATTTTTAGAAACAAAGAACTCCCTGGAAATGACCAGGGCCAAGACTGAGAGGTGTGGCCTGTAGGGTGGGTTGTCATTTTCCCTGGAGAGACAGAGTCCTGGATGTGGAAAGTGATTCTTGCACATAGAGGATTTCACATTCATGCTCACTTTAACTTGGTACACATCTGCAGGGCTGCCTTTACACACTGAAAGCTTTCTAAGAAGCTAAGCAGGCCCACATCTGGCCCCGGGCGCGCCAGGCCATTAGTGAGGGTCTGTGCAATGTACACATTCCTCTTACGCCGCCAGGACGACTGCCTTCATACACAAAAGGCCTCAATTGACTGGGTCTTGGCATTCCTCTCCACTTTGTAATCCATCACCTTTCTTAAATATCTTCCTGAGCATTTAGCCCTCTCACAGTTGGTCGTTTTGGACCCAGATCAAAGATTCATTCCAGCAAAAGGCAGTATGGTGTGTGGAAAAAAAGTTGGGCTATGGCTCCCCAGGGGCGGAGGCGGGAGCCCCCTGGGGTGATCTGGACCCTGGAGTCTGGACATGCTTCTGCAGTTCTCCTTGTCCCCTCTCCTGCCCTTCATCCCTAGGGGATGGATGCCAGGGTTGTGCAGGTAAAGTGCTTCTCTGTTGAATTTTGTGTGCTGAAGTGTTGGACCTGCACTCTCGGGGTCCGTGAGTGATGAGACCGTGAACCAGATGGGGATGGCTGTTTGTTCCCTAGACTCCATGTTTTCTGTGGTCTTGCAGAATTTCTATGGACCCAGGCCTATGAAGCTTGAGTCCCCTTGCAAGGAGCACCCTTCCGTGTTCTTAAAAGATGCTGCCTCATCCACTTCAAGAGTGCAAGTTCTGTGGTAACCACATTGAGGTAATGGCTTGCCAGAGGCCAAAGGTGACAGATGGATTTGTCCTGATAGACTACAGGACAGGTCGGTTTTCAGCTCAGCTTTTCTGGAGAGATCAGAAGATTAGAAGGCCAGCTGAAGGAAGGGGCTATATGAGTCCAGTACTTTCTGGGGAGGAAGCTGAGAGGCTATTTGGCACAGGCCCTGAGAAAGAAGGGATTTGTCATCACTGTTGTGCAGAGCCTGTGGGGGACTCTCTAGTAAGGAAAATGTCTTTGCTTCTTAAGTTAAATGTCTTTTCATTCACTGGACCTTGTTCTACAAAATTATTTTCTTAGTTTTACATTTAAAGTGCACTCACTATAGATTTTAAAAGGTGGAAAAATACTAAGGACATAAAAAATAGTTCTTTATAATATCGTGTTCTGAGTGGCTACTATTTTGGGCTGTTTTACATGAGGAGTTTATTTTCTCTGCCTTTTGAGTTTACGGCACAGAGCTGTGTCCTATTCAGTGTGGCAGTCTGAGTTTTCCATCTGTAGATGACTATTCATAAGCAGTGTTCTGAGCAAGAATCTAACTCTGTTCCTCTACGGATGCAGAGACTGGACTATGGAAGTAGCTACCACCGTTAGCTGCAAATAGAAAGTTTGGGAGTTTGGGTCCAACCAGAGGTGCCTGAAAAGAGGAAACTCAACAGTGGAAGCCTGGAGGAGGTAGTTTTTGGGGCACAAGTGGGGCTGCCCTGGGCTGGAGTCTGCTGAGCAGCATCTTTGGTCTATTTTATATGAATATAGTATAATATACTAAACCCCTTTTCACTTGTAATTTACATCCTATTCCCCCCACTCCCCTTCTTTGCCATGGCCTTTTTAAAAACTATTTTTAGAAGAGTTGTTTGAAAATCCTTCTGCATAACCTTTGAGTAAGTCCTAGTGCTGTTTTGGGAAGGATTCCTGGCCTGCGAATCTGGGTGGGAGAGCAGCACCCTCCAGAAGCCCTGGTTTATGTGTTCAGATTGTGGTGAGATGTTCTGGTCTTTGCAGGCCTTCTGCCCCTGGCTGAGGGGCGAGCTGCAGCTCCAGGAAGAGGAGAACGAGCCTGATGGAGCTCTCTGATGAGCCTGTAAACTTCATGATTAATGGAATGAAAGGCAGGAAGAGTGTCTTTTGTTAAAATAAGAAAAGAGAAAACAGCCTTCAAGCTTGCTCGGTTTTATTTCCAATTAAAAGTCTCTGATTTTGTTTTGGAGAATGGTTTTAATTTGGATAAATGATTCCATCTGGGAGCTGCATGCCAGGACCTATGATCTATAAGTGTAATTACTGAAGGTTCCTGACTGAACAGCACATGGCCTGCTGTGGCTTAGCCTCAGGGAGTTGACGCTTAAAGCCCTGCATCACTGGCAGGAGGCTTTCTCATGAGCCAGTTTGTAAGCATTTGTGATAAGTTGGTGAAACTTGCCAGGGCCGGGCAGCATCCCCAGAAAATGTAGCTGTGATGCCCACCTGGCTGGGTTGGCTTAATTTTTGCCCTTCCAGATCATGTTCACAATTGCAAGTCAGGAATGTAAACAGTGGTGCGCTTCTTTCCCCTCTGAAAGTGCTGAACCAGATGGGCCGGCATCTCTTCCATTGTGGGTTATTTGCAGAATGTAGCATAATATACCAAACCCTTTTCCATTGGTAATTTATGTCCTATTCTCCCTACTCCCCCTCTTGGCTCCCCTCTATTTAAAAACCTATTTTCAGCAGAGTGGTCAGATGGGCATTTGGCCCTGGAGAAGGAAGGATGGCGCCAGATGAGGGCTTAGCTCCCTGCAGAGGACAGAGGACTGCTCTAGCCAAGGGTTGAGAGGGTGTGCTTTTGAAGAAGATGTAGATGGGGGGAGATCCTGGAAACACCTTGGGGAAGAATGAGTGGCATCAGGGCACATAAGAACAGTGCCCTGGTAGGAATGTGCCTGATGAGCCCAGGATCAGCAAAGGCAATTCATGCAGGCAGGAAAGACAATGAAATGATGCCTTCTTTAAACCAGGCTGCACATCACTGGCCCTGCTGGTGTGACAGCTCAAATCTGCCACCATGTTAAAGACAAACACTCACTTATATTGTGGAGAATACAAGTCAAGACCTTTGATAAGAGGAAGGAGAGCAGTAAATGACAATGCAGTGATGATTTCTACCAGTGAAGCTATGTGGTTGCTCATTAGTAAATGGCAGCCTAGACTAGCTCAATTTTCTAGCTGTACTAGGATAAGCAGAGTGTGGCCAGGCCATAGGAAGCTGCTTTTAGGTTCAGAGGTCTCCACTGTCGCTTCTGGTGTCCAGCTGCACCGAGACATACACATTGTAGGAGTCATACTTTGGTGTGCACATTTCTACATTCTGTGTGTGTCCTAGGGACTCTGACGACATAGTCTATAGAGAGTGCTGCTAACCCAAAGACTACTAGCAGCTCCTTTAGAGAAAGAGGGCAGTCTTGTCTTGCTCTATTTACAACCTTGTAAACCCTCTGGAGAGATGCCTATGAGTCAGCTCAGGACCAGGCTATGAATGGAAGCACTGGGGATGGTGGTGGAGACTATGAGAAGTCTCAAGTGAATACGAGAGTGGGATTCTTGGCCTGGGGCGTCCTTTCATAGCTGGGCTTCAGGTTGTTCATTAAGATAGGTGGCTTCAGGAGGTCCTCCTGGTTTGTTCCTTGTCCATCTGCTAATCTTCCTATTAAAAAAATCAGATACTGGGAGGATTGACTGCAAGGGTAGAGAAGGGAGGGGCTTCCAGGGAACAAAGAGACAAAGCAGGTTGTGCCACTAGTGAGATTATCAGGTGCTCCTCTGCAGGTCAGTGCCAGAAGGCTGAGGGTCTAAGAGCAGGCCAGAGTGAGTGCCCTAGGAAAGGTCTGCTGGAATTTTACAGGACTGTGAAATGGCGTGATCCCTGGGAAGGTAGTGTCTGAACTCTGTAACTGCTTTATCAGGGAAGGAAGCCTCAACATCAGTAATAGCAGCACAGGCAGATTACTTGAGGTCAGAGGTCAGACATGTACCCTTCTGCCTCTCTCTTTACCCACCAGTCCTACCATCAACTGACCCTACCCTTCCACAGCATCTCCTCTGCTGAGTTTGGCAGTTTGTTACAATGGCCACATAGAATTCACAGACAATATTCAAGATTATGGAACTAGTTAGGGGAAGTGACAGGTTACAGTTCAGGAGCAGGACTAACTCAGAGTACGATTCTTCATGCAAGACTGCCTAGAGATGGGGCTCTTCCTTTAGTCTCTGCCCTGGGAACTGTGTGTTACAGAGCTATTCAGGCCCTGCTGAGGCAGGCCTTTCTCTGATCCTCAGCCTCTGACCTTGGCATCAGCCCTGTGGGTCAAGTGTTACTAAGGTCTCTCAAATCCGTTGTTTTTGAGTGTCTGCCATGGCAGGCTACTCTGCCACAAGCTCCGAATTCTGGTTCTGTGGGGTAGGCCTCCTAGCTCCCCTATAAATTCTGGCAGGCAACTGATGTTCCCAGTAGGCCTCCCATCCATGGCCATCAGTTTTCTCCTCTCTTCTGTGGGCTGGAGCTGTCTAGAACTAGTCTCTTGACTCTGCTGCCCTGGCCCCAGCTCTGTCTCTTGGATCAAGGACATTTCAGTTCATGGAGCTCAGGTCCAAGGAATAAGCTTGTGCTGCTTCTTCGCTGGTGTTGACATCTGTTTTTTGCCTTGAGCTGAGCTCCTTTTAAGACTGACCCATCACCACCTCAGTGTTTTGCACACTTGACTTAACATGATCTTACCCCAGAGGTTTTTAAATTCAAGTGGGATAGACTCAAGATTTTTTTCTTGGTTCTTATGGACTTGTTTTAATTCTCTCCAACTTCAATTTGAACTTGCACATGAGTAATTGAAGGTTAATTACACAGTCTGCACCTGGTCTGGTTTTTGACTGCTGATACTGAGCTTCTCCAATGATTCTTGATTCTTTCTACATATATGTTCAGTCATATTCCAATGTAACCCATTAAGTGAGGTCCATGTGTAAAGTTGCTTTTTGTGTGTTTTTTTAAATAGTTATTTGCTATGAAAAAAAAAATCACTGAATGTATAAAATTCAGCCATTCACTTTCTAGCTTCATTTCTGTCACCAAGTCTGTACTTTCTTCCTCATTGTTTCCAACTTTTGCATGGAAAATCATCCAAAAATGGTTAGACCAATAAGTTGACAGGGAACTTTTAGAAGGGTTTAGAAGAGTCTGTGGCACCAGAGCTATCACTGCTAATGTCAGATGGAGCCTGACTGAAAGCAGATAATACCAAATGAATGTCTGGTTTTTTATTGACTATGTAAAAGCATTTGACTGTGTGAATCAAACAAACTATGGGTAACATTGAGATGAATGAAAATCCCAGAACACTTAATTATGCTTATACAAAATCTATGTTGTTGTTGTTATGTGCCTTCGAGTCATTTGTGACTCATAGCGACCCTATGTACTACAGCCCTAAACCCTGCTCTGTCCTGTGCCAATCACACTGCCTCTGACACACCTATCCCCATTACCCCAGTCACTGAATCAATCCACCTCATAGAGGGTCTTGCCCTCCTGCGCTGTCCCTCCACCCTACCAAACATGATGTCCCTCTCCAAGGACCTGTCCCTCCTTACAACATGTCCAAAGTATGTCAGACAGAGCCCCAGAATCCTTACCTCCAAGGAGTAGCCTGGTTTAACCCTCTCCAGGATGAATCTGTTTGTTTTCTTGTCAGTCCAGGGTACATTCAATACACCACAGCTCAAAGGCATCAATTCTCCTTCTATCCTCCCTAGTCATTGTCCAACTCTCTGATGCATAACAAGTCATTGCAAAGACCATGGCCTGTGTCAGGCACACCTTAGTCTCCAGACAGACACTGTTGCTCTTGAGTACTTTAGAGAGGTCCCTAACAGCAGACTTTCCCATTGCAATACGTTTTTTTATTTCCTGGCTTCTGGTGCCAAGAGTGTTGACTGTGGAGCTGAGCAAACTGAAGCTGTGAACAATCTCAATCTCTTCACCATCCATCCTGATGCTACCAATTGGTCCAACCTAGACCAAAAAGCTGTTTTCTGAACAGAACAAGGCAAGGCTTAATGGTTTAAAATAGGTGAAGTTATGCATCAGGGTTGTATCCTTTTTGCATACCTGTTCTATCTGTATGCTAAGCAAATTATTTGTGAAGCTAGACTCTATCTGTGAAGAGGAATGTAGCAATAGGATCAACCGGAAGACTCATTACCAGTCTGAATTATGGAAATGAAACAACCTTGTTTGCTGAAAAATCAGAAGCACTTGAAACATTGTGGCAGAACATCTAGGACTACAACTTTCAATATGGATTATATCTCAATGTCAAGAAAACAAAGGTCCTCATCACTGGGTTAATAGGCAACATCATGTTGGATGCATAAAGGATCGAAATTGTCAATAAGGTCATCTTACTTGAATCAGTAATCAACATGCTTTGTAACAGCAGTCAGGAGATCCAGAGATGTATTCTATTGGAGATGTCTGCTGTTTGGGACTTCTCTAAAATACTGACAAGCAATGATGTCAGTTTGAAGACTAAGGTGTGCCTGATTCAAGTCATGATCTTTTTAACCACTTGCTGCACATCTGAGAACAGGACAGTTAGTAAGAGAATTGATGCCTTTAAACTGTGAAGAAGGGTACTGAATATCCCTTGGACTGCTGCTAAAAGAACAGATATGTCTTGGGAAAAGTGTAGCCACAATGTACCTTGGAGGCAAAGATGGTGAAGTTTCATCTCTTATATTTTGGGCATGTTGCTAGGAGAAGCTATTCCTTGGAAAGGGTTATGCTTGGAAAGGTGGAGGTTCAGAGAGAGAAAGGAAGATCCCAAGGAGATGGATTGATACAGCAATGGGGTTAAGTGTGTCAGTGATGAGGAGGAGGATGAGAATAGGACAGGATTCAGGTATCTTGTTCTTAGAGTCATTGAGAGTGGTAATCAACTTGATGGTGCCTAACAAGAAGGAGCTCTAGTGGCTTAGTGGTAGAGAATTGCACTGCCAACCCAGAGGTGCATGGTTCAAGTCCATTTGCTGCCTCTGAGGGAAGAAGATGGACAGGCTCTTCCTGTGTGATTTACTGCCCCAGAAAACCCACTGGAAGGTCAGCTATGACTTGATTCTGACTGTGATCATTAGCAACAGCAGCTCCAAAGGTGCCATTTACCTTATTTACATTGTATTTATATCATTAACAAGTTAACCACTCTCTTTGGCAGACCATAAACACCCCACATTTGCATTGATTTACTAAGCCAAATTGCAGGCTAGACTTTGGAAAAAGACATCATGTTGAGCAAGGTAGAGGATCATGGGAAAAGGAAGACTGAAGGGTATGGATTGACATGTGACTGCAGCCATGGGCTTGTGCATGGTGGAGGTCATGATGATGCTACTGGATAGGGCAGTGTTCACATCTGTGGTTCATAGGGGTCGTTATGTTGACATGATAGCACTTAACAACAGCCAAGCTTTGTGGTTAGAATTACAGAGACTATTGCTAGTATGCCACATCCTGTAACACTGCCTCACAGTGCCTCTTTATTTTAAGGAAAAACAGGATGAAAAAGGGAAGTAATTGAAAAATTCAAGGCATGAAGAGTGGAAGTTTGAAGACTGAAAGGAGAGATTCTGAAATGAGAAAGAGAAGAACTGAAAGCTGAGGAGGAATTCCAATGAGAAGCTTGAGACTCCCTTGGGAAGACAGAGATTTAAGAAGAATGGGAATTATATATGATGTCAGACTTAAAATTTTTTAACAGTATTTCTCAGTGTGGTGTTTGTAGCACTGGCAACCGAATCACTTCCTTGTTCATTGCCATTGAGTCACTTTTGACACAAGACAACTCCACATATGTCAGAGTGAAAATATGTGCCATGGAATTTTCAGTCCTGTTCTCTGAGATACCTCTGGATATAGTTGAACCACCAACCTTTTAGTTGGTTAGTAGCCCAGTTCTTAACCTAAACCAGCCAGAATGCTGGTTGCAACACTGATCCTCCATTGAATTTCTGAAGCTGGAGTCATTATAAGAAGAGATTACCTTACCTGTCTTCTCCTTGGCAACTGTTAGAGTCAAATTATGGACTTTCAGTTAGCAGCCCAACAGGTAATGCACTAGCCACCTCATCCATACCCCCTTGATTAGAATCTGTTGGGATGGGGCTTTCAGGAGAACATGGAATTTACAGCTTGTTCAAGATGGAATGATAGGCCATCTTTTAGGCAGTGAATTCACTGTCTGGGTGGAGCTAGTATGTCAGTCAACACCAAACCATCGGAAATCTTCTGCTCTAAGTGGAGGGTAGGTCTAGGTAGCTAATGGGCCACTGTGCCTGAGGTAGACAGTGTTCTCTGTTCTCTGTTCCTCTCCCCATCCACCCATTCATCTGTTCTTTTTCCACCATTGTCTGTCCATTAAAGGCACATATGACCAGATGGAAGAAGCTGTGTGGATGAACGTACAGAGAGGATCAGAGGGTAAAGCTGGTAAGAGGGCACTGCCTGTAAGGACTCAAAGGAGGGGAAGTTGTCAGAAATGCAATGAGCCCTTAGTGAGATGAGAAAAGGTGGAACCTGCAGGCCCAGGTGTTGCTCAATGGCTTTTGTGTCTTCAGAAAAGCAGATGGTTGCAGCCTGGAGAAGGTGCAATGACTGACATGAGACTGGAGTGGAAGGGGATTTCAGAGGTGAGAGAAGAGATGGCCTACCATGATTTCCGTGAATGTGCACAGGGTGGCGTGTTTCCTTCTGGTTTAGGTGACACAAACTCTCAGAGACCTTGTGATTCAAACAGATCTCACAAGCATTTTGTTATTCAAGACAGTATGACAGTGTAACAGCTTTGAATGAAGAAGGATACAGTTCTCATAGGCTAGCACAGTATGTGCCTGCATTTCTCCGTCCCTCTGGACCATTTCAGCCTCCACTGTGAGGAGCACCCTGTTTGTATCACTTCATTATAGGTAGTCCTCTGCACATGCTACATCCAAAGCATTTATTTCCGTGTTTCTGCATTGCCTTTGCACATTTCTTTGACTTTTGGGTTAATGGCTGTTCCTTTCATGCTCATGCAACTGCTGGCCAGGTTAAAAGCAAGAAGCTTCTAGTGACATTAGGTGACAGAATAGACTACCTCACAGACTTCCAAAGCTGCAGATCTTATGGAAGCTGACCACCACATTTTGTGGAATGGCTGATGAGTTCAAACCTCT
The DNA here is from genome assembly GCF_000299155.1 of Elephantulus edwardii. Taxonomy (NCBI): domain Eukaryota; kingdom Metazoa; phylum Chordata; class Mammalia; order Macroscelidea; family Macroscelididae; genus Elephantulus; species Elephantulus edwardii. Next base: position 550,374 of record NW_006400089.1, on the reverse strand, counting down.
GACCTTTCCAGTTGGCAGATAAGTGCTTTACTGCTGCTCCACCAGGGCTTTTGGTGTTGGGCCAGTTACTTGTGAGTACAGGCTGTTTGTTCCCTCCGCCTCACTGGGGTGTGGGCCACGGTGGCTTTGCTGTGATGTGGCTGTGGTGTGGGGATGGTTCCAGGCAGTACTCATATTCTGGGTGGGGTGGCCTTTGGCACAGGCCATCAGAGCACATGCCCTGGGGAACCGCATTCCTTCTCCCCAGCCCAGGCCCGCTGCCAGAAGCTGCTGCCCAAGGTAGGGTGGTGCAGGCTGTGCCAGGCAGCCCTTCACAAGCCATGCCCAGCATTCCGCCTTGTGCAGAGGCCAGTGTGGCAGTTGGAAAGGGCACAGGGGCTGGGGAGCAATGTTGGTCTTGGCCATGGCCGCTTTGGGACCAAGACACTTGCACAGTGTCCAGTCCTGCTATTGCTGCTGCTGATAAATAACCTAGCAGAGTTCTAAACAGCTTCAGGTTTCTTGTTTTGGGGGCCAGTACATAATTCACCAGTGAGCTGAAGCCAACAGGGACTTTGAGCAAACTGGGATCTCTGTTGTCTATGTCCCTCCCTTTGACCACTGGGGTGAACTGTCCGTTTCCACAGGACCATGTATGTTGGTAGGCTGTGTGTTTTTAGGAAAGAGATAAAGCTATCAGATTTTCTATCTCCTGTGGTGCCAGATGGAATTGAGCATGGGAGGGCCTTGGCTCAACTGCTAGGAGCCAAGCAGACACCGCCTGGGTTTACTCTGGGGGTGAAATGAAGGAGCAAGAGCTGGGGACTTCTGCCAGCACCCTTTATATTTGTGGGACTGATAACTGGTAAATCGTTTGCTGGTATCCTATGGCACTCAGGTATTTAAACTGAATATTACTGAGCAGTAAAGGTACACAGTAACATCAGGGGTCTGAGGGTCCTTTTTAGTAGATATTAGGTGTCATACTTAGGTTTTTTCCTCACATCTTTACTTATTAACCTTTTCAAGGATTGTTGAATCATTGCAAGAACATAGAAACAGCCCAAATGTCCAACCACAAACAAATGTATTTAGAAATTATAGTACATTTACACAGTGGAATTCTATGCAGCACGTAGGAGCAATGACTTTGCAAATTATGACCTAACTTGGGAGGGACTAGAGAGCATTATGCTGAGTGAACTAACTCAGTCCCACAAGGATAAATACTGTATAAAACCATTATTGTAGAATGAGTATAAGGATCCAAGAGGGATGAAGAGATTGGAAGCAGAGGTATGAGGATGTGCAGGGTTGGGGGGGTAATCATGGGGTTCTACAATTTGTTGGGTGGGTGGATGAGGGAAATTGAAATAATTTGTTCTTGAAAACAATGTATTCAAAATTTGTAAATAAACTAGTAGAATTCTTTATTTTATTTTTTTTTTTAAAGACACCAGTAGCTAGGCTCTCGGTTTCTTCACACTGCCCTGATATGTAAGAGGAGTGGAAGTGGTCCTCCTCAACCTTCCCAGGTCTCTGCTGGCTGTTGCTGGCTGTTGGCCTCCTGAGGCAGGGCCATCTGCTGGGGGGGCACAGTGGCTCAAACTTGCTTGCACATCTCCCCTTCCTGAAGCCTGAACTCCTCAGAGGAAAGAATCTTCATTGTTACTGTGGTGAGAGTTGGAGATACCTTGGGCCAGCTGCAAGGCCTTGGGGTGACTTAGGTCACTTGGAACTTCTGTCTGTGGAATGCAGGAGGAGGTCAGTGGCCAGGGTAGCCCTAACCCAGCTGTCCAGCAGTGGTAAAGGTGGGGATTTCACTGTCTGAGAAGGCAGTTCAGCATTCAAACAAGAACATTCCAGAAGTTGATTTTTTTAAAAATCAGGACAAAGAGAGTTGCTTATAGTTCCCAGGGTTTCGTTAAGGTTTTCAAGGCTACTATTTTACTTCTTGAAGTTTTGCTTTGCAATTATTATTTTTTTCTTTTTTTCCATTTTAAAAATTATTATTATTCATTTTAATGAAAATTTACACAGATTTTGGATTTCCATCCATTCCTTGTTGCACTTTTCTCCGTCCCCACCCCTCCCCTCCAGTTCATTCTTCTCTTTGAAAAGTAAAAGAAAAATTCTTTCATTGTTACAGTCTCCCCCCAAGACCACTCCACTATGCAGCCTTCGTTCTGGACTCATGTAATGACAATAATACCTAATCATATATCCCTTTTAAACAGTTCTCTCATATGTTTCAATGCAGTATACATAATGTATTCCATCTTTTTCAGTCTCCCCCTCAACCTCTATGTCCCAGCAATTCCACTACTGGGAATATACCCCAAAGAAACCGTGACCGCCACCCAAGCAGATATATGCACACCCATGTTTTATCGCGGCTTTGTTCACAATAGCAAAGAGTCAGAAATAACCTAAGTGCCCATCAACAAATGAATGGATAGAGAAGCTGTGGTATATTCACACAATGGGATACTATGCTTAGTTGAAAAACAAGGAACTCATGCAATATTATTCAGAATGGATGACCCTGGAGGACATTATACTGAGTGAAATATCTCAGTTACAAAAGAACAAATACGGCATAGTGCCACTGTTGCAATTATTTTTCATGAAGTCTCTTTCTTAGAGAGCTGAAACTTTTGGAAGAGAGTAATTTATTCCTTATTTTCTTGGAAATTATTCACATTTGAATTTATCATACTACTGAAAGTTTGTTAGGTGCCTGTGATTAATATCTAAGGGTTTAGTATAAAAAAATAATCACCTCATTCTTTGTAATACACATGTTCTTTTGGGGTGCAGTATGTTATGAGAACTTCCTCAAAATCCATACTGCAAAGGGGCAGGAATGAGTTCCCATATCTAGCTCTCAAATAAATAAATAGCGATCATGGTATAGACCAATTGTTGTTAGATGCTGTTAATGGCTCTGAGTCTTGCTCTAGCAGTATGTAATTTCTCATTTTGATATTAAAGAGTTTTTAGTTCTTATAAAAATACAAGGGATGGGGATCCAAGATGGTGGCAGAGGCAGAGACAGCGTGGTGAGCTGCGGGAGCAACGAACCACTTAAAGGAGGGCCATTATGGCCTTCCACAGACTTTGGCTTATTGATAATTGAACACTTCAACAGTTGATGACTGGCCCTCAGTGAAGATCGAGGCTCAACAACAGGAATTCAAGGATTCCCAAGGAGAAATGGGTGAGTCTCGTGGCTCCCAACCCCTTCCTACAGAGCCTATGCTGCGCTGCACAGCCGCTGCAGCTCCATGAGGCTTCCACAGCTGGAACGAATGGATTCCCTCACCCAGGATGGATGCTGGGCACCAGCCCTCCTCAGGACTGGTACAGCGAAGCCACCACACTGCCGCAAGGTGGACTTGTTCTGGAGGGAATTCTTGGAGCCAGGATGGCAGCTGTGGAGGAAGCAGGCACTTGCCGGTCGCCCACACAAGAGGGGCCGTGCACCCGCTGAGCGCCCGTGCGGCAGGGTAGGGGGGTGCACCCCCAATAGCCGCCCTTGCTGGGGGGGGGGGGCCGCACGCCTCCCGCCAGCCTCATGCGCTGGGGGGTGTGTGTGTGTGCACCCTGCTGGCCGCCTGCGTAGGAGGTGGGGGATGGGATGCATGCCCACCATCTGCAGGTTTGGGTTTCCTTAGACAGGCCAAAGAAGACAATTACCTATGCAATGGATTGCTGAAAGTCATTGTGAGTCTGATGACCTTAACAGTGGCAGCATGCACAAGAGGATCGACATCCTAAATGCACCACATATTTTGTTCTGTTGAATGCTTCTGCCAAAAGATGGTTAGACCTGGGGGGAGTCTGTTCACAATTCTCAGGTTCCCTTTATCATATATAAAGGGGGAGGGCAGTGACACCTACTTCAAAATATAGTATGACCATTTATGAGGGGTGGGTAAAAGTGGCAGTGCTGGATTTGGAAACACTGTCCCTGACCACAGAGTCCTCAGTCAGGCGAGAAGACCAGACTGGGGTAGGGGCAATTGGAGGGGGAGTATACCAGCCAGCTCCTGGGGGGTGTTGCCCTCTGGACGGGCTGCCCTCGACCCCCGGCTCGGGGCGAGCCATCGCGGCCCTCTGCCCGGGGTGGGCTGCCCTCGGCCCCCGGCTTGGGGCGAGCCGTCATGGCCCTCAGCATGAGCTCCTCAGTCCCCAGATTGTGCCATCTGACCCCTGGGTAGGGAAGGAGGGAAAAAAAGAAAAGAGTGCCTGGGGTATCCAGAGAATGTTACCTAGGCCACCTTCTGCCACCCTCCCTCCCAGTAAACCTGAAAGCAACACCCTCAAAGCCCTTCTATTTGTAACTCACAAGTTTGTTCTCTCTAGGTTTGCTCCCTTTCCTATAGGTAACCTTAACTCTGAGTTTTACTCCAGAATTGACCCTGAACTCAGTGCCAGTGACAAAAAGGAAATACAACTGACAGCTAAGGAAGCAAAGGAGGATGGAGCCTCTGGGTTCAACCAGCCATCCCCACTGGACCCACCTGGGAAAACACTTTGCAGTCCAGAGGGGAGCAAATGACAGCAAAATATCTTCTAACAGAGCAAGAAGGCAAGGAGCTTTAACCCAAGACCACCAATAAGGTGATAAAGCATTCTCCCTTCCCCCCATTTACAACTACACCCCTGTTCAGCATGAAGAAGCCAGAGAGTAGGCATCTAATTCCCAAATCAATAAGACAGTTGGTTTAATTACTATTGGAAAATGCTTGTCATTCCTCTGTAGCATCTGGTCCCCATTGGACCCTCATCATTTTCTTCACCTGCTCCCCCCACCGACCAAACTGTGCAGCTCTGCAGCTGCATTATGGCCCATCCTCACCCTTCTGCCCCCAACCCTCACCTCCTTGTACCCCCAATATGTTTTTCCCAATAAAAAAAAAGAGTAGCTTCCCTTGGAATTACATTCTTTATGAATTCTGTAATTTGCAAAATTGCCAAGTTGCTTACTAAACTAAATATGGGGGGGGGAATTACAAGGGACAGGGAAGTTTCTTGTGAAAGTAATTTCTTCTCTCACTTATCTACCTTTTGCCAAGGATTGCAAGACTATGTTCACAAATTCAGTATTTAGGATTGTCTACGTTACAAAAACTAGCCAGATTCTGAAGAAATAGTTTGATCTGCCACATAATACATTCAGTGCCTGGAATCACATCAGCTAACTGTTCAGATGGAGAAAGGATGGTCTGATAGCAGAGCACACTGCCAATACTGTGGGCTTTGTTCAACAGAGCCAGTGGGAAGATAGCATGTCTGGGTACAAGTTATCTTAACATCAGCTGACCCATCTACCCCTCCTCAAAGGGGTTGTGGCCTAATACAGGGCCATTGTCTTCAACTGGTTGGCATTTGGCCTTGGCCCTGGGTAAAACACATGGCACAGTATCACACTGTTGTGGGGACATAACTCCCCCGTCATCTGCTGGGTTTCCATAACATGTTGTTCTGTTTCCAGCTTGATGAATGGGAGACTACGCAGTGTGAATTCATAAACGGGTTCATAAACCTGGTTGCTATGAATGTAATGTTTGCACCTGAGGGCTAAGGAGACAGACACAGGCAAGCAGGGATGTGGCTGGCATTTATGAATCATGTGTCAGGCATTGAGCTCTCTGTGTGTACCTATATACTTGTTCCTTTGTTCATTCATTCATTTATCACCCCTTTCTCTTATGCAGCAAACATTTGTTAAGTGCCAACTGTGCCCCAGATGTAGTTAGCCCTCAAAAATTATAGGAGACTGAGGCTCCAAACTCAGGAGGGTGGAGTATGGCAACCTGCCTCCCTGTCACCCCATCACCCTGCCTCCCCATTATCCGGTCATGCTTCCTCCCTGTCACCCTGCCTCCCTGTTACCCTGCCTCCCTGTCAACCTACTTCTCTGTTGCCCTATCACCCCACTCCTCATACCCTGTCACCTTGCCTACCCATCACCCTGCCTCCCCATTACCCTGCATCCCTGTCACCCTGCTTCCCTGTTACTCCATCACCCTGCCTCTTCGTTACCTCATCCCCTAGCCTCCACATCCCTGTGCCTCCCTTTTACCGTGTCACTCTGCCTCCTCATACCCTGTCACTCTGCCTCCTCATACCCCGTCACTCTGCCTCCTCATACCCCGTCACTCTGCCTCCTCATACCCTGTCACCCTGCCTCCCCATCACCTTGCCTCCCTACCTACCTGTTACACTGTCGCCCTGCCTCCCTTTTACCCCATCACCTTGCCTCCCCATCCCCCTGCCTCCCTGTTACCCTGTCACTCTGCCTCCACATACCGAGTCACCCTACCTCCCCATTACCCTGCTTCCCCATTACCCCATCACCCTGCCTTCCCATCATCCTGCCTCCTTGTTACCCTATCACCCTGCCTCTCTGTTACCCTGTCACCCTGCCTCCCCATTACCGGGTTACCCTGCTTCCTCGTTACCCCGTCACCCTGCCTTCCTGTTACTCTGACACCCTGCCTCCTGTTACCCTGTCACTCTGCCTCCCTGCTGAGGCAGAACAGGGTTTCTGGGCTATCATGGATCTACAGTCTCTGCACCTACTCTTTCCTGAGTCTCTTCCAGAGCCCTGAGTTCTACCTGTCATTGCCTCTTCCACACAGCAGAACCCAATCACTGCTTTCCTTTTGGCTCAGGCCCTCTGTGAGAATCCTCAGCTCCTGTGAAGTCCAAGGGCCTGTTGTTCTGATAACAACCTTTTCTTTGAAGGAGACTTTTGTCACCTATGAAATGTCTCACACTTTATATGAACTTTGTATTTAAACTAGTATAAAATAAAATAAAAAAAAACTCAACCCAACAACAACAAACTCCTCAAAACAAACAAAAGAAAACTCGCTCAGCCTCAGTCCCTGGGCAGCCCCTGGCCGACCTGTTTCAGTACAGATTGTGGCCGGGTGAGCCCTGTGGCAAGTGAAATCCCCATGAGCCAGCACTGGGTTTGGGTCTCTTTCTGTGTCTTAGTATGAAATGCAAAAGAAACTTCAGATGAAGTACACTCGCAGTTAGTAAATGGTAATGAAACATGAGGAAGACTTTGCAAAATTGAGAGAATGGGATTAGTTAGTTTATATTTTGTTTTGCCCTGTTTGCTTTACTGCCCTATTAAGTGTACACAACATAGACTTAACTCCTAAATGAATATACATGTTCCCTAAGAATAAATGGACTCTTGTCTCCCTCAGGACCATTGTCACACTAAAGAAGTTTAGTGCTGGCATAGTGACATCTTCTGACGCCCAGCCTGCACTCAGACTGTCCCAGTTGTCTCCAAGGTGGCTCACAGCTTGGGAGCTGTGGTTTGCACACTGTCCTTGGTTGGGTGTCTTGAGTGTCTGGCAACTCATAGAGGCCCCACGAACAGTAGAAGGAATCTTGCTTGACCCTGAGCTATCCTCATAGTCTCCACCATGCTTAAGCCTCAGGTTGTAGTCACAAGTGTATCTGTCTCACTGAGTGCCTCTTATATCACTGATCCTCTATATTTCCAATCTTAGTGTCCTTCTTCAAAGACTGGCTTCTCTTAGCAACATGTGCAGTGGATCTGAGATGAAGTCTTACTATCCTTGCTTCTAAGAACACTTCCAAGATAGATTTATTTGTTCTGTACTCAAAATTCTTTGTCAAATGTTGTTAGATGTTGTCAAGAATGACCCATAATGACCCTATGAACAACAGAACCTTGTCCTATCCTGTGCCATCTTGACAACCTCTGACATACTTGAGCCCATTACTGCAGTCACTTTGTTGCATGTGGTTGAAGGTCATCATCTCTTTTGCTGACCCTCTACCTTTCCAATCATGATGTCCCTCTTCAAGGAATAGCTTTGATTTGACGTTACTCAGCAACAACAGCAACATACACAAAGAATGTGAGATGAAGCTTTGACATCCTTGCCTCCAGAATCATTCTGGCCTCCTGCACTTTGTGTTTTTTTTGGAAGTCCATGGGTTATTCAGTACTCTTCTCTAGTACCACAGTTGAAAAGCATCAATTCTTCTGTCATGCTTAGTCATTGTCCAACTCTCAGCAGCATAACGAGTGATTGAAAAAAAACATGGCCTGAATCAAACACACGTTAGTCCTTAAAATGGTATCATTACTCTTCAGTAATTTGGAGAAGACCCTGCATACAGACTTTTCCAGTGAAGTACATCTCTTATTCTCCTGACTGCTGGTACCAAGTGTATTGATTGTGGATCCAAGTAAGATGGATCAATTAACATGTCAATTGGTATCCTGTTGATTTTGGGGGCTTATTTTTTTGCGAATGCATTTAGTGCAGCTTGAACGTCTTCCTTCATTACCATTGACTCTTGATCATATATATGGTACTTCTGAAATATTTCAGTGTCAGCCAATTCTTTTTGGTACTAATTCAGTGTATTCCCCATCTTCTTTTGATGCTTCCTGGATTATTCAAGATTTCCCCCATAACATCTCTAATAATTGCAACTCAAAACTTGAACTAGTTTTTTTAGTTATTTCAACATCAGAAATACAGAGTGAGTTCTTCCCTTTTTATTCTTCAATTCCAGCTCTCAGAACATTCTACTTTTGTCTTCTCAAGCTCTTTTTTGACATCTTCTGTTCAATTATTTTACTTCAGCATGTTGTTGTTATGTGCTGTTGAGTCCTATGTACAACAGCCCCAATCGCACTATCTCTGATACACCCATCCTGATTACCCCAGTCACTGAACCAATCCACTTCATAGAGGGCCTTCCTCTCCTGTGCTGTCCCTCTACCCTACCAAGCATGATGTCCCTCTCCAAGAACTGGTCCCTCCTTACAACATGTCCAAAGTATGTTAGGCAGCCACCCGGTTTGACCCTTTCCAGGATGAATCTGTTTTCCTAGCAGGCCATGGTACCCTCAATACTCTTCTCCAGCACCACAGCTCAAAAGCATCAATTCTCCTTCTATCCTCCCTAGTCATTGTCCAACTCTCTGATGCATAACAAGTGGTTGCAAAGACCATGGCCTGTGTCAGATTTACCTTAGTCTCCAGAGAGACACCATTGCTCTTCATAATTTTGGAAAGGGCATATCTTCCCTTTACTTTGACTTCTTGAAGCTATAGGGTAATTTTCAGAGTCTTTTAACATCTATTTTGCTTTTTCCTTTCTCTTCTGTTTTGTAGTGATCTCTTCATGGATGATATCCTTGATGACATCCCACAATTCATCTAATCTTGATATTGGTGTTTAGTGCTTCAGAACTATTCTTAAGATGATATTTAAATTCAGGTGAAATAGACTCAAGATCATATTTTGGTTCTTGTGAACTCGTTTTCATTTTCTTCAGCTTCAGTTTGAACTTCACATGACTAATTGATGGTCTGTTCACAGTCAACACCTGATCTGATTTTGGCTTTGAATACTGCACCTCTTCCAAAGATTCTTTCCTTTTTGGTCTTTGTCAGTATCACAATTCAAAGATACCGGTTCTTCATTGATCTTCTTTCTTTATTGCTCCACTTTCATGTGTGTTCGAAGTAATTGAAAATACCATTAGATTAGGTACACCCTAGACTAAAAATTGGCATGCTTGCACTCTAGCACTTTAAAGAGGTCCTTGACAGGAGATTTGACAATTTTAACACATTGTTTTCTTGACTGCTGCCTCTATGAGTGTTGATTGTGGATCCAAGTAAAGTGAAATTCTTCACTGCTTGTATCTTTTCTTAGAATATCATGATGTTGCTTATATATCATGGTTCCGTTGGGAAACTTTTTTCCCCCTTTATGTGGAGGTATAACTCCACACTGAAGACTATAGTCTTTGAGAGTCATCAAGTCTTCTTTAAATCTTCTTTAATTTCAGCAAGCAAGTTTATGACATCTGCATATCACAGGCTTTTGATGAGTCTTCCTCCAATCCTGATGCCACCACTCTTCATAAAGTCTGGCTTCTCAAATTATTTGCTCAATATACAAATTGAATAGATATGGGAAAGTGTATAGCTCTGATACACAATTCTCTTTATTTTAAACCAGGCAGTGTTCCCTTGTTTTCAAATAACTGCTTGTTAGTTCATGTATAGGTTTTGCAAGAGCACAATTAAGTGTCCTAGAATTCTCAATCTTTTCAGTGTTATTGACAAATTGTTATGATAATCAAATGACTTTGCATAGTTGATAAAATCCAAGTAAACATCCTTCTTATAGCCCCTGCTTCCAAGTAGGATGATCTATTTGTTTTTCTTTTGATATTTTTATTTCAAAAGACTGTTTCCATATTAAAATCAGTACCATGAAATAATAATGTCTTGATCTTGGCTGAAAGCAGAGTACCAGAGGAAGGTCTATGAGTGCTTCATTGATTGCATAAAGGCATTTGACTGTGTCAATCACAACAAATTGCAACTAACTTTGAGAAAAATGGGATCCCGGAACACTTTATTGTGTTTATGTGAAAAGTATTCTTGGACCAAGAGGCAGTCATCAGAACAGAGCAGAGAAACTTTGTATGGTTCAAAATCAGGAAAGATATATGCCAGGGATGCATTCTATCGCCATACCTTTTCAATCTGTAGGCAGAACAGATAATTCAGGAGTATAGACTCTTTCAGGAAGAATGTGACATCAGGATTGGAGGAAGACTCATCAACAACCTGCATTATGTAGATTATTGAAACTGAGAAGGACCTGGAACATTTTTTACAGAAGGTCAAGGACTATAGTCTTCAATATGGATTGAAGATAAAGATTCTTACCACAGGGCCGATTGACAGCACCATGATGGAGAAGAAGTTGACGTTGTTAACAATTTCAGTTTGCTCAGTTCCACAATCAACTCTTTGGCACCAGCAGTCAGGAAATCAAAAGATGAATTGCATTGAAAAAGTCTACTGTCAGGACCCTCTCCAGAACTCTGAGAAGCAATGAAGACAGTCTAGAGACTAAGGTGTACCTGATCCAGACCATGGTCTTCACAATTACATGCTATACATCAGAGAACTGGACATTGACTTAGGATGACAAAAGAAGAATTAATGCCTTTGAGTTGTGGTACTGAAGGACAGTATTGAATATACCATGAAATGTGAGGAGAACAAATAGGTCTGTCCTGAAGAGGATGAAACCAAGTTTGTCCTTGGAGACAAGGATTTTGA
>NW_006400089.1:535358-539130 GCF_000299155.1 Elephantulus edwardii | reverse complement strand
CTTGTTGCCAGGAGGGACCAGTCCTTAAAGAAAGATATCATGCTTGGAAAGGTGGAGGGTGGAGGGACAGTGCAAGAGCGGAAGACCCAGATTAATATAACTGGGCACACAACAACAATAACAACAACTGGTTGCTTTAAGAATCTGGGCCGTTTCCTTGTCCAATGCTGTTCAGTCTGTATTTTCTTGATTCCTTCCATGTGATGAGACTCAGGACAAACATCCTTCAGCAAAACTGTTTCACGAATGTGCGGTGGAGGGCCTCTGTGGTCACAAAAGATGTGGAGTCAGTTCCCCCACTCTGTGGGCCCTGCTGAGGTTGATTGCTGGGCCTCATCTCCCAGATCTTGTCAAGGCTATAGTCCCTCTTCCTCTCTGGACCTTTGACACTGTAAATATCTTGCTTATTCATCACTTGCCTACAAGTATTAACATCAAAACATCATGTTTGCTTGTCTAAATCAGTTATTATATTGAGTTATGGAATGATAGGACTTAACTGTTTTAAGCACTCCAAGAGCACTTGTTATCTCGCAAATTATCAAATAATGACTAGGCCCACTTGCCTGTCTGGCAAGCTCTTCTGAGTTTGAAAGACATTCTGATTGAAAATTTTATTGTGTTCATTCCTGAGATGGTTTATAAATATGACAAAACAAAAATGCTCACTAGTTTATCTTCCTTCAACTTTCCCCTCTTAAAAGGACTCTGAGGTGGTCTGGAGCGAGCCCTGCATGATCAGCATCAACTTCCCAGGCTTGCAGGGGCTTTGCTGTCCTTGTGTGGACATTTTTACAGGGCAGTGGTTTTCAGGTGTCCACAACACCAGTATTAGCATCTTGTCAGATGGGGGACTGTTAGAAATGCACATTTTCAGGTCTCCTCAGACCTTCTGGATCAGAACCCTGGGGTGGGGGCACAGGCAGAGGTGCTGCAGCCCCCAGAGAATTGGGATGCACCCTCAGGCCTGAGCAGCACTTGTCTCAGTTAATCCTTGTTTCTACTGTTAGTAGCATTAGCTCTGAGACTCCAGGGCACAGTTAAACTGCTACCTCTAAAGTTCAGTTTGATTTTGCAATGTTTTACACATATCATCCTATCAGAAGGGTTGACTGTGCTTCTGAGACCTTTCAACAGCTCTGAGAAAAGTTACACCCAGTTAATTGTGTGAAGACCAGCTGAAAGTCTGGCAGTCACATTTGCACCGAAAGTGTCTCAAAGGCAAAGCCTGGCGATCTGCGCCCTAAAGGTGGCGTTTGGAGCTCTGGAGGTATTTCACTCTGCACACTGGGTCCTTGTGAAGAGTCAAAGGCTGCAACAATGTACTTAGGTTCTCTTACATAGGAGAACCTGTTTCATTGCCCTGAACCCCAATTTCTAGGGCTGCATGAGAGTAAAAATGAAAGAGACACCAGCAGCATTTGGGACAGAGAATGAAGGTTACTTTACAAGTGTGGGCTGTACCAGCCGCCAGTGATACTCATGTGTGGCTGTGTCCCCAGCTGCTGGCCTGGCATGTTCTGATAACTTTAAGAGGAGAAAAACCTGCAGTATTTTTTGCAGGTCAGTATCTTATGATCAGATCTGCTAGTGGGCCTTCATCAGACAGATGTGTATTGAGCATTCGTGTGTAAGACCATGCTTTTCATGAAGCAGAAAGTCAAGGAAGGCAGATTCAACAGTGGTCTGACTGCATCAGATGCACTGTGGCACAATTAGCACTGTGGGGCAGGGTGCCCAAGCGTGCTCTAGTGGTCGTGACCCTCCCCTGAGTGCCTCAGCCCCTCTGCCTGTGCACACTTTACTGGATTGTTTTTTAAAAAATAAATACAGCTTTTGGATTTATCTAAACATCATATTGGAAGTATATTGGATATAAATGTATAAAGTTAGAACACAATTGTCTACTTTGGAAAAGTAACTTCTTGCTGCTTATGACCCTGTGTTTGCATCTATTCCATTCTCTCCCTGCCCTCTCCGTTTCCCTCTCCAGAAACACCCCTCACACCTCAGGGCATCCTGTCTGTAGTTATGGGAGGATCATAATTTATCAAATCCTTGTAGACTATTTTCCTGGTAGCACTCCCCTGAGTTCTCTAATTTATTTCTCTTCTTAAGTAGCTTGCAAACATCTGGGCTTGAACGTGGTCTGCATGCAGTGCTAGGGGTCCATGTAGGGCTGCACTATTCAGTATGTAGACAACACCCACAAAGGGCCACTGGGTACAGTGTGACTTGCTGGGTGCCATTGAGGGGACTCAGACTCATGGCAAACTATGAACAACAGATGTGAACCTTGCTCTATCCTGAACCATCTTCAGCCTCCAATTGTTGTAGTCACTGTGTTAATCTTTTTTGTTGATGATCTCCCTTTCTTTCTCTGCCCTCTACCTTACTCAGTATGATGCATCTTTCCAAGGACTGTTTTCTCCTGAAAACATGCCTGAAGTATGTCAAGTGAAATTTCACCATTCTTTCCTCTAAGGAGCACCTTGGATGCCCTTCCTCCAAGATAGACGTGTTTGTTCTTTTGACAGTTCATGTCAGTACACTTCTCCAGCACCACAGCTCAAAGGCATTGGTTCTTATGCCATCCTTATACATTGCCCAACATTCAACCGCATGGGAATCAATTGAAACTACTATGGCTTGAATCAGTTACATCATAATATTTTTTAGAAATATTAAACACTGTTTGATATCATGCACAAACCACACTGAAATTCATTTTGTTAATTAAAAGACAACATTTTGGATACAGGGAGTTTGAATTCGATTAACATAGTCAAGGGCGAATAGATAAAGTCTTTGCTACTTTATCTCCAGTCCTTGCATTTAAACAGATTGTTAAATAGAAATTGAAGGAGGTAAGTTGTATTCTGTTCCATGTGACAGACAGTAAAGAGATGTCCCAGTATATAAATAAAATTCATATAGTTATAAAAATCTAAATATAAAAACCATTTCTTACAGATTTTGAGGTGGCATCCACCATCCCAGTTAAAATCTGAGTAGGAATAATCCAACTAACCTAGATTCTAGTCATCTCTTTCGAAGGGAAAATTAGTGAATAACATCATAGTGTTTAAACTGATATCACTGCTCTTTAGTATTTTAATAAGTCCTTGACAACAGATTTTCTTAGTGCTGACACAGCTTTTGATTTCTTCACTGCTGTTATCATGGATGTTGATTATGAGTCGGGAGTGCAATTTTAAATTGTGCTTAGTTATAATGAACTTAAATTTAAAAATGATAGCACTGTAAAAGTATTTTCCCACTAAACAAAACTTTATATCTTTGTTGAAACTACATTTACATTTCATTTAGCCACTGGAGAAATAAAATACATCTTAATGTTGTTGTTATGTGCTGTCAAGTTGCCTTTGACTCATAGCAACCCTATGTACAGCAGCCCTAAACCCTGCTCTAGCCTGTACCAATCTTATGATACACCTTCCCCCGTTATCCCAGTGACTGAATCAATCCATCTCATCGAAGGTCTTCCTCTCCTGCATTGTCCCTCCGCTCTTCCCTCTCCAAAGCATGACGTCCCTCTCCAAAGACTGATTCCTCTTTGCAACATAAGATTTTGATAATAATAAAAATATATAAACTATTTCAATAGCTTTATATTGCTTGCATGGTAAAATGATAGTATTTTGTAAGTAATGGATTGTCAGATGAAGCCCCAGAATCCTTGCCTCCAAGGAGCAGCTTGGTTTAATCCTCTCCAAGATGGATCTGTTTGTTTTCCTGGCAGTCCAGGGTA
>NW_006400089.1:532356-533847 GCF_000299155.1 Elephantulus edwardii | reverse complement strand
TTTACACTCTTCCTGAATGATATCTTTGACATCCTCCCACAACTCATCTGGTCTTCGCTCGTTAGTGTTCAAGGCCTCAAACCTGTTCCTGAGATGATTCTTAAATTCAGGTGGTATGAAATCAAAGTCATATTTTGGCTCCTGTGGATTTGTTTTAAGTTTTAATTTTGAGTAATGGATTAACTAAAAGATATTTTAAAATAAATTTTCAGCGAAACTCACCTCTGTGACTTTCAACTTTCAGCCAAATAATAGGCCTGTAAAGTGTGTAATGAAACCCAGAGGCACTCATTTCTTAATCCAGTCACAGGGCAACATTTGCCCAGGGATAAACTTCAGAAGAAGGAGGGCAGAAACTTTTGAAGGATGACTAGAAACAAGAACCGCAGGGAGGAAGTGGGCAGAGTGTGGTTACACTGAGGGCTTTGCACATTGTGGACATTATAATTAATGATATAAACAAAATGTGTATGAACAGGTGGATGGAAAACTAATTTCTTTGTAAACATTTTCACAAATCACAATT
Source organism: Elephantulus edwardii (assembly GCF_000299155.1). Lineage (NCBI taxonomy): Eukaryota > Metazoa > Chordata > Mammalia > Macroscelidea > Macroscelididae > Elephantulus > Elephantulus edwardii. Next base: position 533,321 of record NW_006400089.1, on the reverse strand, counting down.
AAATAAGTAAACAAATTCCCCGTTTCTCTTTATTCTGTGTAGCCCACTGTTGTAGCTCAGTTCTGACTCACAGTGACGCTCCCTTGTGTTTCCAAGGCTGTAAATCTGTACCTATTAGGAAGGGTGTCCACCAGGGATGTATTCTGTCTCCATACCTTTTCAATATGTATGCAGGACAGATCATCTTGGATGCTGTACGAGGAGGAATGTGTCATCAGGATTGGTGGAAAATTCATCAACAACCTGCGTTATGCAGTTGACATAACCCAGCTTGCTGGAACTGAGGAGGACCTGAAGCACTTGCTGCAGAAGGTCCAGGGCTGCAGCCTTCAATATGGATTGAAGCTTAAAATCAAGATAACAAAGATTCTCACCACTGGCCAATTGGCAGCATCATGACGGATGGTGAAGAGATTGAAATTTTTAACAGTTTTGGTTTACTTGACTCCACAGTCAACATTTTTAGTACCAGCAGCAATGAAATCAAGAGATGAATTGCATTGGGAAAGTCAGGTGTCAGGGACCTCTCCAGAGTACTGAAGAGAAACAATGTTAGGCTGGAGACTAAGGTCCACCTGATGCGGACTATAGTCTTCGCAATTGCATGCTATCCATCGGAGAGCTGGACAGTGACTAGGAATGACAGAAAATTGATGCCTTTGAGCTGTGGTGCTAGAGAATAGTGTTGAATATACCATGGACTGCTAGGATAAAAACCAGATTTGTCCTAGAGAGGGTGAAACAGGGCTGCTCCTTGGAGTCAAGGATTCTGAGGCTTCATCTGACATATTTTGGACATGTTGCAAGGAGGGATCAGTCCTTGAAGAGGGCTATCATGTTTAGGAGAGTGGAGAGACAGTGCAGGAGAGGAAGACCCTTGATGAGATGGAGCGATTCAGTGATTGGGGTAATGGGAGTGGATGTATCTGAGACGATAAGGTTGGCACAGGCATGAGCAAGATTTA
>NW_006400089.1:510307-532256 GCF_000299155.1 Elephantulus edwardii | reverse complement strand
ATTAATTTTAATGAACATTTACAGAGATTTTGGATTTCCATACATTCATTGTTGCACTATTTTCTCTAGCCCCCCCCAGTTCGTTCCTTTCTTTTTTTTCACCCCTTGAAAGTCTGTTTTAATTGTCCCATTGCCACAGTGTTTGTCAAAACCAGTTCTGATTAATCTCCTTTGTCAGTGTGTCCTTTGCCGAGAGATTTCACCCTGATTCATAAAGAGAACCAGATGGCATATTCTCTTAGCTACTTCCTTTTGAAAAGGGACGCTGTAGGTTTCAGGGTGAAGATCTTCTCTCACTACTCTAAAGGGCACCTTTGGCAATAGGAAACACGTAGACTATTGTGGAGATTGATTTTGGACTTTAGATGCACTGTTATCAATTGTGCTTAGCCATACATGTTCATATCCTTGAAGATAGATCGTGGAACTGTTGTGAAGACCCAAATTTAACTAACAAGTTAAAAGTACGAGTCAAAATTTAAAAGCAATCATATTCCAAGTAGAGGTTCTAACAGTGGCACAAATCAAGTTACAGAGGGAAGGTAGTTCTTAAAATAAAAGGCTTACTGACTAGCACTTTGTCTGTTATAGTATAAAGGTTAGGAATCACAAGATGTAGAGGCTCAACTATGTCATTTATTGTTCTTAAGTCCTGGACCAAATTCCATCTACCACTGGGTTGTTTTACAGCTTGGAAGTCTGCATGCAAGGCAGAGGTGAAGTAAGGAACTGCTTATGAGGTTTTCCATCAAGTCCAACAACTAAGGAATAGTGAGAAGAATTGGGACCTCAGAAGGCTTTTAGGACCAAATAATAGGCTCTTGTGTCCAGGAGAAAAGGAATATACTTACCAATAAAGTTATTGCTCACCCACGGCTCTTCTGGGAGGATCTAAATCGTTGAAGTGTCCTCCTTTGTTTCTAGCTGGGAGCTGAGGCCCGTCAGTCCTGTCAGCCACGAGGACCTGATGTGGACCAACTGTCCTTCAGATCCACACTTAAAGCAAGTGAGTGGGTGCTTCCTCTCTACTCCCTTGCCTATCTGTGGCTCTCGTCTGTGACACTGTCTACTGCAGAGGCCCAGCCTTCCACAGTGGAAGCAATTCTGACCCCCTTTATTACCTTTGGGTGGTATTGTTTATGAGTAAGACTTCCTTTTCCTGACACAGGCCCTAAACTGGCTGCCCCAATAATTTTGGCCATTCTCTGGTCTTTTCTCTTCCCTCTTGATCCCAGTTTTTAAAAGGGAAAAATTTAAACAAATAACTTTTAACAATATAATCTTTTAAGTTTAAGGCTAGAAATATTAACAGTATGATCATTTCCAATCCAGAGATGCATGTTCCAATCAGTGATTTAGGGCTCTTGTACATGGGGTTGCTATGAGTGGCAAGCGACTTGACAGCACATAACAACAACAAGTTGGCAATGTGCATGTATTTTTGTGATGTGCACATTTCTAGTAGATGGTGCTGTTGCAAGGGTGATCAGATTTCTGGGCTCCGAGGTCTGCTTGGGCCTGTGAAGGAGATTTATCACTGTTTTCTCAGAGAATGTGCTTGGTGTCATTGAAGGTAGCACTTGAAGAAGGGTCCCCTCGTGCAGACCCTGCCTCTCACCTTTATGGTGATGCTTGCTTGCTGGGACTTAGAAAGCCTTCTGCAATAGAAGTGAAGTTCTGTGTACATTTTAGGAGTTGTTTTTTGTGTGATTTTACTAGATAATCAAATGGTTGAACAGCAAGGGTTTGAGTGGAGGAGGCTTTTGTGGTATTGGAGTCTACATCTAGTTTCAGGGTACAGCCTCATTCTCCTCAAAGCAGAGCATCAGCTGCACTCTCTCATCAGGCTCTGGAACAAACTTCATTGCCCTTCAGAGTCCCCACTACTTATTGGATGGCGATTATTATTAACTACTCATCATTTATTTAGTCATCTTGCAGGGTTGCTATGGCAGTCAATCCTTTGTGTCATTGACTGTGCACAAACATAAGGATAATTATTTGCGTTGTTATTTGAGTTTAGGGATTTGACTTATTTCTTTTTTAAAAACCTTTTATTGTGAACATTTTTAGACCTGAAGAAAAGCAGTATGATTACGTGTAAAATCTACTGCCACAGCTCAGTATTTACCACGGCTTTGCATGCATGCATCATCATCTTTGCCTTCTCCTAGTCTTCCTTCCTCCTCCACTCTCCTTTACTTTTCTCCTTGTGATAATCCCAGGCCCCACGTCTTTTTAGTCCCATGCTGTAGGTGTATGTCCTTCCTAGAAGCGAGTGCTGCTCACATAATCTGGTGCTTCCGAGAATCCTTTGTGGTACAAGAGTTGCTGTCCTACTTGCTCAGCATGAGGAGGCTTCCCAGATCACTCTCAGAAGGGTCGATCTGAAGCTGGTGTTTCAGAAGTAGGGTCCGAGCATCCTTACCCCAGGCATTTGGCTGCTAGTCCCTCTTTGCAGCAGTTCTTTCTCCCCTTATATTTGCCCCATGCCATCCATGATGAAAAAAGTCATTACCATCGGCTGCTGATTTGAGAGCTGACAAAGCTGGACTACATGGGGTGGGGGTGGGGTGAACAGAGGAGTTTTGCAGCAATTTGGTGATTATGACTAGTGTGATGATGACCTTGGCATCCAAGGAAACGTGGGTGGTGTGATGTCTGATGTCTGCAAGTGCATCAGTGGTCATGCTGTTGACCTTGAGACATATAGTGAAGGCTGTCCATGCCTTGCTGGCTCATACAATGAGATTGGCTGATTCAAGCCTCTGTCAGTACTTTATCTGGAAGGCACCTTCTTCCTCTCCTGGACTGCCTTGAGCTCAGTCCACACTATGCTCCTTCAAGTCTGCATCTAGATACACCGTGGTGTCTGCAGCCCAGAAGCCCAGCTTTGAGTGCTGGGTCTGTGGGCCAGCTGAGTGTGACACACTCCCAGGTCATCACCCTGGACTCCCAAGTGCCGGCCAGCATTGCCTCCTTCTGTCAAAGCTCCCATCCCTTGGAGAAGTCATGCCACTCTCCATATGCCATTGTCCACACATCAGGACATGCCTCCTGAGAGGGACAAGTCTGTTTAAGGGCACGTTAGACAAGGTCTTTGGAGGATCAGGCAGAATGTTTTGTAAATGTGCCTTGTAATGGTCATCACCACTCCATGGGGCCACTTCCCTGGTACATCTGACCAATGGTTTTGCCATGCCCCAGCTGGGGAGACCCCAAGGGACACATAGTGCTGCCCTGCCCCCTCTTGGGTATAACCATGCCGTGTCAGGGGAAGCCTGACATGACTTTCCAGCAGCCTGGGGTATCTTTCAGTTGTGACCAATGGTGAGCTGGGCTCAGGAGGGCATGAAGACAGCCCCGTAGTGGAGGCCTCCCCACCACTCCTGCGTGTGGACAATTCATGCACAGCCAGCCTCCCAGCCAGGTTCCTAGCACAGGACTTAGAATCACAGGAGGGAGCAGAGGAAGGCTTAAGTTCTGAGTCCTTAGAATCAGCTTGCAGTGTTCCAGCCATGCCCATGTGACCCTGGATGGAGAGAAGAAGGTTCCTGAGAACAGAGCTGGGCCTCCCAGTACACCTGGGGCCCTTGGGACTCCCTGGGTGAGGGCTGCTGTCCTGTGAGGGCCAGGAATTAGACTCATAGGGGGACACAGCTTGGGAGCTTTACTTTCTGCTGTTGGGGATGGGAAGTGAACACAGCAGAGCCATCCTGTGGCCTGGGACAGCGCTCCTGGAGGGGTGACTTGTGGGTGCTTCAGGTTGCCATTTGGATCCTTCCATCGCCTGGGCTTGCTTAAACCTGTTTCTCTGGGGACAGCAGATTTATTTTCTCATGAGGGAGCCCACACGGTTCTCATCCACAGAGCAGAAGTGGCCCTGCACATTCTAGAGGGCCCTGGTCAGGGGTTACAGCCCAGTAGCGGCCCCAGCAGATCTGCAGGAGGCTTCTTGCCACTCCCATCTGGATCTGCAGGAAATACGCTGCGCTTCCATCACAGGCATTCTTTGGCAAATGTCATAGTGCGTGCTTTTCAAGCTGTCATGTGACCACTCGGAGCGAGTGCTATTGCCATTTCTGGTGGAATGGTCCCTGATGGGAAGGTTTGCCCCTTAGGGCAGAGGATCCATGCCTTTTCTTGGTAGCTGTGCTAGTGATGGCTGAAAACGATTCCTGCCCTTCCAGGTGCCCCTTACTGTGCCCTTTTGTGGCCAGATATGGTGGCAGCATGGCTTACATCTTTCTTTGGGGCGGCTCTCTAGGCCTGGAGAGGAGTGTGAAGGGGAGTTTATTCTGGCAAGACACATACCATCTGAAAGTGGGCTTCCATCCAGGCCCACACCTTTGTCTAGATAAAGGTTTGCTTCTCCTCCTTTTCACAAGGACACTGCATATGCCCGCATCCCAAAGGGTGATGTAGACAGCAGAATTCTTGGCGAAGAACCTCTCCATAGATGGGACAGAGTGAGCCTGGTCCCAGCTCCTGAACCACCCCGGAATCAAATCTGGAGGCTTGAGAAGTGCTGGCCTATAGCCTCTTCCTTCTTTCCTGTGTCCTGTGAGTGCCTTGCTTCTGCTTCAGGGATGGGCTTTTCTGAGCATGCCCACTGCACATCAGGGGGACACAGAGAAGGCCGCACCATCTGTCAGAACCCCTGCTCTGAGCATCTGTGTCCTCCAGTGTGTCTAGAAGAAGGGGACTGGAAAACCACTTGGAGACCTCCCCAGAGTGACCAAGTTTTTATTTTATTGCACATAGTGAGTTGTTTAATAACACATTATTTTCTTTTTAAAATATAATATTTATTTTATACTGTTTTACTTACAAAGTTCATGTGCATTGTTTTTCATCCTGAATCTTTCCCATTCCCCTTATCCACCCCTCTCTCAACCCATCAAATTGTCTGACCCTGTGATTAATGCCCCCCCATCCTCACCCCTTTGTTCTCATCCTCCTCCTCTTAGATCCTCATTGGAAGAAGACCACATTTACTTTTAAGAGCATCTTCTTCATATCTATCAGTGTACTAATTTTGACCACAGTGGGATTTGTTGTCTAGAAGCGAGGCTCAGAACTCAGAATTCCAGCATCACCTTTACCTATCAGTGTGTGTGCGTTTGTCTGCCTGAGCATGTACAATTGATTTTTTAAGTGGAGCCAGAGAGAACGGTTATTGTCCTTGTTGTTATTTTACTTTTTGGCTATCCCAGGCAAGTTGTTTCTCACCCTCAGGCCTGCTAGTTTGGCCAGATTATGGTTAATACATCCTTAAGCATTCCTTTTAGTTGCCAAATCCCTGTTATTTTGCTAGAATATAGCATGCAGCCAAAAATCTGCAGGAAAAATAATGAATAAGGTGAATGAGGTATATCAGGTAGATGCAGTGGTGATACACACAAATGAGTAACCCTGGTGATTGCTGTTCTCGGGAACTCCATCTGCTTGTCCGTCTTCTCTTTCTGTTATAAAAAGCCCTTTAAGCTCTGAGATGAGTTTGCGAAGAGCTAGAAGAATGTAGCCCTCCACACCCTCTGTTCTCTGTGGGCCTTCAGTCTTGGTTCACAGATACTTTTTCCCCCCTTTGCATATCTGTGCATGCGATATTACACTCTTTTATCCCTTCTTTCAGTGTTCCTTAGCAGAAATAATTTTGCTCATAGTTCCCCTCTGTCAAGAAGCTGTGCTGCAATCCCAGAGGCATGTGGTTCGAGGCCACCAGCTGCTCCATGGGAGAAGGTCCTGTGTGATTAACTACCTCTGAAAACCCACCAGAGGGTAAGCTATAGGTCTGTTTTGACTCTAAAGCACACAGAAACTCTCTTCACATTGATGGTTTCCTATTGTTAAGCTGCTGCTGAGCTTCCCTGACTTGGGTGCCCAGTGACAGCACGTTCTGCCTGGGCCTGCCACACTGCTGTGACTATGTGGAGCCGACTGGCATGGTTTGTAGGGTTTTTAGGAAATAAACTGCCAGTTTTCTTCTTACTCTGTATGTAGTCTGGAAACTCTGTTCCACACCATGACAGAATGGAGGCCTCCACTGATGAATCAGTCTCCACTTAGATGTGAGAATTCTTCTAGGAACTGCAGTTGCTTCTGTTTGTGCTGGGTTAGGCAGGAAGGAGAGAACGCAGTGTGAATCAGTGGACTCCACCCTCTTAAGAGGTGATGTTTTCTAGGGCAGGTAATGCACAGTAAACACATGAAGGGTAGGTGTCATAGAGTTGATGTAGCCACCATGTAACTAACAGCAGCTCTGTGCTTTGCCTCATCCTGACATTCCCCTCCCCCGTGCCCCGCAGGTTGGAAGCTTTCATTGGTAATTCTCCACCTGGAAGGTGAATGATTAGAGGGCATAATATTAAGGAGTAATACAGACAATGAGCTAGCTGTATTAGCAGGGCTGAGAACTTTCAGATGCGGTGTGGTATCACTTTTTGAGATGAAGTTTTGGTAAATATTTAAAGGCAGAAAAGGTAATGGGACAAAGATGTAAAGGTAATGAGTTACACATATAGGCTGCTGTCTGAGCAACCGGTTCAGGATGTTGGAGGACTGGAAGGTGAATATTGATGGGTTACTAGGTAAAGAATGAGTCATCAGTAGTCAGGAGGCAGAATGCAATATTAGATGTGTTCACTAATCTATGCCTAGAAATTTGTGACCGTTGTGGAAGAAAAATATTAAGTAGAATTGGAAATTCTAGAACAATGTGATTAGTAATCACATACAAATAAAATATTGCTTAAGTGAATTCAGGATTTACAGAAAACTGCCAGAAATTGAGTCTAGATTCAAAAGAAGATGAATAATGAAGGCTATCACTGCTGGTGGCAGGTTGATTTGAGCCTTAAGCAGAGATTACCAGAATGAGGATGATGACTTGTGTTTTTATTGACTATATTAAGTCATTCAGCTGTGTGACTCATACTAGATGATGTATAATTTGTGAAACCTGGGACTTCCAGAACTCTTAACTGTGCTCAAATGGAACTGAAGCCAGGCAGCTTCCTCAATGTATTCCTAAGAAATTTTCCCCAGTACACTTTAAAAAGAAATTGGTTTGCATACAATAATTGGTTTATATTGTTTCATTCATGTAAATCATTGTTTTGTTGGGTTTTTTTCCCCCTCCTTCTCACTCCATGCATCAAACTCTGCGATCTTGTGATCCCTCCTCTTCACCCTTAGCTTCTATGCTCCTTCCTCTTCCCTCTTTGGATACCCATATACATTTTACTGGTTATCCTTCTGTTTTTACAATAATGGTCCTATTCTTATGTCCCTGAGTTAATTCACTCAGCATAATGCTCTCCCATGTTATATAGGAGTTTGGGGTTTTTTGCAAATTGTTGCTCATGAGTGCTGCATAGTATTCCATCATGAGAATGTACCACGATGTCTCAATACAGTCATTTGTTGGTGGACATTGGGCTGTTTTCCTGTTCTTATTATTGTAAATCATGCTGCTGTAAACATTGGTATACAAATCTCCACTTGTATCTCAGTTCTGTTTTCCTCAGGATATATTCCTAGCAGTAGAATAGCTGTATCATGTGGAATCTCTATGTTTAACTTTTTGAGAAAATGACAAACTGATTTACAATCCCATTTTATAATCCCACCAGCAGTGAATGAGAGTTCTCATTTCTCCATATCTCTCTAATATTTATTGCTTGCTGTCCTGTTAACTTTGTCATTGTATTTGATGTGAAATGATACCTCATAGTGGTTTTGATTTGTAAATAAAATATATCTCTCATATTTCCACTATTTTTGAGCATTTCTCAGTGTTTCTGTTGACCATCTGAATTTCTTCCTCTGTGAAAGGTCTTTCAATATCTTTTGCCAGTTTTGTAATTTGATTATCAGTTGGTTGTGTGTTTTTTTAAATTTTTTTTTTATTTTTTTACTTGTGTAGGCCTTGTAGTATTCTGTAAATTTTCCTTATGAGACTGACTGGGGGAAAAACATTTGGCAATGACATCCCACTGCATTTCTTAAATTTGGATTCTTCTTCTGGTTTAGTAAGAATAGCAAAACAGGAGTCTAGGCTTATTTATGTAAGCAAAGAAAAAGATTTGTTAGGGAAAAACCTTTGGAAAGGAAGATGTGCAGGGACAAGGCAGCACTACTCCATGACCCTTTGAATGAGGGAGAAGGTGATTCTCCTAAAGACTGAAAGAGGGAAAGGGAGATGCTGTTTATTCATAGAGAGGACAGGGTTTTTAAGTGTTAACTAATCAAATAAGAAGATCATTTTATTCATCGGAAGAGGAGATCATCTGGGATTGGTTTACGTAGAGGGAATAGGAAAATTAAACAGTATGCAGTGCTTTCTTCTGCTGCTGGCAGAAGAACTTTCCAGGTTTTGTGGAGAGCATACACAGATGATTTATAGTCTGAGCATATGCATGATTTAAAGATACTTCAGAAACACTTTTGCTTTAAAGATGGCCTCCTCTAGGTTGTTGTCATTGTTGTTAGGTGCCGTTGAGTCAAGTACAGCCCATAGTGATCCTATGAATAATGGGTCTGAACCCTGTCCTATTCTGTGCCATCTTCACATTTCCTGACACATTAGAGCCCACTGTGGCAGTCACCATGTCAATCCACCTGGACGAGGGCCTTACTCTCCTTCTCCAACCCTCTACTTTTCCGAGCATGATGTCCCTTTTCAACGAATAGCTCCTCCTAGCAACATGCCTGAAGTATGTTAGGCGAAGCCTCATCATCATTGCCTCCAAAGAGCACTCTGGCTGCATCCTCTTCAAGACATGTTTGTCTATAGGATAAACACCACAAATCAAAGGTTAGGCACCTGGTTATTACAAGACACAATGATGTCAGTTTAAAGATTAAGGTGCAACTTGAGCCAAGTTATACCCTTTAATTGAAAAGGTAATTGAACTTATGCATCTGAAAGTTGGATCATGAATAAGGAAATCTAAGAAGAAATGATACTTTTAAACAATAGTATTGGAGAAGAGTACTGACTGTCCCATGGACTGCCAAAAGAACAAATAATTCTATCTTGGAGGAAGTACAACCAGGGTGTTCCTTAGTGGCAAGGATGGCGAAACTTAGTCTCATATACTTTGGCCATGTTATCAGAAGGGGCTAGTTCTTGGAAAAAGACATAGTACTGGGAAAGGTGGAGGGTTGGAGAAAAAGAGGAAGACCCTCAACAAGATAGAGTGACAAAACGACTATAAAAATGGACTCATGCCAGAGATCATGAGAATGGTGCAGAGTAGAGAAAGGTTCAAATCTATTTTTTGTAAGGTTGCTGTGAGTTGTAGTCAACTTGTTAACATCTAACATCACAAAACAAGCCCTTTCAAGACATCTCCTCACCAGAGGGCAAGACAGAGGCACTTTCATGACACCTGAAATCGCTTAGGTATAAGTTTAAGGTTGTTTATCTGGAGATGCTAGGCTGCTCATTTAGATTGTGTTCCTGAGTCTTGTGATACCAGCATTAAGTGAATTACAGATTTTGTGATCTGAACTATTTAAAGGGAAAGTAATTTAGGATAAAAAGGAAAGTTGTTATGTGTCATCAAGTTGCCTAGGACTCATAGCAACAGTAGCTCTGAACCCTGCTCTGAGACAGTGTCACTGACTCCAACATACCAACCCCAGTTACCCCAGTTATTGTGTCAATTCATCTCATCTGGGGTCTTCCTCTCCTGTGCTATCCATCCTTCCAAGCATGATGTCCTTATCTAAGAACCAATCCCTCCTGGCCACGCGTCCAAAGTATGTGAGATGGAGCTTCAAAATCCTTGCCTCCAAGGAGAAACTTGGTTTCACCTTCTCAAACACAGACTAGTTTGTTCTTTTGGAGGTCCATAGTATGTTCAAAACTCTTCTCCAGCACCGCAACTCAAAGGCATTGATTCTTCTTCTTTCCTCCTTAGGCATTGTCTAGATCTCTCATGCATAGGAAGTAATTGTGAAGACCATGGATTGGATAAGTCATACCTTAGTCCCTTCTGTTGTTTCATAGAGTTGGAAAGGACTCATAGCAGAGGCAGTTAGTTGCATGGGAGGAGATGGCCCATCCTTGCCCTGTGGAGAGGCTGATGTCCCCTAACCTTGTGCCTTCTGGATTGCAGTGCAGCTTCTTGACACTAAACGACCAGAGCTCCCTGACATTTACTCTTTAGGACTTTGGAGAGGCTTCTGACTAGCAGACTTTCCCAATGCAATTTGTCTTTTGATTATCTGACTGCTTTTGTCAAGAGTGTTGATTGTTGACATTATTAACAGCCTCCATCTATTATGGTGCTGCAAGTCCCAGTGGTGAGAGTCTTTGTTTTCTTGATGTTGAGCTTCAGTTTATATTGAAGACTACACTTCTTGACCTTCTGCAGCAAACACTTCAGTTTCTCCTGAGTTCCAGCAAGCAAGGTTGTCATCTGCATATCACAGGTTGATGAATCTCTGATCCATCCTGATGCCACTTTCCTCCTCATAAAGCCTAGCCTCACAAATTCTGCTTACAGATTGAAAAGGTATAGAAACAGGATGTATCTCCACACTTTCCCTATTTTGAGCCATGCAATGTTTCTTTATTCTGTTCTTGAATATAGGTTTTGCATGAGCACAATCAAGTGTTCTGGAATTCCCATTCTTCTCAAGGTTAGCCACAATTTGTTATGATCCACACAGTCATATGCCTTTGCATAGCCAGAGACCCAGATATCATTCCTCTGGTTGTTGTTGTTATGTGCCATCAAGTCGCTTGCGACTCATAGCGACCCTATGTACAACAGCTCTAAACTCTGCTCTGTCTTGTGCTAGTCTCATTGTCTCCGACACACTCATTCCTTTGGTACTCTTTGCTTTTGGCCAAGATCCATCTGACATTAATGATAATGTTTCTAGTGCCATGGCCTCTTCTAAACTCAACTTGTATTTCTGGTGGTTGTCTCTCAATATACTGTTCCATCGTTTTTGGATAATATTCAGCAGGATTTTGCTTGTGTGATATTAGTGATAGAGAATCAGATCAAACATAGCGTTTATTCAGTTAAATTTCCCTTGTTATTAATCTTTTGATACAAAATAAGAAGGTATTACTATTATTTAATAAGAGATTGATACTCACCTTTAGGTTGCAAGGTGGAGAGGCAATTTACAACAGTTAAAAGATTTATTTTGATAAGGAGATTTTCTTCAAAATTATCCTCTAGACTTAAAAAAGATACTTCTCCCTCTTAAAATTTTATTAAAGATATGCTACTGTTTTATTGTCTGCTTCCCTGTTGCAGAACTTGTACATAGACTAAGAAACAGTTGCACATACAAAGCAAAAGGACATTGCTGTTGTTAGGGGCCATCGAGTGACCCTGTAAAAAACAGATCTGAATCGATCCTGAGCCATCCTCCCAATCTCCAACATGCTTGAACCCATTGTTACAGTCACTGTTTCAGTTCATCTTCTTGAAGGTCTTCCTCTTTTCTGTAGCCCTCCATGTTTCTGAGCATGAGGTCTTTTTTCAAGAACTGGCCCCTCCTAGTATCATGTCCAAGATATGTGAGATGAAGTTTTACCATCTTTAACTCTAAGGAGCATGCATCCTGGTTGGAATTCCTCCAAGACAGATTTACTTGTTCTTTTGGCAGTCCATGGGTTATTCAGTACTCTTTTAAAACACAGCAATTCAAAAGCATCAATTCTGTCATCCTTATTCATTGTCTTGATGTTCACATGCATAAGAAGCAAGTGAGAATACCATGGTTTGTATCAGGTCTATCTAGTCTTTAAACTGTTATCATTGCTCTTTAGCACTTGAGAGAGGTACTTGACAGCAAATTTCCCCACCTCAACAAACATGCCTTTGATTTCTTGACTTCTCTAGTATCCTAGTAGTAAGGAATTGTGCTGCCAGTGCAAAGGCACACAATTTGAATCCACCGGCTGCTCTGAAGGAAAAAGTTGGGCAGTGTCCTTCTGTGCAATCTGTGAAAATCTGCAGGAGGGCCATCTATGAGTTGGTTTTGACTCCACGGCACATAAGAACAATAACAACTACCATGGATGTTGATTGTGGATCCAAGTATAATGAAATCAGTGACAGCTTCAATCTTTTCTCCATCTATCATGATCTTGCCTATCTGTTCAGTACTTTTGTTTTCTTGATGTTGAGATTTAGTCCATGTGGAAGGTTGTAATCTTTGATTTTCTGCAGAAAATGTTTCACGTTTCTTCACTTTCTGCAAGCAAAGTTGTATCATCTGCATAACTCAGATGGTTGATGAATCTTCCAATCCTAAAGCCACATTCTTCTTCATATAGTCCAGCTTCTCAAATGATTTGCTTAGCATACAGATTAAATAGATATAGAGAATGGATACAATCCTGATGCAGACTTTTTATAATTTTAAATCTTACAGCATTTTCTTTTTCTTTTCAGACAGCTGCTTCTTGTAAATAGATCATTATTATTCAGTCATGTGTTCAAATGGAAGCTGAAAGAAATGAAAACTAGTCAACAAGAACCAAAATATAACCTTGAGTCTATCATATTTGAATTAAAAAAATATCAAAAATAGATTTGAAGCATTGTGCCCTAATAACTGAAAACTGGATGAGTTATGGGATGAAATAAGGATGTCACACTTAAAGGAAGCAGAAAGTAATTACAAAGACAGGGGGAAAAAGAAAAGACAAGAATGGATGTCAGAAAGGACTCTGAAACTTGTACTAGAATATAGACAGGCTAAAGCAAAGGGAAGAAATGCTGAAAGAAGAGAGATGAAGGGAAGATTTCAAAGAGCAACTCGAGAAGGCCAAGTGTGGTCTTTAGGAAAAGGGGTTACTTAGTATACAATCTATATATAGAACAGATTACCCAGTAGGCTGGTCTCTATGAGGAGAAATGTGGCATCAGGATTGGAGGAAGGCTCGTCAACAACCTGCATTATGCAGATGACATAGCCCTGCTTGCTGAAACTGAGGAGGACCTGAAGCGCTTGCTACTGAAGGTGGAGGACTGCAGCCTTCTATATGGATTGAAGCTCAACATCAAGAAAACAAAGATTCTCACCACTGGGCCAATTGGCAGCATCATGATGGATGATGAAGAGATTGAGATTGTTAACAGTTTTAATTTACTTGGCTCCACAGTCAACACTCTTGGTACCAGCAGCCAGGAAATTAAGAAATTAATTGTTTTGGAAAAGCTGGCTCTCAGGGACCTCTACAGAATACTGAAGAGCAACGATGTCAGTCTGGAGACTAAGGAGCACCTGATCTAGGCCATAGTCTTTGCAATTGTTTGGTCTGTGTTGGAGAACTGGACAATGAGTAGGGATGATAGTAAGGCAATTGATGCCTTTGAGCTGTGGTGCTGGAGAAGAGTATCAAATATATACCATGGACTGCTGGGAGAACAAACAGATTTGTCCTAGAGAGGTTGAAACCAGCCTGCTCCTTGGAGGCAAAGATTCTGAGGCTTCATATGACAATACTTTGGGCATATTGCAAGGACGGACTGGTCATTGGAGAGGGACATTATTTTTGGGAGGGTAGAAGGATGGAGAAAGAGAGGGAGACCATCAATGAGAGGGATTGATACAGTGACTGAGGTAATGAGGTTAGGTGTATTGTAGACAATAAAGTTGGTACAGGATAGAGCAGGTTTCAGGGCTGTTGTACATAATAAGGTCACTGTGAGTGGTAAGTGACTCGACGGCACATGACAACAAACAACAACTATATGACTTAAAATCAAGAAAAGTGTATTTCAGGGTTGTATCCTTTCACTATACTATTCAATCTATATATTGAGCTAATAATCCAAAATGTTGGACTTTGTGAGGAACAATGTGACACATCAGGACTGGAGGAAGACTCACCAGCAACCTGCCATAAAGACAACATAAAGATGTTGCTTGCAGACAACAAAGATGTATGGATCGCACAGGAGTATGTTGTTGATTGTTGTTGACTACAGTTGTGTTGAGCGTTACTCATAGCGACACTATGAACAAAAGGTCTGAAGCCTTTTTTTACCTTTTGCCATTTATCAAACTTCATAGAGTTTCCAGTGGCCTGTTAGTCACGGGCAACTCAATGGCTTTAAAGAAAAGAAAAATTATCACACTTGGACCAATAAACATCATCATGATGAATGGAGAAAAGATTAAAGTTACCAAGGATTTAATTTCAGTTCTATTTACAATCAATACCTATGGGAACCACAGTCAGAAAAGCAAATGACATGTTGAAATGGACAAATTGACTATCATGAACCTCTTTAAAGAGCTTAAAGAGCAAGGATATCCCTTAGAAAAATAAGGAACACCTGACCTAAATCATGGTCTTTTTAGTTCCCTCAAGTCGTCAGAACAGAGCAGGGTAACACTGCATGGTTCAAAATTGGGAAGGGTGTACGCCAGGAATGTGTCCTTTCTCCGTACCTTTTCAACCTGTATGCAGAACAGATCATCTGGGAGGCTGGGCTCTATGAGGAGAAATGTGGGGTCAAGACTGGTGGAAGATCTATCAACAGTCTGCATTATGCAGATGACACAATCCTGCTTGCTGAAACTGAGGAGGACCTGAAGCACTTGCTGCAGAGGGTCAAGGACTGGAGCCTCCAGTATGGATTGAGGCTCAATGTTAAGAAGACAAATATTCTCACTACTGGACAAATTGGCAGCATCAGGATGGATGGTGAAGAGTTTGAGATTAATTCACAGCTTCAGTTTGCTCGGCTCCACAGTCAACACTCTTGGCACCAGTAGTCAGGAAATAAAAAAAAGATATTGCGATGGGAAAGTCTGCTGTTAGGGACCTCTCTAAAGTACTCAAGAATAACGGTGTCTCTCTGGAGACTAAGGTGCGTCTGATACAGGCCATGGTCTTTGCAATCACTTGTTATGCATCAGAGAGTTGGACAATAACTAGGGAGGATAGAAGGAGAATTGATGCCTTTGAACTGTGGTGCTGGAGAAGAGTATTGAGAGTACCCTGTTTACTATGCTACCAGAGCTCCCTTGGTAAAGTGGAAGTCAATGAAAAAGAATCCCCTCAATAAACTGAACTAACACAGTGACTACAGTAGTGACGTTAGCATGGCAGAGATGGCCATGATGGTGCAGGATCAGGTCATATTTTGTTCTGTTATATGTTCATTTTGTTTTTCTGCTGTGAGTTGGAATCAACTTAAAAAAATCCAACAATGACAACAAAAAGAATAGACACCTGGAAAAGAAGCATGACAGGGGTGATGAGACAGGAGACATCCAGGGTACCTAACTATGGTGGGGAGAAAGAGTTGGGATGGTGCATTTGATAGTGTGAGCGCGATTAAGCCTTGGAATTAGTCGTTGGTGTCTGTAAGTATAGCTTACGTAGGAGGAAGAATGGGAGTGTCATTGTCTCACATTCTGGCGTGAAGGCCAGGGGAACTTGGAACAGTGATGAGAGTCACTGTCAGGTATCAGTGTGAAGGAAGAGTGTGCTGGAGCCATGTGTTACTTATTTCTTCAAAGTATGGCTTGTGCTTCAGCATATTGTGATATGTGTGTTAATAACTTCGAGCATAAAGGAAAGTATTACTGGAGCTGGAGACCTGACAATGGCGGGTCTGATACGGTGAGGGCCTGTGACACCTGTGGTGCATCTGGGGTTTGCACCTGGGCATGCAGTGGAGGTGCTGGACGACCTGCTGGCCCTGAACTCTGATCTGTTTGTGCTGCTGGATTTGTGTGCAGTGCACACAGCGTGGGCATCCTGGGAGATGGGTTGGAGAGGCTGGCTCTGCCTCACACATGCCTGTGCTGTAGACTCCTGATGACTGTGGATGTGTCTTCTGTGATTATTGCTTGTGGCTTTTGTGTAGAGCTGGCAAGTTGATTTAGACATTTAGAGTGACACCTGGTGACCCTATCCTCCATAATGTGTATCTAAATACCCTAATAGAAATGTCATCCTTGGCCTTCAGCTTCCTCCTTTCTGTCAGTGCCCGCTACTCTCCTTATATTTAGCGGTTATACTCAACCCATTGCCTCTGAGTTTGAGCCAACTCATAACTGACCGTCAGTTGGGTTTCTGAGGTTGGAAATCACTGCAGAGGAGATTGCCTATACTTCTCTCCTGAAGTCACTGGTGAATTAGAACTGCCAGAAAAGTGCAACCTTTGGGTTAGCAGCCCAATTCCCTCTGGACTACAATACCAGAGCGCCCCAACAGTTTAGCTGTGGCAAATAGAAAATCCTAGATTGAACGCTGATTAACTGAGTGTCCTGACCAGCCAAACCTGTTCTGCCTTGGTTTTCAGTTGAAGACATCACCACATGCCTGCCTAGTCATCCTGAGCCCCTGACCTGACTTCCCTTCTTCCTGTTCCCACCCTCGCCTCCCCCACCACAACCCCACTGCCTCATTGGTTCTTCATTCATCATGGCCCTTGCCTCTTGTACTCTTGGCAGCACTGCTCTGCTCTCTGCTGGACTTTTTCAGAAGCTGCTGGCCATCTCCCTCTCAGTCCCTATATCCTGCTTGCTGTCCTTTCCCACCTTTGACCTCCATTTCCTCCAGGAACTATCGCTATGCCCTTTTCCTTCAGTATAACTGTGAACCTGGCAGGAGGCCTCCTCCTCCCAGGTCTCTTCTTAAACTCAGGACCACTTTCACTCTCTCCCCTCATAAACAGATAGAGACTTAATGAGTGCATGGACAGATGAATAGTGGATCCTTGTAAGTCAGCTGATCAAAATAACAGGCCCAAACTTCCTCAGAACTCAGTTCTTGTGATCTCAGGATGTGAATCTGAGTGACAGGAATTTAAAATGTGAGCCCTGTCACTTGCTGCAGAAGATGAGTATGGATTACATCACACCATCATGGAAACAAAAACCTCACCTCGGTACCAAAAGGCAGCATGCTGATAGATGGAGAAAAGATTGAAGTTGTCAGTGATTTTGTCTTATTGAATCCACAATCAACATCTATGGTAGCAGCAGTCAAGAAATCAAAAGCCATGTTTCATTGGGAAAATAGACTGTCTGGGTCCTCTCTAAAGTGCAAAAGAGCAACAATGTCAGTTTGAAGCCTCGGGTGCACCTATTCAAGCCATTATCTTTACAGTTGTTTCCTGTGCATCTTAAAATTGAACAATGAATAAGGATGACAGAATCAATGACTTTGAATTGTGGAGTTGGAGAAGAGTACTGAACATCCCATGGGCTGCCAAAAGAACAAGTAAGCCTGTTTTAGAGGAAATGCAAGCAGAATGTTCTTTAGGGGCAAGGATGCTGTCGGGAGGAAACATTCCTTGGAAATGAGAGCTCAGAGAAAGAAAAATCCTCAAAAAGATGAACTTACACAGTGACAGTAACAATGGGCTTGAGCATATCAGAGATGGTGAGGATGGTGCTGGATAGGATAGGTTCAGGTAGGTTGTTCCTAGTCAACTGGATAATAGTCAAACTAATAACAGCAAAAGCATATCTGGAACACAGGAAATTCCTTGGTTGTCTATTAGTATGATCATATCCTGTGTATGTAATGTAAAAAGCAATGTAAAACTATAGAAACCTTGTGCTGACTTGACTAATAATGGCCCAGAACATTCAAGAATGATGGTTTGAGTCACCACTGTAGGCAAAAAAAAAAAAAAAAATGACCAACTGAGGTACTTTCTCAGGACAAAGTCTCAAATGGATGATGGAAAATCATAGTTCTGAATACCCATTATGACTGCATGACTAGTTGCAGAAATTAGGACTATCATTGTTATGAGAATTTCTTCCTTGTAAGTGTGCCCCACTGGTCCAGTTTGCAGCATCATGATAAATGGTGAAGAAATTGAGATTGTTAACAGCTTTAGTGTGCTTGTCTCCACAGTCAGCATTTTTGGTACTAGCAGCCAGGAAATCAAAAGAGGAACTGCTTTGGCAAAGTCAGCTGTCAGGGACATCTCCAGAGTACTTAAGAGCAATGATGTCATGTCAGACTAGAGACTAAGGTGTGCCTGATCCAGGACATCATTTCACAATTATGTACAGTGACTAGGGATGATAGGAGGAGAGTTGATGCTTTTTTAATTTTAATTTTTTTTATTTACATGTTCTTATTTTCACAGATTATAGCAACAGAGATGGGGTATCACAGAACCCCTTGCAAATTCCAGTTTACAGGTAACTTGGTCAATGGAAAAACATGGGCCAAGAAAATAAGGTATCAGCTCCCCCATAAGTGATTTCTGGATGTGTCTCTTTCCCCTTTCTCTTAATGATAGCTGCCTTTATACGGAGAGGGATCATTAAGATGCTGTGGGCGTGCTGCCTGCCCCAAGAGGGTGATTTCCCCAGTGTCCTGGGAAAGACCTGCAAGGATGTTGTATCACCTCCACATGCAGTTCTGTTTAACTTCACTGAGGTAACAAGAAAGATTCAATGGTGAAGACAAGTCACCACCCACCCTCTTCAGTGACATTCCCATTTCCTTGAAGGTCTGGCCCAAGCATTCAAGCTGTGCACACGAATCTGGAAATTTTCCCTATTGGAAAACACAGATTCCCGATTGGCTCAGAGTTCTTCATGCTTGGAAGGGTTATCCATGCAGAGACAACAAGGCAGGACACGTAGAAAGTACCTCATCGAGCTAGTCTGCTTGATCTTATCTTACAGTCAACCTGCCAGTAACCACTCCAAAAGGACAGAGCTTTGGGTACCGCATCACAGTAACCGCAGTCTAAGAGCCACTGTATTCTTTAGGGTCCTAATGTGTTTTTAACTAGCAAGTTTTATCACTTTGCCTCCTTTTAACAAATCAGCTTTCCACCCTAATGCTCACCAATCTTGGCCAACAAGCTTTGTTGTTTTAAGTACTTGTTTTTATTACTTTTTTTTTTAAATTTAGGTTGTTTATTTTTCATTTCAATGAACATCTACAGAGATTTTGGAATTCCATTCATTCATTGTTGCACCCTTCTCCCCGCACAAACCCCTCCCCCCTCCCCTCCATTTGCTCCTCTCCTTGAAAAGCAAAACTCCCTCATTGGTACACAATCCCCCCCACACACCTCCCCAAACCCCACCCCCTAGCCCCAAATATAATCCACTCTACAACCTGAAATATGTTTATGGCATTGAAATCTATGGGGGAGAGAATAGTCTAAAAGTATTATATTTTAGGGTATTATTTTTATCGTAGGAGTATGCAGTGAGGGTTGTAGAGTGGATTATTACTTATTTTTTAATGGTTCAAATGTTTTATTTTAAAAACTTAGCAAAACAAGTTTGATGATTCATCATGTGAGATAGCTTTCAGAGGAAAAAGTAAACAATAATGTACTTTAAAAAAATATTTATTGATTCATGCTTTCCAGAAAAATCTTTTCAAATCACCAAATCTCTATTCTCAATACTAAGAATGTTTTTTCCACCAAAAATGATGTAATACTATATATTTTTCTAATTAAGTTTTGATTCTCAAATACTCTTTTTAAAAAAGAGATAAGCAAGCTCAGACTATGCAGCAATCAGATCAACTGAATGGGCATAACTGACCAGGTGGATGAAACCTTTCCACATGTTGCTGATGAGCTCCTTGGCGAAGGTCATCACCCTGCTTTTGTCGGGGGTCTCCCTTTGGAGGTTCTGCAAGTCGTCTTCAGAGGAAACTGGAGATGCCAAGGAAGAACAGCCTACATTCGTCTCCAGAAGTGATGGCACTAGGGAGGTAGACGGGTCAGAGTTCTCTACTGATGCAGATGCACAAGAGGCAGTAGGAGGAGGAGTCTCTTCCCTGATGATGGCTGGCTGAGCTCCCTTTAAATTTAATTTATTCTTGTGCAGTTTCTCTAGCTTTGCCATAGTGGCCATGTGGGCGGCCTTCAGCTCCTCTAGTTTCCTGAAATATTTGGCATTTGAGCTATAAATATCGGAAATGTCTATTGTGTCCTCAAGGCTTGCAGTTTTAGGTTCATCCATTCCAGAAAAGGTGGAGTTATAATCAGCCGTCGCCCGCTCAGCCTTCAGCTGCTCTTGCATCCCTCAAAGCCGCCGCCGCCGCCTCTATGAGTTGCTCCTGTTCGTACTGGGCGACCAACGGGGTGTAGTGGCAGGAGGCCACCACCCTGGCGGCCGGTGCGACAGGTCCGAGCCGCCGAGGCCTCGAGCTGGCCCCGGGGCGGGGACGACGGAGCCGAGGGTTGATGCTTTTAAGCTGTGGTGCTGGAGAAGATTATTGAATATAACGTGCACAGCTAAGATAACAAATAGGTTTATCCTAGAGAAGGTGAAACTAGGCTGCTCCTTGGAAACAAGGATTCTGAAGCTCTCTCTGACATACTTTGGGCATGTTGCAAGGAAGGACCAGTTCTAGGAGAGGGACATCATGCTTGGGAGGGTGGAGGTACAGCACAATATTGTTGAGTTGGTTGAGTTGGATTGACTCAGTGACTGGGGTAATGGGGGTAGGCATGTCAAAGACAATAAGGTTGGCACAGGATAGAGCAGGGTTCAGAGCTGTTGTGCATAGTGCAACCATTCACAGGAGATTTGATAGCACTTGACAACAAATGTGCATGAAATACTTTCATTTTCTTATAAATATATCAGTGAGGCTGACTCTGAGAAGAATGGAAATCCCAGAACACTTGATTGTGCTCATGTGAAACGTATACTTGGACCAGGAGGCATTTGTCAGAAAGAGCAAGGAAACACTGCTTGGTTCAAAATTGGGAAGTGTGTACACCAGGGATGTGTCCTATCTCCATACCTTTTCAATCTATATGCAGAACAGATTATCCAGTAGGCTGGGACGTATGAGGAGAAATGTTGCATCAGGATTGGAGGAAGGCTTATCAACAACCTGCATTATGCAGATTACACAACCTTGCTTGCTGAAACTGAGGAGGACCTGAAGCACTTGTTGCAGAAGGTCAAGGACTACAGTTTTCAATATGGATTGAAGCTCAACATCAAGAAAACAATGATTCTCATCATTGGGCCAATTGGGAGAATCATGATTGATGGTGAAGAGACTGAGATTCTTAACAGCTTTAGTTTGCTTGGCTTCACAATCAACCCTCTTGGTGCTGGCAGCCAGGAAATTGAAAGACACAGTTAACACTCTTGGTGCTGGCAGCCAGGAAATTGAAAGACAAATTGCATTGGAAAAGTCTGCTGTCAAAGACCTCCAAAGTACTGAAGAGCAATGATGTCAGTCTGGAGACTAAGGTGTGCCAGTCTTTGCAATTAATTGCTATGCATCAGAAAGCTGGACAATGACTAGGGATGAGAGAAGGAGAATTGATGCCTTTAAGCTGTAGTGCTGGAGAAGAGTATAGAACAAACAGGTTTGTCCTAGATAGCTGGACAATGACTAGGGATGATAGAAGGAGAATTGATGCCTTTTAGGTGTAGTGCTGGAGAAGGGTATAGAACAAACAGGTTTGTCCTAGAAAGGGTGAGACCAGGCTGCTCCTTGGAAGCAAGATTCTGAAGCTGTTTGACATACTTTGGACACATTGCAAGGTGAGACCAATTCTTGGAGAGGGACGTCATGCTTGAGACTGTGGAGGGACAGTGCAATTTAGGAAGACCCTCAATGAAATGGATTGGTTCAGTGACTGGGGTAATGAGGATAAGTGTGTAAGAGTCTATGAGATTGGCACAGGATAGAGCGGGGTTTAGGGCTGTTGTACTTAGAGTCTCTCTGAGTCACAGGTGATATGATTTCACATAAAAACAACATCAATGGGGCTAGTGTGGAAGCTAAAAGAACAAACAGATATATTTTGGAGAATATGTAAGACTGGAACAGCACATCAACAGAGAACTACCAGAAGTCCAGGCTGGTTTCAGAAGGGGTCATGGTACTAGAGATATTGTAGCTGATGTTAGATGGATCTTGGCTGAAAGCAGGGAATACCAGAGGAATGTCTATCTGTGTATCATTGACTATGCAAAGGCA
>NW_006400089.1:506963-508729 GCF_000299155.1 Elephantulus edwardii | reverse complement strand
AGGCCCTCTATGAGGTGGATTGATTCAGTGACTAGGATAATTGGGATGGGAGTGTCAGAGATAGTGCGATTGGTACAGGACAGAGCGGAGTTTAGGGCTGTTGTACATAGGGTCGCTATGAGTCGCAGGCGACTCGACGGCACATAACAACAACAACATGTAAGCAGAGTACTCCTTAGAGGAAGGGATGGTAAAGTTTCCTCTTTCATACTTTGGGTGTGCTGATAAGGAAGGAAGGGCTATTCCCTGGGTCAGTGAAAAAGACCTCCAAATGAGATAGATTGATATAGCGATTGCAGCAGTGGGCTTAAGTGTGGCCAAAATGTTGAAGAGGGCACAGGAGAAGACAGGGTTTACATCTGTTGTTCACAGGATCACTATGAGTTGTACTCAACTTGACCTCAACGGTACCTAACAACAACAGTGTGAAAGAAAGATGGGTATTTTCCTCCAGTTTTTATTTTAAGCCTCAGAAGCCTAATGGAGAGTCCTTTTTAGTTGGGACCTTGTCAGCAATGAGCTTTTTAGTTTGAGTGCATGCTCAGTTGTAAGCATGTTCGTTTTATCCTGATAGATGCATGTATGCTTTCACAGTTATATATATATATATATATGTGTGTGTGTGTGTGTGTGTGTGTAAATGGTTTAAGAATATATACAGATGTCAAGTTGACAAGGGGTGGAATGGGATGATTAAGGCCATCTTGGCTGCTTATGATTTTCTGGTTTGAGTCAGTCATTCCCTTGATGCAGTATAATCTCACCAATTGCTATGAGCAGCCAGTCAATTAAGGGGACTTTCACTGGAGTTGTGGCAAGTATGTAAGGACTCTGGAGGTACTAACTTGTTTTGTGCTTGATCTTAGATCTGGCTCATCATCTCTTTGGTTCTTTGGTTTTGAGCCAGCAGCTTGTCTTGCTTACCACCTTTGGACTTATCAGATGTTTCAGCAGCTATCTGTCATGGGCATGAAATTTGTTAGCATTTATAAGAAATGAGTCCTTTCATTTAGGTAAATCTGTATCTGTCTATCACTCGATCTTGAATTCACTTGCAGTTATTGAATTTTACTCATTGGTTTTGATTTTCTAGAGAACTTAGCCTCTTATACTCAATTCTCAGTTTCAAGGAGAAATCTCTCAGTTCTTCTCTGACAGGTATAGGAATTTCCTTTTTATTCCAGCCTTCCCTAGAGAGTTTTGTTTTGTTTTAGATTGTTGGATTTTATAAATTTTTTTCCTGTATCCATAAAGATGATAAGTGGTTCTTTCCTTTGTTCTCCTGAGTTGGTATTATGTTGATTGGTTTTCTAATACAGAGCCATCCTTGCATTCTTGAGGTGAATCCTACTTGGTCATGGTGTATGATTCATATAATGTACGGTGGGATTGTTCACATAATGTTCACTAGTATTTTGTTGAGAATCTTTGTGTGTATATTCATTAGAGATATTGACTTGTACTTTTCTTCTCTTATATTATCTACATAGTTTTGGTATCAGTGTTCTGTTTACTTCATAGGATGTGTTAGGGAGTAGTCCTTCATTTGGATGAGTTTAAACAGTATTGGTGACAGCTATTCTTTAAATCTTTTTCAACCTATATGCAGAGCAGATTATCCGAGATAATCCGAGGCTCTATGAGGAGAAGTGTGGTGTTAGGATTGGTGGACGATCTATCAACAATCTGCGTTATGCAGATGACACAACCTTGCTCGCTGAAACTGAGGAGGACCTCATGCACTGCAGAGGGTCAAGGACTGCAGC
>NW_006400089.1:501645-506348 GCF_000299155.1 Elephantulus edwardii | reverse complement strand
AACAACAACAACAACAACATTCTGTAAATATTTGGTAAAGTCTTTTAGTGAAGTCATCGAGTTCAGCACATTTTGTTTTAGTTTAAGTTTTTTGATTACTTATTTTGATCTCTTGCTGTTGTTATTAGGTGCTGTTGAGTCGAGTATGACCCATAGCAAACCTATAACAACAGATATGAACCCTGATCTTGACAGTGTTCAGATTTCTTGTCATATGCATCTGCAAAGACTTTCTATTTTCTCTTGAGTCAGTTTTTGAGCTTCTAAGATTTTTTTCCCCTGCCTAGTTTTATCAACTTTGTAACCATACTGTTGGTCATAATATTCTGTCATGCTTTTATTTCTATTGGGTCTGTTGTAGTATAATTTTATATTATAAAAGCAATATATAATTTCCAAAAGTTTATGAAATATCTTTTAAAAATCACATACAGACTCACTCTGTAACCTGTCTTGGATTATCTTTTGGGGAAAGCATTCCCTAGGCTTTTGGCCTGGTCTTTAGGGAGTTATTCTGCCAAGTAAAAGGTAAGGAGTTTGAATCTACCAAAAACCTGTAGAGGGTTAGCTATGAGTCACTTCTGACTCAGCAATGAGGTTTTGTGGGAAAACCCTGTAGAGGTTTAGCTATGAGTCACTTCTGACTCAGCAATGAGGTTTTGTGGAAAAATCTTTTTATTAATTTTATATACAAAATCTGGGGAAATGAGAAGAATGTGATTAAATAGCTTTTGGAGAGTTTAGACTCAAGTTCTGGAAGCTCTTTATTCACATACAAAGAGGCTCATCTAGCACCAAAACGGCCAGCAGAAGGATCTCATGCTTCACTCAGCCTGAGCTTGATGTGCATCTTAGCAATTAGGCCTCTGTCCCTTCAGCTGGCAGATGGAGATAAGTTCGCAGATAGGCTGTTCTCCTTGTCAAATGTTCTGGAGTTTTGTGGGCCCATGTGGTCTGTTATTGAGACTCCACCGATGCCTTTGCCATGATATTCCTGACCACTGCTGCACTTGTATCCTCCATGCTAGTCCCACCCTCTTGGTACTGAACAGAACACACCCCTACACTCTCCTCTTAGAAATCCTACTGGCCTTGTACATGTGGAGTCCATCCCACCACTTCCAGAGTCTCTGCACACTTGCCTCATATTGTTTTACTGAAGGTGTGTAGTCCCTTCACAAGTGGGATTCTTCTTATGCCCCTAAAGAAGTTGATGCACAAGGAGGCTGGGGACCTTCCTGGACATGACCCAAGTGAGACAGCAACTTTGCCTGTCAATGCAACCACTTAGGAACTGCATTCTGGGCTTAGATGGAGACTGTTTCTCCTTAATTGGCATGCATTGTTTTATCTGTAGGAGACAAGTTTGTCTTATGCTAGAAACTGCTTAGGGTCATATTTAGGCATTGTAGAGACTTTTCCCAAGGCAATTTTGTGACAATCAGGAGGGGAATGAGGAAGGAGAGGAAGAATGAGGAAGGTATCTTCTACTGAAGTCCAAGGCAGCAGTGAGTCAGCTATGGGTCAGTTCCAACTTGATGGTATACAATAACAGCAACAGCAACAACAACAACAACAACAACAACAACAACATGAGTTAAGTGG
The DNA here is from genome assembly GCF_000299155.1 of Elephantulus edwardii. Classification (NCBI taxonomy): domain Eukaryota; kingdom Metazoa; phylum Chordata; class Mammalia; order Macroscelidea; family Macroscelididae; genus Elephantulus; species Elephantulus edwardii. Next base: position 504,743 of record NW_006400089.1, on the reverse strand, counting down.
AGAGCTTGTAGTGACCAGGGCCTGTTCATATTTTCACAGTGGTGAACTTACAGCACACTATGTGGGAGGATGACCTCACTCAGCCACTCCATGCTGGGTGCTCAGTAGAGAGGTGCTGTTACAACAGCATGCAATGCTGAGGCAGCCTTTGCTGTCTCTCGGGAGGTACAATATGAAGTGTCCTTTCCAGGAAGCTGGGAACTGTCTCTGGGACATCTGTGTGGAAGTCTGGCAGGGTGTGGTGTGTGCTATTGTGTCTGTGGCTAGCCCCACCCACAGGACTTCATGTCTTCTGGGTCTATAACCCTCTTGCTTTTCATCTGACTCTCTTTCTATCACTGTCACCTTCACTATCCTCATAACATTTAAAAACAATTTTTGTTGTTTGAGAATATACACTGCAAAACATATGCCGGTTGAACCATTTTCACATCACAACTCAGGGACATTAATTATAGGCTTGGAGTTGCGCAGCCATCCTCACTACTCTTTTCCAGGTTGTTCCTCCCCCAGTTAGCATAAACATACTGTCCTCTAAGTTTCCGGTCAACTCTTCTGAATCAGTTTGACCCTGTATCTTAAAAGAACACAATACTTAAGACAGACATTCTTTACTAGTTAAACTAAGCCATAGGTGGTTATATTGTTAATGCACTTTCACTAACTTTGTACATGGACATTTGACCCTCAGAGAGGGAAGAGTGACCTGCCCTTAGAGACATCTAGGCCCTTACCCTAAGAACTTGTGAATATGGTATCTTATGTGCCAACAGGGACTTTACAAAAGGATTATAATCTTTTCACCCATTCTCCCTCACCCTCTCAATTGATAGATACACAATAGGGGTGAAAATACTGGTGTTTGGTAGCACAGTTAGTCGATTGTGCTTTTAACCTGAAGGTGATGTTTGATCTGGCAGTTTGAATCCACCAGCTGTGCTTTGGGAGAAATATGTGCTATCTCCGATATGATTTAAAACCTCTGAAAACATGCTGGAGGGTCAGCTATAAGCTGGTTGACTTTGAGGGTTTTTTTTAATACTTTCCTGTTTATGTTGTTGTTGTTATGTGACGTCAAGTCACCTGCAACTCTTTGTACAACAGCCCTACACCCTGCTCTACCCTGTGCCAATCTTATGCCTCTAACACACCTATCCCCATTACCCCAGTCACTGAATCAGCCCATCTCATCGAGGTCTTCCTCTCTTGTGTTGTCCCTCCACCCTCCCAAGCTTGACGTTCCTCTACAAGGACTGTTCCCTCCTTGCAACATGTCCAATATGTCAGGTGAATCTTAAGAATTCCTGCCTCCAAGGAGCAGCCTGGTCTTACCCTGTCTAGGACAAACCTATTTGTTCACCTAGCAGTTCAGGGTATATTCATTACTCTTCTGCAGCACCACAAATCTCAAAGTCATCAATTCTCCTTCTATCTTCCCTAGTCATTAAAGGCAAGAAAAGGAAATTGCTTTTTCTGGGGTGGTGAGGTGATGTCTCATTGTTTTTATTCGAGCCTCTCTGATAGTGATCTTGGGTATTTTGTCCCATGTTTCAATACTCTTCAGTGAACATTTGGAATTGTCTATTTATTGGCAAATAAGAATAATTTTACTTCTTCTTTGACAATTTGGATGCCTTTTATTTCCTTCTCTTGCCTTCTTGCTCAGGCTCATACTGTTGTTTGTTTTTTTTTAAAAATATTATTGTCATTTATTTACAAAGTTTAAATACATTGTTTTCCACAAAAGATCCTTCCCATTTTCTTTACTCTACCCACTCATCAAATTGTGCAATCCTATAATTAATATCCTACCCCCACCCATCCTCAGCCCTCTATTTCCACCTTCCCCCTCCCCTTGGATCCTCATACTCATTCTATAATAATGGTTTTATACAGTATTTGTCCTTGTGGGACTGAGTTAGGTCACTCAGCATAATGCTATCCAGTCCCTCCCAAGTTAGGTAGTGATTTACAAAATGATTGCTCCTGCTGCTGCATAGTGTTCCATTGTATGAATGTACCACAACTTCTCAACCCATTCATATGTGGTTGGACATCTGGGCTGTTTCCGTGTTCTTATGATGATGAATAATGCTGCTATGAACATTGGTGTACAAGTCTCCATTTGAGCCTCAGTTCTTATTTTCTACGGGTCTATTCCAAGAATGGAATAGCTGGATCATATGGAATTTATATGTTCAGCTTTTTGAGGAAGTACCAAACTGTCTTGCAGAGTGGTTGTACCATTCTACAGTCCCACCAACAATGTTACAGAGTTCCTATCTCACCACATCCTCTCCAAAATTTATAACTTGCTGTCCTATTGAACTTTGCCACTGCTACTGGAGTGAGATTAATATACTATTGAATGCTATTGTTAGGTGCTGTCAAGTCGAGTCGAGTACAATTCATAGTGATTCTATGAAAAGCTAACCTGAACCTTGTCCTATCCTGTGCCATCCTCATCATCTCTGAAACCCTCAAGCCCATTGCTGAAGTCACCATTGGGTGTTTTCCTCTCCTTTGCTGATCCCTCATCTTTCTAAGCATTATGACCCTCACCAATGAATAGCCTCACCTAGCTACATGCCCAAAGTATGTGAGATGAAGCTTTGCCATCCTTGCTTCCAAGGGATAATCTGGCTCCAAGATATACCTATTTTTTCCTTTGGCAGTTCATGGGATATTAAGTACACTCCTCCAACACCACAGTTCAAAGACACCAATATTTCTTCTGTCATCCTTATTCATTGTCTAGCTCTCAGATGCATATCAAGTGATTGGAAAGATCTTAAGGTCTTAATCAGGTGCACCTTACTCCTCAGACTAACATCATGTGGTGGATTACATGGGTTGTCATTCTAATGCTGAAAAATTATTTTTTTAATTGAGATTTTAATTTAATGAAAATTTATATAGAACTTGGATTTTCACTCATTCATTATTGCACATTTTCCTCCTTTCTCCCCTACCCCCAGTTTACTTTTCTCTTTGAAAAAAAAAAGTCTTAAACAAAAGAGGACACTTCAACGATTTAGATGCTCCCAGAACAGCCGTGGGTGAGCATTAACATTGCTGGTAAGTATATTCATTTTCTC
>NW_006400089.1:499809-500726 GCF_000299155.1 Elephantulus edwardii | reverse complement strand
AATAAACAAAATTGAAAAAATCATTCTTGCACACCTAGTGCAAAAGGTCATTTCATTACAAAGACAGAGGAGGAAGAAAAGACCAAAATAGATGTCAGAAGATACTCTGGATATTGTACTAGAGCACCTAGAAGCCAAAGCAGAAGGAAGAATTCAAGATACTAAAGAGCTGAACAGAAGATTTAAAAAGGCAGCATGGGAAGACAAAGTAAAATAGTACAATGAAATATGCAAGAAGTTGGAGTCAGAAAATCAAAAGGGCCGAACTTCCTCAGCATTTCTTAAGCTCAAGAAACTGAAGAACAAATTAAAACCTCGAATTGCTATACTTACGGACGCTTTGGGCAGAATATTAAAAGATCCAGGAAGTATTAAAAGAAGATAGAAAGAGTATACAGAGTCACTGTACCGAAAGAAATTGGCAAACACAGAAGAATTTCATGAAACAACATATGAGCAAGAGCCTATCATGATGAAGGAAGAAGTGCAAGCTGCTTTGAAAGAATTGGCAAAAAATAAGGCCCCAGGAATTGATGGTATACTGATTGACGTATTTGGACTAACAGATTCTGCCCTAGATGTGCTCACCAAGTTGTGTCAGGAAATCTGGAGGACAACCGCTTAATCATCTGTCTGGAAGTGATCTATATTTGTTCTCATTCCAAAGAAGGGAGATCTAACAGTGTGGAAATTATTTTACAATATCATTGATATCACATGCAGGCAAGATTCTTTTGAAGATTATCCAAAAGTGGCTACAACAGCACATCAACAGAGAACTGCTAGAAGTGCAGGCTGGGGTTAGAAGGGGTTGTGGTAGTTGGAATATTGTAGTTAATGTTAGATGGATCTTGGCTGAAAGCAGGGAATACCACAGGAATGTCTATCTGTGTTTCATTGATTATGCAAAGGCATTT
>NW_006400089.1:497576-499224 GCF_000299155.1 Elephantulus edwardii | reverse complement strand
AATATCAAGAAAACAAAAATTCTCACCACTGAGCCAATTAGCAGCATCAGGATGGATGGTGAAGCAATTGAGATTGTTCAGAGCTTTAGTTTGCTTGGCTCCACAGTCAACACTCTTGGCACCAGCAGCCAAGAAATTAAAAGATGCACTGTGATGGGAAAGTCTGTTGTTAGGGACCTCTCCAAAGTACTGAAGAGCAATGGTGTTACTCTGTGACTAAGGTGTACCTAATACAGGCCATGGTCTTTGCAGTCCAGCAGAGAGCTGGACAATTACTAGCGAGGATAGAAGGAGAATTGATGCCTTTGAGCTGTGGTGTTGGAGAAGAGTGTGAATACACCATGGACTACTAATAAAATGAACAGATTTGTCCTAGAGAGGGTTAAACCAGGCTGCTCCTTGGAGGCGAGGATTCTGAAGCTTTGTCTGACATACTGTGGACATGTTGCAAGGAGGGACCAGTCCTTGGAGAAAGACGTCATAATTGAGAAGGTGGAGTGACAGTGTAGGAGAGGTAGACCGTCTATGAGGTGGATTGATTCAGTGACTGGTGTAATGGGGGTAGGTGTGTCAGAGACAGTGAGATTGACACAGGATAGAGCAGGGTTTAGGGCTGTTGTATAGGGTCGCTATGAGTCACAGGCAACTTGACAGCACATAACAAGTACAACAGTATGGATCTCACTTGAATATAATGACTGATTTTTTGGATTGTAATGAATGGAATTTTGTTGTTAATTTTTTTAATTCATAAGGGCACTTGGCCTATAATTTTCTTTTTAAAATGTTACTTCCTTTCTAGAATGAGCTCAGAAGTATGTCATCTGTATATTCTGAAATAGTTTGAGTAGAATTGATGTCAGCTCTTCTCTGAATGCTGGTAGAGTGCCCTAGTGCAGTCACCTGTACTGGGATATTTGTGTTCAGAAGTGTTTTGTCATCTGTTTAACTTTTTTAAATGGGTCTGTTCAGATTTTCTACCTTGGCCACTGTTAGCTTAGGTAGGCAGTGATTTTCCAAGAGTTTCTCTTTTTTCTGCAGGTATTCACGTTTATTGAGTATGGTTCTCTGTAGTCTTGTTGTTATTCTTTTAAATTTAGTTGGTTGTGTTGTGATTCCATGCTTTTCATTCCTTCTTTACTTGTGTCTTTCTTTTCCTTTGCTAGATTTGCCTGGAGTATGATAATTTTAGGAATCCTTTCAAAGAAAACAAACTCTATTCTTGTTAAGGCTTTCTACTTAATTTAATTCTGTTCTTATCTTTATTCTTTCTTTTCTTCAGAGACTAGGTTTTGCTTGTTATTCCATTTACAGTTGTTGGACGTGTTGACTTAAAGTGTTAGCTTTGTTTCTTTCTTCTTTTTTAATATGTGTACTTATTGCTATAAGCTGATTAGGAAGTGCTCCTTTCATTGTTGCCCAAAGATTTTGGTATGTTGTATTGTCATTCCAATTTGTTTCAAGGAATTTTTCAATTTCTTTTAAAATTTCATCTATTACCAGCAATACTAAAGCACAATGTTGTTTCATTTTTATGTGCTTGTCTTCTCCCCCCTTTTTTATTATTAAATTTTATTAATTTTAATGAACATTTACAGAGATTTTGGGTTTTCATTCATTCATTGTTGCACTGTTTTCTCCACCCTCC
>NW_006400089.1:486561-490285 GCF_000299155.1 Elephantulus edwardii | reverse complement strand
CTTTCTGATTTCAGGGTATCGGCTGCTCTTGTGTCGCCCTTGTGAGTGACATCTTGCTTCGCTCTTGTATATTGTGTGGGATAGTTTGCTTTCTTCAAGACATTGGTATGTGTTCTTGATCTGAAGACAGTGCTCTTGAGATCAGATGGGCAGCTACCAAACTTGTGCATTTCTCTAACTTTATGACTTCAGAAAAATGTCAGTTCAGCGCCTGCTAGGGCAATCACTTGTTGCTAAAACAGGTCAAGGTGCTCCTGTTTAAAGGCAAGTTGATTGCCCAGACGTGTAGGCACTGGTGTGGAGCCAAGTCGGGTGAGGCAGGCAAAGGGTTGGGTGATCTCAAAGGCAGGTCAATCACATGGAGGACCTTGCTCAAACCTCTGCTGTCTCATTGTGTTCACGACTGGGGTCCTTACTCAAATTCCTGTTGTCCGTTTCCTACTCAATGGTTTTCTCAGTGTTCCCTGCCTGGTGGCACTTACACAGGTGCCCTCACACAACAGCCCCTGCTCCAGCAGGGTCCTGGATCTGACAGGATCTGAATAGTCAAGGTCAACTTCCCACCAACCCCCTAGCCTCTGGCTGGTCTGCAGAGTTCACAGAAGCCAGCTGGCTGGCTCGTTTTGGGTAGGAACCCAAGAGAGCCTGGCCAATTTCCCCACCTGTGGACATGCCCTTAGGTGCTCTCCCAGATAATCAGCCCCAGTAAACACAGATAAGATCCTACTGGCCTTTCTTCTGCCAGGTTAGTTCCACAACAGCTCTGTTTATAGCTCCAGGTGATGGCTGGATCCCGGTGGTGCCCTGAGGTCACAGGGCTGTGGTGGGGGCTGAGGTGCATGGTTGTGGAGCTGGAAGGGGGGCGGGGAAAGGGAGGAAAGCAAGGGACTAGGGGGGTAAGGAGCGCAGGGCTTGGACACTACCACCAAGATGTGGGGGCAAGGCTTGGGCGCTGCTGGCTGTTTATGCAGCAGCACCCTCTGTGTCGGGGGTCACACACGTGCGGGCTGCAGGGGGTTCGCACAGTGGCGGGTAGTCTTCGCTCCTCTGAAGTTCTGCGGTGGATGGCTGACTATTGCTCTTCCTGGGTCTTTACCCAGTCTGGCGGCGGAACTCCGTCTAGTGGCAGAACTCCGTCTCTGGCCTGTCTTCTCCCCTTGATTTCCTTAGTGTTGATTTATAATCTTACAGCATTGTGATCTGAGGTGATACTTTGTAATGTTTTGCTTTGTGATCTTACATATTGCCTATTGTGGAGAATGCACACACATATATATAGTACTTTTGTTGGGTGGGGTGTTATTTACATGTCTGTGAGCTCCATTTAGTTAATTGTATTGTTCAGTTCTTCTGTATCTTCATGGAATTCCTTTCTGTCCTTCATTGACTGTTGTACATTGAAGGATCCATTATGATTATGGAGCTGTTTAAATCTCTTTTCTTTATTTATTTACAACATCGTCATTGGGTGTGTAAATATTTATTATAGTGATACCCTTTTGTTCAACTGACATTTGCCCTTATTTGCCTCTTTTGCTAATTTTTGTCATGAAATCTGGGGATACTTTTGGTTTAAAATTTAAATATTATCTCAGCAATAGTTTCTGGTATTTAGTCAGACTCCATTGCTTCAGAAAGTTTGGAGTCAATGAGAAGTGAAATTCTGTTCTGCTTTTTCTCTCTTTTGGTCAGGTTTCTTTTATAGATCCATTTTTTTTTAAATAAAAATGTTTGCCGATAGTAACCAGGTACCGTCCAGTTCCGATCTCCTAGAAAATGAGGTGGTAGTTATGAAGGCTATTAGCTCCATAGCCCATATGCTCCTCCTGTTCCTGAAAGCTTACGTCTTTTGTTGCTCCAGATGAATAGAGATCAATTGCACCTTGGATGATTAATTAGAAGCTTTGAAGACAATAGGCACTATACAAAAAATTAAGGAGATGTTGTTGTTGTTGTTATGTATCATTGAGTCCACATGACTCATAGTGATCCTTTGTACAATAGCTTTGAACCTAGCCCTATTCTGTCTGAGACAACCTCACCATCTCTGACAGACCTGGCCCCATTGTTATAGTCACTGTATCCATCCATCTCATCTACAGTCCCCTTCTCTTGCATTGACCCTCTGCCTTTTCAAGCATGAGGTCCTTCTCCAAGGGCTGGCCTCTCCTATCAACATGTCCAAACTACGTGAGCTGGAGCCTAGCCTCCAAGGAGGAACTTGGTTTCACCCTCTTTCGGACACACCTGTTTGTTCTCTTATCAGTTCATGTATGTTCAATACTCTTCTCCAGCACCATGACTCAAAGGCATAGATTCTTCTTCCACCATCCTTAGTCATTGTCCAGCTCTCTGATGCATGGCAAGCAGTTGAGAAGACCATGGCCTGGATCAGGAGCACCTTTGGCTGTTAATAGAGAAGATGAAGAAGGAAAATAAAACACAACAAAAAACTAAACCCATTGTCATCACGTGTGACTTGTAGTAACTCTCCAGGATTGTAAATTTAATGGGAGTAGATGACTTATTTTTCTGCTTTGGAGTGTCTGCTGGATTTAAACCACTGACCTTTCAGTTAGCAAACTGACTCCTGACCATTGGGCCACCAGTACTCCTTACATGTTATTAGACCACTTAACTGGCATATTCACAGAACCATTCACTGTTAACCTCCAACCCAGGGACCAGAGCCTATGGAGTTGTTTGTAAGCTATCTCAGGCACTTTTTGCCTGCCCCACAGATCTCTTACCTCCCTATGCACACCTTTTTTTGTGACCATAATCTGACCTCAGCATTCCTTAAGTAATAATCCTCCCTTTCCCTCTCCCTCCCATTCCTGGCAAACTGTGGTCTCTGCATTTGTCTGATCTTTTCTTTCTATGTAAGCAATGTAACACATAGTTTTTCTTTAGTGATTGGCTTCTTTTACTCTGCATGATGCGTTCACCTTCTTTCCATTTTGTAGCAGGTCCCTCTGTTACTCTTCACTGCTGACTGAGTTGTCTTCTGCTGTTGATGTGTACCACGTTGTGTCAAAGCTTTCATCTGTTGATGAATACCTATTTTTCCCCTCTGCTTTCTGCGGCTATGAATATGGGTACAGTGAATATTGTTTTTTAAATCTACACTTTCAGATTTTTTTTGGTTTGTAGGAAGGAATGGAATTTCAAGGTCATATACTAGCTTTATTATACCTTCAGGGGTATGTGCGTGTGTTTTGTTTTAGGAACTGGCACTGTTTTCTGCAATATCTGTACAGTTTTGCATGGGTAAAAATTTGAATTTTTCCATATCCTCATCAACATTTGCAATTTCTAGAGTGTGGCTTTTGTTTTGTGACCTGATACTCTACTCTGGGGGAGTGGTCCATGTGCCTGGGGGGAAAAAATGTATGCTGCTCTTGTGGAGTACTGAGTTTTCACCGTGCTGTTGATTTGCTGCTTTCTGATGAGTGACAACATGGAGCATGCTTTTGTGTGAGCGGTAGTCATTTAATGCCATCATACTGTTGTTGTGGTTGTTATGTGCCTTCGAGTTGTTTGTGACTCATAGCGACCCTATGCACAACAGCCCTAAACCCTGCTCTATCCTGCGCCAACCGCACTGCCTCTGACACACCCATCCCGATTACCCCAGTCACCGAATCAATCCATCTCATAGAGGGTCTTCCCCTCCAGCACTGTCCCTCCACCTTCCCAAGCATGATGTCCCTCTCCAAGGACC
>NW_006400089.1:481868-484716 GCF_000299155.1 Elephantulus edwardii | reverse complement strand
GGTCTGTTCCACAATCAGCCCCCGGCCTAGTTTTCACAGCTGATATTGAGCTTCTCCAGCCGTTCCTTCCACAGATGTAGTCAATCTGATTCCTATGCATACCATCAGGTGAAGTCCATGTGTTTCTAATTTTCTAAAGCACAGACCCCAGAGAGAAAACCCGTCCCTGGATGTGACCTATGGGAAGGGAATGGCCCTCAGCTGGGAGCAGGGACTGCAGCTACCCCTGCACTGGAAAACAATCAGACATACAGTAGGTTCCAGCTCCTGGTGATTCACAGTGTGCCAGGGTGGAACTTCACTCACTTGCCTGGTTTCCCACAGCTCTCTTTCCAAGTAGACCACCAGGCCAGCCTTCAGGAGCTGTGAGCTTGGCCCTTTTCACTACATTTTCTAATCATCCCTGCTCCACCAGGGAGTACCCTGCTTTGGAGGTCTCTTGCAGCCCATTTGCTTTGTGCTTTGATTGAAAGCTCACCTGGCCACTGATCCTCAGCAGGGAAGGGTCCTTGCTTTCTTTGTTGCAGAGGGAAATTAGGAAAAAGCCTTCCTGCACCCTTTTATCTGCGCCTTCCTTCCTTTGCAATTAGTGATTGTTAAACAATATATGTGACAGGTGGGTATTGACCAGTGTATGTGCTGACTGGAACATTCGCTGGTCATCTTTTAATAATTTTAACATTCAGAAACCTGAAGGGCCCATGGTACAGTGATTTTTAAAGCCCTTTGGCCAGAATTCTCAGAGTGATGTGAAATCCTAGTAAAGCAGAATGCAGAGCCAAATGATTTGATAATTTGGATCAGATGGCCGTGTGAGGCTTGCTCCCTAAAGTCCTCAGGGCCTTCTCCATCCATATCCTTGAACAGGGCTGGGGCTCAGAAGCCTTCTGCATCTTGCACCATGCTGTGGTCTGGGGAGGCAGAGGAGAAGGCTAATTCATGTCAGATGGAAGGAAGCCGTGCGGCCCGTATGCTGCCGAGCCTGGCTTTTGTTTCGAGCTCTCCTGCCAGACTGGGTAGGAGTGGATGTGGAGGGCTATCCTCCTGGCACAGATCAGGCTTTGACCCTCAAGAGCCCTTTCAGGCCTCGTGAATAAAATTTTTTCTTTGGGATGTCCCAGCACACAGGCTCAGAGTAGCAGTTTGTTTACTCAGTGTCACAGTGTTGGGAGGAATTTTTTTGCTCTGTGCTGCTGCAGGCCGAGCCAGAGTCAAACTCTCTGCAGGCTGTGCAGGTGGGCAGCGCCCAGGGATCCGACAGCACAGGAGGGCACCATGAAGCTATGTGTCCTGGCCCGAGGGCCGCGAAGGGTCGGGTTGGTGCAGAAACCCCGGCAGCAGCCCTGGTGGCACCAGGTGAGTAGGGGCTGGTGGGACTCAGGGAAGGGGCTGGAGTACTGGGCTCCCTCCAGGCCAGCTTGCTTGTGAGCTCTACCCAGGTATGTTCCCACACAGGGCATGTGTGCACATGTGTGTATGTGTGTGCATATATGTCTGTGTACATGAGATGGACAGTGGGAAAGAGGATTTTACCTGATGGAGGCTTAAGTGCCTAGAGCCCACACCAAGGTGTGAGGTAATTTAGGTTTAACTACTTCTGAATCAGTATTTACAAAGGTTCCAGATCCTGCCTGCCTTCCTGAAAGGATTGGAAAAGATGGGGTAATTGTGGGCTTAGATCGATGGTGATTAATTTTATAGGGCATAAAGCATGGAAAGGATCATATTCACAATGTAAATGATAAAAAACCCTAAAGATTCCCTGAAACTTTTTCTTTGGAGTGGAAATAAGAAACTGGCCCTTGTGTTGCCTGTTAGTCTGTTGTTTCTTGCAGGGAAAGGGGCTCCTCAGACTCATGCTTGTGTCTGGGTGGCCTGGGGGCCATTGTCCCTGCAGAAATGTCCTCCAGCTTTAGATCAGCCTGAAAGACTGCCTGGGACCACTCCAGGCGGCCATGAGTTGGATTTCCTTTCCCTGGATTTTTTGTTTTTTTAAATGTTCTCAGCCTTGAGATGCTGTCAACATAGCACTGTTTCATAGGACTTGAGTTGCATTGTGTCCAGTGTTCATTTTAAGGTCAGGCGCTCTGGCTGGAAACCTAGGCTCTGTGAGTGCATCCAGTCTTGGTGGCCTTCTGACCTGGGGCAGCGGGCTAGGTGCATATCTCAAGGCCAGGCACTTTGAGGCTGACTAATTTCAGAGTAAAACTCATTTTCATATGGTTTTGTGTAGTCCCTGACTCCGTAGAATCCACGGCGGATTTCTCAACCTTGTTCATCCTGGTGCAGGTCAGGCTCAGCATTTCTTCAATGTGGGAACCTAGCTTGGTGTATGCAGATGTTGCCACACACTTTGTAACTCTTCTGTTGATGCTGCATTTAGTGCAGAAGAAATACTGAGGTCTGTAGAGTTTTGCTTTTCTGCTGAACTCATCCTGCTGGATTTCACAGAGACTTTTCTTCTTTGAAGAGACCTTCCGGTCAAGACCAGCAGAAGCTACAGGGCTCCTCAGGTGCTCCTTATTGGTCACCTGGTCTTGTTCTCCATCTAGCCTTTTGCTCTTTCAATGAAGTGCAGTTAAGATTCCTGAAGGGAGACTGCTAAGATCTTCCCTATTGCTGCCACTTCCCCCTGGATTCACCTTGGTCTAGAGAGAAATGAAAGTTCAGAGTTAGGTGAAAACAAAGGCCTTCTAATCCTATCTGGTCTCACATCACAGTGGAGATGTTCTGTGGCAATGAAGCAGAAGCAGATGCTATTACACTATCTTTTTTTTTTTTTAATTTAGGTTGTTTATTTTTCAATTCAATGAACATCTACAGAGATTTTGGGATTCCATTCATTCAT
>NW_006400089.1:477702-481732 GCF_000299155.1 Elephantulus edwardii | reverse complement strand
ATACTCCAGAAACTTCTCTAACAGGGTAAAAAGGGAAGCCACAGACTGGGAAAAAGTTTTTGGTAATGACATGTCAGACAAGGGACTTATATCTAGAATTTTTGAAATACTCGAGCACCACAACAAGATAAAGGAGAATAATCCAATTGAAAAATGGGCACAGTATATTACACTATCTTAAATGACTTTTTTTGAGATCCAAAATGGCTTAAACTGCAAAATAGAGGCTCTGCTGTTTCCTTCTTTGCCTCTTCTAGCTGTGCTGTGTTGGGCCCAGGAACTGTCTGGACACAGCACCCCTTTCTTTCTGACTGGAAGAAAGGTAATTTGTGAGGGATAGAAGGTCAGTGTCCCTTCTTGGCCCAAAGTCTATTGCCTGTTCACTCATTCAACAAATACAAATTGAGGTTCCACTGTCCACCATGCCAGGCACTGTGGGAGGTACTTGTGCCTTTAGAGAGAGACTCAGACTGAGTCCAGAAGAGATAGGGCACCTGTGAGAGTGAAGGAAACATGTTCTCACTAAGGGGTCATAGTGAAGTACCATGCTGCCGAGATGGGGGCTTCCTCTCAGTCCTACCAGGCACTGAGCTGGCTTTGAGACCCATGCCCTCACCCATTGGCCTCTAATCCTTGCTACATCTTACTTCTCTGTTTGCACAGCTCCAGTCATAAAAATGCTAGTGTCATGATTTCCTGATTGCCATGAGCACCATGCCTCATTTTTAGTAATTTAAATACATGGCTACTGTGATAAGAAAAAAGCATTCTAACCATTGTTTATAAACCAGGCTGGAGCATATGAGCAAACATAGTTCCATTGCCTAACTGTGTGACTGTCCCTACAATCCTGCATCTCAGTGTGTGGTAGTGGCTCTTCATCCCTGGCTGAGATTGCATTCTTCTGGAGGACCCTGGGCCCACCTCCACACAGTCTGATGGGATTGGTCAGGGCGGATGTTTGGGCATTGCTACTGGAATTACCCTCCCCATGTGATTGCTGGGGACTGCCAGAGGTCCAGAGTTCTATAATTGGCAGGAGGAAGAGGATATTCTTTCATTTTAAGATAATTTAAAGAGCTCCAGAGAGGCTGTGGACAGATCACAGCCTGTCAAGCAGGAGGCCAACACACTGCTTAGACTTTTGTATAGGTTAGCCCTGCTGTCTATGGTTGTGTCAGTTTACCTCACAATGGTCTCCTGTTTACAGAACTGTGCTCTGCCTGGGTGGGTTCTGTTCTCATGACCCTGATGTGTAGGAGTGCATAGTTGCAGCTGCTGTCCTAGTCCCTCTCATGGAGGGACCCTGACCTTCCATTGTACCAAACAAGATGTGCCCTTCGGTGCTTGAGCTCCTGGCGCACGTGTATTTAGTGAGCTGGTGGGAGGTTGTGATAGCCCGCACACATGGATATTGTACATATCATGAATGACTAGTCTTAGACACTGTTTCATTCATGTACATTGTGTTCTATCTGATTAATATTGATCCATGCTTATCATCAGGTCTCCTCTAATCCCCATTGCACTTTGCCTGTTCATTCACCCCTCATCGTTCCACAAATCTCTATCTTATGAGTTGCCCCCCTCCCCTTTCTTTCACCCCCATTCTCTTCTTTCTCCTCCTCTTTAGAACAGCTGTTTCTGTCTGCCAGTTGCAGTAGTTGTATTGTCCACGTAGATTCTTCCCAGATGATCCACCTTTGTCTGAACCTCTGTTCATGGTGTGTGTATTCTGTTTCTGCTCTTCTTGTGCACTCTCACTTGGCTTCTCTGTGACTGATTTGTTTAGTACACTTGCTCTTGTTTGACAGCCTAGTGAGAGCACAAGGAGAGGGTAATTAGGGGAGGAGACTGCTGTCTGTCTTTTGAGAGAGGAAATGACATTGATGCCTGATGTGGTAGAAGAGGACATGTTGGAGGAGGTGAGGCTGGGAGTTGCTAGTTTGGAAAACTGCAGGCAACAAGCCCACCAAAAGTGTGGCAGAAGGGGCCACCTGGGGGGCATGTAGGATTCAATTTGTGCCAATCTGTGCTATTTCCAACTCAGTGATGCCTATTATTTAGAGATGCAGGGCATTTTTTGTACCTCATAATATCCTTTAAGATCTAGATAGCAAATGTTGGCAGAATCCCAGGGAAAGAAGACAGAGGCCCAAGTATGATGAGGTATTTTCTAACCCTATTCCCAATTAGTGATACAACAAGTTGCCAGAAAATAAGAAGGCTGGTAGGACAGTAGTTAGCATTTGGCTGCTAACAGAAAGGTCAGACACACTCAGGGGTTTCCCAGGATAATGATGTGGTGGTCTGCGCCCATCACAGTTATTGCTGGGGAGGCTCATGCATGGCTCTGTTCTGTCAGTGGGTTGGGTCACTATGAATTGGAATCATCCTGATGCTGAATTGATGATGATGATGATAATCTTTAGGTGTATGAAAGAGTTGAACATTTTTCAAATGCCTTGGCCAAATGACTTCTTTATTTTTTATGAAAAATATCTTTTAAATTTTGTATTGGTTTGCTTACAGAATTTGTGTACATTATATTATTCATGTATATTGTGTTTCAACATTCAATAATTCCTTTATTCACATTGTGCTTCAAATGTATGTTTGCATATGTGCTTTTCATTATGTTGATGAAATGTCCTTCTATTCCTATTTTGTTGAGTGTTTAGATCAGAAAGGGGTATTGGATTTTATCAAAGGCCTTTCCTATATCAACTGATAGGATTGTGTGGTTCATGTTCTTTGTTAATATGGTGAACTATGTTGATTTTTTTTCCCTTGTGTTGAACCATCCTTGCATACCTGTTATGAATCCCACTTGGTCGTGATGAGTTATTTTTATTATTATTTTAAGACACTGTTAGATTCTATTGGCCAGGATTTTGTTAAGGAATTTTTTATCTATATTCATGAGAGATATTGGTCTATAGTTTGCTTTTTAATAATGTCTTTGCCTGGCTTTAAGGTTATGTTTGCTTCATACAATGATTCTGGGGATGTTTTTTTCTGCCTTTTGAAATAATTTAAGTAAAACTGGTGATAGATCTTTTCTGAATGTTTGGTAAAATTCAGCCATGAAGCCATCTAGGGTAGTAGGGTTTTTTGTGGGGAAGTCTTTTTATGATCTTTTCAATTTCATGTTTTGTCTAGTGTCTGTTTGGGTATCCTGTGTTTGTCTGTGTCAGTCTGGAAAGGGTGCAATTTTCTAGGAATTTGTCAGTTTTCTCTAGGTTTCCGAATTTATCAGAGTATAACTTTTCAGAATATTCAGTTATTATTGATTTAATTAATCTGGTTTTGTCATGATATTGTTGTTGTTATGTGCCGTCGAGTCATTTGCGACTCATAGCGACCCTATGTACAACAGTCCTAAACCCTGCTCTATTCTGTGCCAATCGCATGGCCTCTGACACATCCATCCCGATTACCCCAGTCACTGAATCAATCCAACTCGTAGAGGGTCTTCCCCTCCTGTGCCGTCCCTCCACGTTACCAAGCATGATGTCCCTCTCCAAGGACCTGTCTCTCCTTACAACATGTCCAAAGTATGTCAGACAAAACCCCAGAATCCTTGCCTCCGAGGAGTAGCCTGGTTTAACCCTCTCCAGGATGAATCTGTTTGTTTTCTTGGCAGTCCAGGGTACATTCAATACTTTTCTCCACCATCACAGCTCAAAAGCATCAATTCTTCTTCTATCTTCCCTAGTCATTGTCCAACTCTGTGATGCATAACAAGTGATTGCAAAGACCGTGGCCTGTATCAGGCGCACCTTAGTCTCCAGAAAGAAACCGTTGCTCTTGAGTACTTTAGAGAGGTCCTTAACAGCAGACTTTCCCCATCATGATACGTCTTTTGATTTCCTGGTTGCTGGTGCCAAGACTGTTGACTGTGGAGCCAAGGAAACTGATATGAACAAACTCAATCTCTTTACCATCCATCCTGATGCTACCAATTGGTCCAGTGGTGAGAATCTTTGTCTTCTTGACATTGAGCCTCAGTCCATACTGAAGGCTGCAG
>NW_006400089.1:474454-476277 GCF_000299155.1 Elephantulus edwardii | reverse complement strand
GCTGGGTTTAGAAGGGGTTGTGGTACTAGGGATATTGTAGCTGATGTTAGATGGATCTTAGCTGAAAGCAGGGAATACCAGAAGAATGTCTGTGTTTCATTTATTATGCAAAGGCATTTGACTGTGTGGATCATAACAAACTGGCTGTCTTTGAGAAGAATGGGAATCCCAGAACATTTAATCGTGCTAAAGTGAAACCTATGCTTCGACCAAGAGGCGGTCGTTAGAACAGAGCAAGGTAACACCGCATGGTTCAAAATTGGGAAGGGTGTACGCCAGGCATGTGTTCTATCTACATACCTTGTCATGATGCCATCCCTATAATTTCTTATTTGAGTTATTTGTGTCTTCTCTTTTCATTTGTAATGTTTGCTAATGGTTTGCCTATTTTATTGACCCTTTCAAAGAATCAGCTCCTGTGCTTTTTGATGATTTCAATTTCTTTTCCCAGTTTTCTGTTGCATTGATTCCAGCCCTTTCCTTATTATCCCCTTTCTTCTTTGACTGTGGGGTTAGATTGGTCTTTTTCTATTTGGTAAAGGTGTGAGTTAGATCTTTAATTTTGTTTCTTTTTCTTTTTTTTTTTTTTTTTGCATTTTAGTAGCTTTATTGAAATTTATATTCCTTAAAACATAATAGTTTGTTAGGTTACCTCTGAAAATAAAAATGAACACTGATGTATTCAAAATCTTGAAATGTATTAGTTGGTTCTTTTTCATTTTTAATGTGTTTACCTATAGTTATGAGCTGCCTCCTGAGGACTGCCTTTCCTCTCTCCCAGAGATTTTGTTATCTTGTATTTTCATTTTCATTTGTTTTGAGAAACATTTTTATTTCAATTTTTTATTTCTTCAATAACCTAATCATGTTCTACCAGGGTATTATTTCGTTTCCACTTTGGTGATTTTTGGTCCTTTAGCCTCTTATTGTTAATTTCTAGTTTTATGGCACTGTGGTCTGAAAAGATACTTTGTATTATTTAAATGTTTTTTAATTTGTTGAGGTTTGTTTTGTGTCCTAATATAAGATCAATTCTGGAGAATGTACCATGTACACTTGAAAAGAGAGTAAATTGACTTTAATTGGGTACAGTACTCTGAATACATTCACAGGGTTGATTTGGCTAATTGAATTGTTTATGTCTTCTGCATCTTAAGTTTCTTTTGAGCTGTCCTATCTTTTGGTGAGAGTATTTTATATTTTAATCTCCTACTACTATTGTGGTGCTGTTTTTTTTCTCTTCAAGTCTGTAAGGTTTTGTTTTCTTGATCTACTACACCTTTAATCATTGTGTATTGCCCTTCCTTATCTTTTATGGTGGTTTTCATCCTGTTGTCTATTTTATCAGATTAGTATTACCACTTCTGTTTTTTTATGGATGCAACTTGCTTGGTATATTTTTTTCTAAGGCTTTGATTTTTTTTTTTTTTAGTAATAATCTGTCTCTTTATATGGAATGAACTCATTTGAGGCACATGATCACAGAATAACTGCTATTACTTCACTTAAATTTATAACATTACTGTATAGAATGTACACATAGCATCAAGGAACTGGCCTTCCTTATGAGTTTGCAACCTACAGTTATTAGCTGCAGAAGGAAACAGGGTTGTGTACTGAACCGTATGATTGAGAGGAGAGGAGTGCTGAGAGCACAAGAATTACTTGTAATTCCAGGATAAATTCAAGGGTTTTACCATGTGGTCTGTACTCCCAAGTTTTCAAGATTATTCATTCATGTCGTATGTCTTCTAGAAGAGTCTGTCCTGTTCCTTGTACTTTTTTTTTTTTTAATTTAGTTTGTTTATTTTTCATTTCAATGA
>NW_006400089.1:469956-470690 GCF_000299155.1 Elephantulus edwardii | reverse complement strand
TATGTTTTTTTGTTCTTTTGTGTGGTTTTTTGTTTCCTTTTTGTTGGTTTTTTTTCCCCCCCTTCGGCTCGAGGGCCCCAAAGTTCAGAGATGGTGGGGGAGGGGGTGTCGCGAGCCGGGTCAGGACCGAGCTGTTGGGGGGGGTCGCGAGCCAGGTCGAGTCAGAGCTTTTGGTGTGGGGGTCGTGAGCCGGGTCGGCGGGAAGAATGTGATACCTAAAGATGAGGGTCGTGGGTCAGAGCTGCCGGGGTGGGTCCCACTTCAAGTCCACTCCCACCCTCCACTGCATCTGCGCATGGCAACTTGGCCAGTCCCAAAGTTCAGAGCTGGCGAGTAGGTCGCGAGCCTGCTCGGGTCAGAGCTGGTGGGGAGGTTCGCGAGCCAGGTCGGGGGGAGAAATGTGATACCTGAAGATGGGGGTCGTGGGTCAGAGCTGCAGGGGTGTGTCCCACTTCAAGTCCACTCCCACCGTCCACTGCTTCTGTGCACGGCACCTTGGCCAGTCCCAAAGTTCAGAGCTGGTGGGGGGGTCGCGAGCTGGGTCGGGTCAGAGCTGGTGGGGGGTTTGCGAGCCGGGTCAGGGGGAACAGTGCGATACCTGAAGATGGGGGTCGTGGGTCAGAGCTGCAGGGGTGTGTTCCACTTCAAGTCCACTTCCACCGTCCACCTCATCTGCGCACGGCACCTTGGCCAGTCCCAAAGTTCAGAGCTGCTGGGGGGGTTGCGAGCCGGGT
>NW_006400089.1:458887-469241 GCF_000299155.1 Elephantulus edwardii | reverse complement strand
TGGGTCAGAGCTGCAGGGGTGTGTCCCACTTCAAGTCCACTCCCACCGTCCACTGTGTCTGCGCAGGGCACCTTGGCCAGTCCCAAAGTTTACAGCTGCTGGGGGGGTCGTGAGCCGGGTCGGGGGGAGCAATGCAATACCTGAAGATGGGGGTCGTGGGTCAGACCTGCAGGGGTGTGTTCCACTTCAAGTCTACTCCCACCGTCCACTCGGCTTTGATTTTTAGTCTATCTTTTTTCTCATTTCTTTGATGTATCTCTTGTAGGTAGCATATTAATGGATTTTATTTTTTATGTCTATTCTGCTACTCTTTTTCTCTTAATTGGTGCATTTAAGTTATTCATGTTAAGTATGATTATTGACAGACCAGGTTTTATCATTGCCATTTTGCTGTGTTTCTTTTTCTCTTGTTTCTGGTTACTTTGGCCCATCCACTTTCCTTTGCTTATTTACATTTATAGAGAGCTCTGGTGGCTTACTGGTAAGGAGATGGGCTGCCAACTCTAATAGTATGGTTTGAATTCGTTAGGTGTTCCTTCCAGGAGAAAGATGGACCATCTCCCCAAACCTGTGAAAACCTGCTCAAGGTTCAGCTATGAGTCACTCATATATACATCAACAACAGTTGACATTTTTAGAATATTTAACCCAATAGCAGCAGAATACACTTTCTTTTCAAATGCAAATGGAACCAAGCTACACAGGTACACTCTTTATCCTATGTGTTTGGAAACTTTTCATCTTGACAATTCATTTTTGCTGTATGCTAGTGAGCTTTTTTCCTAGTTGCTATCAAGTCACTTCTCACTCCTGGTGACACATTCATATCATAAGAGAACACAAATGGTTGTTGGAAGTAGTTTAACCGGTCCTCCTTCTTATCTATTCCCCTGTGGGTGAGCTCAAACCACTAATGGTTCAGTTAGCATTTCCAAACCACCATTGGTTCAGTAACCATTTGCAACCTCGCACGACTTCAGTCCCAGGGTTTATATTCAGGGTAGAAGATTTCCAACTTCAAACAATGGTTGCAGAAATGATTTCACACAGAGAAATATTTTCTGCATCTGTGGAAACCTATTTTTTATAGGAATTTACGAATGAATGCCACATCTGGGGGTGATTAATGATCTCACTGAATGTAGGTGGGTTTTTAGTTAATGACAGAATATACTGTCACATGTAAGCAAATAGTTATGATTACTGGAATCTGTCTTCTAAGATAAAGTGAAGTTTTATAAGATTAAGAGATAAAGCAGTGAGCCTGAGTATACAAACATTAGTTTGGAGGAGGATTGGGTCATTTTCTTCTGGTACCATGACTGAGTTCATTGTGTATTGTGTTTAGGGTGTCTCACTCTGAGTTGCAGATCTTGAGGATTCTGGGGCACCTTTGAATCAGGAAAATCATTACTTTGGTTTTAATGTAGTTGTACTGTTTGCTTCCCAAGCATTTAGCATTCCATAAGTGTGTATGATAGTTTGTCCTGGAAACTTCTCACCTAGGAGCCATTGAACGGCATTGTTTCAGTGTCCTCCTGGTGCCTTTCTGCAGTGATAGAGAGTTCCTGAGTGGGCCTCCTGCAGAACTTGACACAGGAGAGTGTAGACAGATGTTCATGGCTCTCTGGGGGCTCCTTAGGGTCTGTTTTCTGTGCAGATTCCTGTTTTAGCTCTTTACTAACTCTAGTTGGTTTATTATTTCCTGAAGGGGGAAAGAAAGACAAAAAAGAAATTTATGAATTGAAGCTCTGGTGGTGTGATTCAGACGGACTCGTGTTGCTCATGCCAAGGCCCAGCATCTCTGATGGTTTGAATTCACTAGCCATTCCTCAGGAGAATGATGAACAGTCAACTTCTGTGCTGTTTTTAGCCTTGGGAACTCTCTGAAGGGTCAGCTGTGAGTCAGAACTGACCTGAAAGCGATGGAACAGAGAGATGCAGAACTGACATTTCCTATCCCTTTACATTGCAGCAAGAAGAACGAACTACGAGCCTACACAGTTTTAAGAAAAAGGTTTTTAAAAAGTCCAAAGTCTGTGGAGCTTGCAAACAAGTCATTGAGGGTCAAGGTATCTCATGCAGAGGTAAGTCCTTGACTGTAATTATCTGGTTAAAGTAAAAAGAAAGCAAGCAAGAAGATAAGAAAACAAATCATTCTTTTGGGAGTTTCCAAAAATGCAATCCTGGAATTCCCTTCCTTAGTCTGTGTTTACCACAGCCCTTATAGTTGGCATGGACCAATCTGATCTACCCAAATATGTGCTAGTGTGAAAATGACCCAGAGAGAGAAAACTTCTCATGTGAGAGAGGGAACAGCTGTTCTGCTCTGCTCTATAGTGTAATTAACCCAGCTCATTCAGGTTTGCTCTCTGGATGGTTACTGAAGTCTACAAGTGAAGTGTTTGATTTTTTAGAAAATTTTTATTTTATACTGGTTTACAAACAAAGTTTGTATACATTGTTTTCACACTGGATCTTTTCCATTTTCTTTATCCGCCCCTCCCTCCACCCATCAAATTTTGTGACACTATGATAAGCCCCCACCCCCATACAAATGAAGTTCCATCCTGAGGTCAGTCTGCCTTTATGTTTCCTTCTCATGTCCTGTCAATAAGGCTTTAATTCTGTTACTAAACTTAAGCCACCACCTTTTGGATTTGTTGTTTAAATGTCAGAAAATTCGGGAACTTGCTCATAGTTTTGCAACACCACTTGAAAGAGTTTGTACAATGGAGGAAGATCTCTTGAAGCCCTGGCTGGAGGAGGGTGAGGCTGAGTGTTCTGTGGATACAATTGTGGCTGGGAGCTGGTTGGGGTTGGGTCTGGGTGGATGCTGGGGGTTGCTCTTTAGCATTTCATTTTCAGCCTTGGTTGCTAGACTTTTACTGCGGCTGCCTGTTGTCCCTGCAGACTGTCTGGCAGATTGGCTTTTGATACCTGATTTGGAGAAGCATATTAGTGAAAGGAAGATCCACATGATTCAAACTGTAGTGGGTATAGGATGTTACCAGGGGTCCCTAAGTGCATTTTGGGAGTCCTTCAATATAGAAGGGCCTGGTCAGGGACTCTCCCTGAAGGGATGCTCCACAGAGGTAACTGCCTCACCCAGCCTTCTCTATGTGGGGGTTCTGTGTTAACACTTCTCTTCCGCTTCTCACGTGCCCTGTGGCTTCCACACCTAAGACTGTCCTTGTTCTCTGGACAGTCCAGAAGTCTATCCCACTACCACCCCTGTGTCACACGGTGGACTTCTCAGAGCATGTATCTTTTCCTCCTTCTTTCTAGGATGCAGTCTTCCTGGGATAGGGGTTCTGGGATACCTCTTCACTCCTGTGCATCAATACTGGGCAAAGACCAGCTAGGAATCTTCTTCTTTTTCACTGACTCTCCACCTTTCCAAGTATGATGTCCTTTTCCAAGGACTGGCCCTTCATAACAACATGTTCAAAATGCGTGATTCAAAGCTTCACCATCCTTGCCTCCCTGGTTTGGACTTCTCTAAGACTTGTTGGTTTGTTCTCTTTGCATCCCATGGGATATTTTTCATCACCACAACTCAGAGGTGTGTATTCTTTTTCTGTAGTCCTTAGTCATTGCTGAACTTTCAGATGCGTAGGAAAAAATTGAGAAAAACCATGACCTGAGTCAGGTGCACCTGAGTCTGTAAATCAGAGGAGCAGTGTCATCTGACCAGCGTTGAAAAGATATGTACCCTGAGCCCAGTGCTGACATGCTAGCCTGCTGAGCTCCTTCACCTGCTCTCCTTCACCTCTGCTTTCTCCCTGGCTGGTTGCTCACCACCTCTGGCTCCTTTAGTCTTGCTGTTTTGTGAAATTGTACATCTATTTTGTTTTAGAATATGCTCCATTCTATAGCACTGTTAATGGAGCATGGAAAACACAAAGAATGCTGACAGGGTCTTGTAGGTGATTGTGGATCCATGTTTGGTGGGGGTGACTGTGTGCACTCTGTGTGACTTCTGTGTGCACACAAGTCTAGTGGCGTGAGTGCTGACAGGGCACATCCTGCTCAGGACTCACTCTGCCGTTCAGCTGCCCAGCAACATCCAGTATCTGGATATCTGATCTTGAACTGACAGTGACAGCAAGCACCCCAAGGGTGTGCTGTTTTGGAAAGGGAAAAGAGGGAGGACACAATGTTCAAGCTTGACCATGACCTTAGGTTTATCTTCCTGTGTGTCATTTACTTGATTTTAGAAAGATGATAAGGAGTGCTAACTTTACCTAAAGATTTCTGTCCTGTTTTTAAAATGTAAAATGTTATAGAAATATTTAGACATGCACCTAAGTGAGAGCTAAGTTCAGGAGACCATCTGGCTCATCGTTTTCCAGTGTTGAGTTCAGCTTCACCCATCCTGTCTTGCTTGATCTCTCCATTTACCATGAAGCAGGGCTATCCTGGGGTCAGTGTCTTCTGACACTGTGAAGTACGTATGTTCCACGAGGACAGGACAGCTGTAGAGTCCTGTGTGTGTGAGGTACATGTTCCACATACAAGATAGCTGTAGAGCCCTGTGGGTGTGAAGTACATATGTCCCACATGGACAGAACAGCTGTAGAGTCCTGTGTGTGTGAGGTACATGTTCCACGTGAACAGGACAGCTGTAGAATCCTGTGTATGTGAGTTACATCCTCCACGTGGACAGGATAACTGTAGAGTCCTGTGTATGTGAGGTATGTGCTCCATGTGAACAGGACAGCTGTAGAGGCCTCTGTGTGTGTGTTACCTGTTCTTGTGATGGGACAGCTGGAGTTGTGTCCTGTGTGTATGGGTGTGTGATACATACTCCAAGTGGACAAAGCAGCTGTAGAGACTGTGTGTGTGTGTGTGTGTGTGTGTGTGTGTGTGTGTGATGTACTCCATATGGAGAAGACAGCTGGAGTGTCGTGTGTGTGTGTGTGTGTGTGTTTGTGGTACATGCTTTATGTGGACAAGATGGCTGTAGAGTCCCATGTGTGTGATATATACTTCATGTGGATGGGACTGCTGTAGTGTCCTGTATATATGGGCTTGTGGTTCATACTCCACATGGAGAGTTGTAGAGTCCTGTGTGTGTAAGATACATGCTCAAAGGGATATATGATTGGGTATTATTGTCATGACATGAGTCCAGAATGAAGGCTGCACAGTGGAGTGGACTTGGGGGGAAGGATTGCATGACAATGAAAGGGTTTTTCTTTTACTTTTCAAGGATAAAAGTGAATTGGAGGGGTGAGTGTGGGCAGGGAGAAAAGTGCAACAATGGATGATTAGAAACCCTAAGTCTCTGTAAACTTTCATTAATATTAATTTAAAAAAAGGGGGGGAAACCCCTGTTAAGTATACCCAATAACATTTCAGGAATCCAAATAATAGACATTTCTTTAAAAAAAAAGTTACATGCTTCATGTGGACAGGACAGCTGTAGAGTCCTATTATGTGTGTGGGTAAGTAGTAAAGGGTCCACATGGACAGGACAGTGGTAGTGTCCTGTATGTGAGTTTGTGGCACATGCTCCAAGAGGACAGTTGTAGAGTTGTGTGTGTGTGTGTGTGTGTGTGTGTGTGTATGATGTGTACTCCGTGTGACAGCTGTAAAGTCCCATGTGTGTGAGATACCCATTCAGTCTATATGCTGAGCAAATTATCTGAGAAGCTGAACTCTGTGAAGGTGAATGTGTATCAGTATTGGAAGGAGACTCATCAATAACATGCATTATACAGATGACACAATCTTACTTGATAAAAGTGAGGAGGACTTGAAGCACTTGTTGCAGAAGATCAATGAATGCAGCCTTTGGTATGGATTGCATCTCAATGTCAAGAAGACAAAGATTCTTACCACTGGACCGATAGACAACATCATTATGGATGGAGAGGGGATTAAAATTGTCAACAGCTTCATTTTTCCTGGATCCACTATTAATACCCTTGGTACCAGCAGTCAGGAAATAGGGAGATGCATTGCACTGGCAAAGTCTGCAGTTAGGGACCTCTCCAAATTGTTGAGGAGTAGTGATGTCAATTTGAGGACTAAGGCGCATCTGATTCAAGCCATACTCTTTACAATCAGTTGTTGTGTATATGAGAGCTGGACAATGAATAAGGATACAGAAAAAGAATTGATGCCTTTAAGCTGTGGTGTTGGAGAAGAGCACTGAACATCTCATGAATGGCCAGAGCAAACACTTAAGTCTTGGAGAGGGAGCAGCCAGAGTGCTTTTTGGAGGCAAGAATAATGAGGCTTTGCCTCACAAACTTTGGGCATGTTGCTAGGAGGAGCTATTCTTTGGAAAGGGACATGATTCTGGAAATGGTGGAGGTTTGTCAAAGGAGATAAAACCCTCAAGCAGGTGGATTGACATGTGATTTCCACAATGGGCTCTTGTACATATGTCAGGAAGTATAAGGATGGCACATGTAGAACAGGGTTCAGATCTTTGTTCATAGAGTTGCTGATTCATACTTGACTTGAGGGCACCTAACAACAACAGTAATATGTCCAAAATATGCAAGACAAAGCTTCACTGTTCTTGTCTCTAAGGAATACTCTAGATGCATTTTTCCCAAGGCATATGTGGTTGGGGTTTTTTTGCCATTCCATGGAATATTCAGTACTCTTTTCCAGCACCAGAACTCAAAGGCATGAATTCTTCTTCTGTCATCTTCATTCGTTGTCCTGCTCTCAGGTGCACAGCAGGTGATTGGAAAGGCAATTGTCTGAAACAGGTACACCTTGGTCTTCAAACTGACTTACCCAGTGAAACATGTCTCCTGACATCCGGACTGCTTGTACCAAGAGTATTGATTGTGGATCCAAGTAAGATGAAATTGACAACATCACTCTTTCCTGCATCTACCGTGATGGTCCACTGGTGAGGAATTTTGTCTTGAAATTCATACTGAAGTCTTCAGTCCTTCATCCTCTGCAGCGAGCTCCTTAGGTTCTCTTTGCCTTCAGCAGACAAGATTGTGTCATGCAGGTTGTTGATGAGTCTTCCATCTACGTTCAGCTTCTTGAATGATTTGCTCAGTATAAGAGTGAAAAGGTGTGGAGAAAGGATACAGCCTTTGAGGTGTAAGGACTCATAATTGTAAACTTGAAGGTTTACAGCCTGAAGTGAAACACTGTCTCCTCAGATCCCAAGACCATGCCCTGCCCTGAGGCCAGCCCACATTTCATTCTGCTCTCGCAGAAAACATACACATTCTCAACTTGCTTTGGCAACTTGACATTGTTTTCCAGAGGCTGGAGAAGGGGACATAGGCACCGGGCCACATTCCCCAGGGCCAGATTTCTTCTGCTGCAGCCCTTAGATGTGATCAGCCACAGGAGCTGTGATCTTTGCATTATCTCCTCTTTTCTCTGTGTCCTCCCAGCTCCCTTCCCCTGAGTCCCTGTGTGCTGCCCAGCAGAACTCCATGCACACACACATACGTTAATCTTCTTGTATCTGAAATGTGGTCCTTTCTGTGTTCTGGGTCTGGAATTGCAGGACATACCTGCCTTGCCCACTAGTTTGTGTTGTCTGGGTGTCTGTGTTTTAGATTTCCACGTGCTGCAGACATTTGTCTTGAAGAAAGTACATACAGCCAGAGTGCTCCTTAGAGGCAAAGATGGTGAAACTTCATCTCACTTTGGGCATGTTGTCAGGAGGAACTAGTCCTTAGAGAGAGAGAGATCATGCTGGGAAAGGTGTAGAATAAGAAAGAGAGGGGAAGACAATCCACGGGATAGTCTGGTCTGGTGGCTCCCACAGTGGACATGGACATGACAGAGCAGGATAGGGCAAGGTTCAGATTAGGGTTCATAGGGTGGCTACAAGTCATAGTCGACTAGAAGGCACTTGACAGTCAATAGTGAACACAAGCATTTGGATTGTCTTAGTGTGTTTTAAAGCAGGATTTTTTCCCTTTAAATTTTTGGGTAATGCAGCCAAGCTGATAGATAAATCCTTATTTTGTGTTTTCTAATAACCATGTTGTGGGATTTTTTAAATAAATTACCTAGTCATTGATTTCTGTTAGCACTGTGCCTCCTTGATAGAAGCCTCTCAGATAACAAGAATTAAGGAAATAGATCTCACATTGAGGACAGAAAATATGCAAGTGGAAATAATTGGAGAAAGGTCCAAAACTAGTGGATAATTGGAGAAAGGAAGAAAGACTGAAAGCCTAGGCTTCTAACACATTGCTGTTCTTTCCTGCTGCAATGATTCTGACAGGCATCTGCCCTAACTGTGTAGTACACCTGACCCAGAGAGGTTCACGGCTGTGACCTTTCAGAACCACACACTAGGCTTTCCTGCCAAGGGGTCTTTGAGTTCTCATTCAGTGCTTAACCTTATGCACCTCCCTGGTAACCAGAATAGGACAGAGGAGATAAATGGTACAAAAATAACACCTATTACATCACAACGTAACAAAATACAACAACATAACATTTTTGTGGAAGTTTTTTTTTTTAAGTTGTTTTTAAACTCTTCTTTAAGTGGAGTTTTGTGACCTAGAGATACTTCTAGAAGGATTGGTATTGCCTAAGATGAATGGAAGCAGCTGTAGACAGGGGCCTGGAAACTTTCCCACAATGACTTTCCTTCTTCAGGTGGGGCACGTATCTGAGGCCAGGTGGTATATGATATATATAGGGCAGTATCTTAGGTCATAGGGGACAGTGTCCCAAGGGGCTAGTGGAAGAGGACAGAGGACAGTGTGCTGGGAGGATGGTAGGTCATAGAGGATAGTGTTTTGGGAGGGTGATGGTAGGTGATAAGGGATAATGCTTTGGGGGATAGGTGTGTGATATGGGACAGTGTGCTGGGGGAGATAGTAGGTGATAGGGGGCAGTGTGCTGGGGGGAGGTGGTAGGTGATAGGGGCCAGTATACTGAGGTGGTGGTAGGTGATAAGGGACAGTGTACTGGGGGGCGGTGGTAGGTGATAGGGGACAGTGTCCTGAGGTCTGTGTTGTAGGTGATATGGGACAGTGTCTTGAGGGAGGTAAGTTATAGGTGATAGCAGACCCTCTCATAGGGGGTTGGTGGTAGGTAATAGGGAACAGCGTCCTGGGGGAAGGGGAAGGGATTTGTAGGTGAGAGAGACAATGTCCTGACGAGGGTGATGGTGGTATGTGTGAGTCACAGATGATAAGGGACAACATCCAGCAGCCTGCATAGATTTCACCTTCAACATGGTTTTCCTGGGTAGTGACCAAGTGAGGAAGTGGTATGGGTTGAGGTGCAGATGTGCACTGTCAGCCTTGGGGGTTTCCATGACCCTGAAGTGACCTTTGTAAAGGACTGATGGGCAGTAAGCTCAGCGACTGAGTGTGCAATTGTGACCCTTGTCCCACAGCTCAGCCCTAGTACCAGTTGATGCTACCTCTGGCTTCTTGCCATCTCCCTTTCTGTGGCTGTGACACTTCTCTCCTTTCCACTTCTGACCTTTCCCAGTTTCTGTTATGAAATGCATGCCTGCCCCCGTCACCCTCACACCTTCTTCCATGGCCTGGCTTATGTGCTCCCCAGCTCGTCTCGCTGCTCTCCAGTTCACTCCACATGGCTGACTTGTTCCCTGCTCTTTCTCACTGAGATGTACATTTCTGGAGGAACCTTTCGTGAGTCTCATTGTACCCCAGGGATTCCTGCCTCCCATACTGGAGAGGCCCTATAAATACCCCGCAGCTCAGGATTGTAGAATACCTGTGTACAGTTAATGAATAATTGTGAAACAATGAATGAATTGTAAAACAGTGAATAAATGAAAGGTAATGGAGTGCACTTTGGCTCTTGGTAAAGTCACATTTTGCATTTTATTTTGTGTTTTAAATACTAATGTGTTCACACAGGGTGAGACTCCCCTCACCTTTCTGAGCTGTATGCTCTTTCCTGGCAAGGACTTATCTCAAAGAGAACTTTTTCAGCCTTGGATGGCTGAAAGATTTTCTCTGAAGATTTGTAATTACCTCTTTGTTCTCAGCTTTCTTTTATTGGGGGGATTGCAGCATTTAGGGTGGAGGACCTTGTCAGATATGTGCAGTGATTGGAGAGGGCTGCAGGGCAGTGGGTGAAGGAAAAGGGTGAGAGCTTGGATTACCCAGTAAGGGGCCTTGTCTTCAGGGAACATTAGCCAGGCATTCTATGTGATTCATTTGTCATGATGAAGGATTAAAAAAAAAAAAATCCCATGTTCCTGTACTAGTTTAAATGGAAATAGAAACATTTAGAAATAAGTTTTCATATACGTAATATTGTGTAATAAGTCTGCTGTTAGGGACCTCTCTAAAGTACTCAGGAGCAACAGTGTCTCTCTGGAGACTAAGGTGCGCCTGATACAGGCCATGGTCTTTGCAAT
>NW_006400089.1:446947-455267 GCF_000299155.1 Elephantulus edwardii | reverse complement strand
GGTGTGTCAGAGGCAGTGCGGTTGGCGCAGGATAGAGCAGGGTTTAGGGCTGTTGTGCATAGGGTCGCTATGAGTCGGAAACAACTCAACGGCACATTACAAGGACAACAGCAACATGTGCTTAACTGTTTCCACCGCTCAGGAACATCACTATCATAAACTGTGAGGTCTTAGGGAATTCTCTTTCTCTCATTACCATCAAATCAGAACCAACTCCTAGCTGACCCTGCGCTGTGTTTCTCAGTCTGAGATTGCATAGAAGGTTGCCTTTCTCTATCCTTGGGAGCTGTAGGGGGAGATGCTGCTGCCTCAAAGGCTCCTGGTCTGGCCATTCAAATCTACCATCAGCTTCAAAGGGGAGAGGCGAGCCATCTCCTCCTGTGTGATCATGCAACCTGAAAAACCCTGTGGGGACTCAGGTCCAAGGCTGGGCCAGCCTGACGAAGTGGAGCAAGCTAGAGGCTCCCATGCTAATACCTGTCTGTATTTGCTATTCTGGGGCAAAAAAGATATGTATATTTAAAGATATGTAAATATTCGCACCTAAGCATGATGATATGTTTTGGTGGAAGTGTTCTTTCTCAGTTCATTTCTGCAGAAAACTAGAGAGACTTGAGAATGTGTTGCATAGTGATTGTGAGATGATGAGCCTGATGAAAGTGGTGATGATGGTGGACATACTCTTGGGAATGATGGTGTTTGTCACAGTGGTTTTGATGATGATGATGGTCACAATGTGATGATGACAATGTGTAGATAATGATAGCGATGAAGGAGGAGGAGAAGGGACAAATTCTATGATCCTGGATAGTACTTTTACTGTCTCATTTGTGGCCTTCAAGCCCTAACTTGCATTTTAATCTCCTACAATTGCTTGCTGCAGAGAGTCAAGGACTGCAGCCTCCAATATGGATTGAGGCTCAATGTAAAGAAGACAAAGATTCTCACCACTGGACCAATTGGTAGCATCAGGATGGATGGTGAAGAGATTGAGATTGTTCACAGATTTAGTCGGCTTGGCTCCATAGTCAACACTTTTGGCACCAGCAGCCAGGAAATTAAAAGATGTATTGCGATGGGAAAGTATGCTGTTAGGGACTTCTCCAAAGTACTGAAGAACAATGGTGTATGTCTGGATAATAAGGTGCATCTGATACAGGCCATGGTCTTTTCAATCACTTGTTATGCATCAGAGAGTTAGACAATGACTAGGGAGGATAGAAGGAGAATTGATGCCTATGAGCCGTGGTGCTGAAGAAGAGTATTGAATGTACCATGGACTGATAAGAAAACAAACAGATTCGTCCTGGAGAGGGTTAAACTGGCGACTCCTTGGAGGCAAGGATTCTCGGGCTTCATCTGACATACTTTGGACATGTTGTAAGGAGGGACAGGTCCTTAGAGATGGACATCATGCTTGTAGGGTGGAGGGACAGCGCAGGAGAAGAAGGCCCTCTATGAGGTGGATTGATTCAGTGACTGGGGTAATCAGGATGGGTGTATCGGAGACAGGGAGATTGGCACAAGACAGAGCAGAGTTTAGGGCTCTTGTACATAGTGTCACTATGGGTCTCAGGCGACTTTACAGCACATAACAACAACAACAACAATCCCAAAGGCACATGGCTTGAATCTACCAGCTGCTCTATGGGAGAAGGATGGACAGTCTCCTCCTATGCAATTAACTGTCTCTGAAAACCTTCTCAAGGGTCAGCTATGGGTTGGTTCCAACTCAGTAGTACTCACCAACAACAACATTTTCCAACAAAACAGGACCCGGTAGTAGTCTGGTTAAGCCATTCAGCTATTGACGAAAGGTTGATGGTTTGAAGCCACAAGCCACTCTGGGCCACTCTGCTTCCAGTGAGAATCACAGCCTTGGAAACACTGGGGGTAATTTTACTGTTTTCTACATGGTTACTATGGATTGAAATTGACTTTGTGGTCTAGGACTGTTTGAGTTTATTTGCCCACAATTTTTTTAAATTAATTTTAATGAAAGTTTACAGAGACTTATGGTTTCCACTTATTCATTGTTGCTGTTTTCTCACTGCCCCCTCAATTCACTCTTCTCCTTGAAAAGTAAAACTCTTTCACTGTTGTGCAATCCCTCCCCCAAGTCCACTCCACTATGCAGCCTTCATTCTGGACTGCTGTCATGACAGTAATACCCAATCATATATCTGTTTTAAACATTTCTCTCCCTGATCTGTTTCAATGCAGTATACATCATTCCTCCCCTCCTTCTATGCCTTCCCTCAACCTTGATGTCAGTCCCATTTTACAACAGTGGCCCTTTGCAATATTTATCCATTTGTGCCTGAGATATTTCACTCAGCATAATGTCCTCTAGGGTCATCCATTTGGTATAATATTTCATGAGTTCCTTGTTTTCTGATGCTGCATAGTATTCCATTGTGTGAATATACCAGAACTTCTCTATCCATTCATTTGTTGATGGGCACTTGTGTTGTTTCCAGCTCTTTGCTATTGTGAGTAAAGCTGCAATAAACATGGGTGTGCATATATCTGCATATATCTGCTTGGGTGGTGATTATGGTTTCGTTAGGGTAAATTCCCAGTAGTGGAATTGCTGGGTCAATTCTATTTGCAACTTTTTGAGAAAGCACCATACAGCCTTCCATAGTGGTTGTACCATTTTCCACTCCAACCAACAGTGAATAAGGTTCCGGTTTCTCCACAACCTCTCCAGCATTTGATGTTTGCTGTTCTGTTAAGTTTTGCTATTCTTACTGGGGTGAGATGATACCTCTTAGTTGTTTTGATTTTCATCTCTCTTAGGGCTAGGGATTTTGAACATTTCTTCATGTGTTTGTTTGCCATGTAAATGTCTTCTTTGGCGAAGTGTCTGTTCCTATCTTGTGCCCATTTTTCAATTGGGTTATTTACCTTTATCTTGTAGTACTTGAGTGTTTTAGGAATTCTAGATATAAGTCCCTTGTCTGACATGTCATTACCAAATATTTTTTCCCAATCTATGGCTTCTCTTTTTACCCTGTTGGAGAAGTTTTTAGATGTGCATGGGGATTTGATTCTTAAAATGTCCCATTCTTCTATTTTTATTCTCTCCTGGTTCTAGATTTTTCGGGATGCTTGGAAAACTCTTTATATTGTGGATTAGGACTTCTAGAGTTCTTCCAAGCTTTTCTTTAATGAAGTCCTTGGTTTTAGTCCTAGGTACATAATCCACGTTGAGTTGGCTTTTGTGTATGGAGTGAGTTGTGGATCTTGCTTGAGTTTTCTGAAGATGCTTTTCCAATTTTGCCAGCACTATTTGTTAAAAAGGCTGTCTTTTCCCCACTTAACTGGTTTCATCTCCTTGTCAAAAATCAGTTGACCATAGATAGATGGGCTGATTTCTGGATTCTCAATTCTATTCCATTGATGTATGTGTCTGTCATTGTACCAGTACCACGTTGAAATCAGGGAATGCTTTGCTTTTTTTTTTTTTAAGGAGTGCTTTGCTTATTTGGAGCTTCTTTCCATTCCAAATGAGATTGCAAATTGCCTTTTCCATCTTGTTGAAGAATGGATTTGGTATTTGTATTGGGATTACATTGAACATCTAAATTGTCTTTGGTAGTATTGACATTTTCACAATATTGAGTCTTCCTATCCATGATCAAGGGATATTCTTCCACCTCTCTAGGTCTCTTTTTGTTTCTTGTAATAATGTTTTATAATTTTCTTTGAATAGAGACTCAGTGCTTCTGGTTAGGTTTACTCCTAAGTATTTAATATTGTTATAAGCTGTTGTGAAGGGTATGGTTTTTCTCAGCTCCAGTTCTGTATTCTCTTTGTCACTGTAGAGAAATCCAACTAATTTTTGTATGTTGCTCTTGTATCCTGCCAGTTTGCTGAATTGGTCAACTATGTCCAGTAGTTTTTGCCCACAAATTTTATGTGACAAAATTGAACCAAATTCATCTTTTTTAATTAGTTTTAATGAAAGTTTACAGAGACTTAGGATTTCCAGTAATTCTTTGTTGCACTTTTCTCCCTGCCCATCCCGTCCCCCCAATTGAAAGAGAAACTCTTTCACTGTTACAGAATCCTTCCCCCCAAGTCCACTCCACTGTATGGCATTGAAACAGATGAGGGAGAGAACTGATTAAAAGGGATATATGATCGGGTATTATTATCATGACAGGAGTCCAGAACGAAGGCTGCACAGTGGAGTGTACCAAATTAATTTTTAAAGGATCATGATGTTTGCATGTAGAGGTTCCTGTGTACCTGCTCTGGGACTTGACTTCAGTCAAAGTCTGATGGATGTGAAAATGATGGAGAGCTTGCCTGCTCTGGAGGCCTCATGCTGCCCATACCCATCAGGATTCCGCTCTAACTCTTGTCCCTTACTGTCAGCTAAGGCTCGGTGGTGACCTAGTGCTGAGCTCTCTTAGTTGTGTAGCATGGCCTTGATAACCAGTTCACAGACCCTAATCTGTCATAGCTCCCAGAGCCAGAGGAGAGCACCAACCTAGGCTGTCGTCTGAGCAACATGAGTTACCTTTTGCAGGGCAGAGAGTTGTCCATTGTGAAAGACTTGATCATTAGGGAAAGTGGGTCTGGGGCAGATACAGAAGTGATGCCGTGCAGAGAGGCTGTTTGCCTAGAACTAGTAGAGCTTTAGGATGAGTATATGAGAGTGGGAAAAATGGTATGGGATAAAGAAATGCTAGATAGATGCTATGACTAGAGGAAGACCCTGAAGAAGTGAATGTTCAGAAAGGGAGAGAACAAGGAAAAAGAAGCTGGAGGAAATCTGGACTGGAGGACTGTTCTAAGGAAGACTTAATAGTAAGCTCTTTCATTCATTAACCTAACATATATTAGACATCTGCTAGTCTAGTCACATCCTCTAGCGTGTTGAACTGTTGAAGGCCATGTCTCTTTGGTGGTTCGTATTTACCAGTGAGAGATTTCACCTCAAGAGAAAGATGGACACACCTACAATTTACATCCTCAGAAACTGACTAGAGTGGATTTTGATTCATTGGCATAGACTAAGTGTAAGTGAGCAGTGGGTGAGAAGGGTCTTTGAGCAGCACCCAGTCACCATTTATGGATCCTGCCTCGGAGAAGCACCTCATCAGAGGAGGGACCTGTCTTTGAGGAGTACATAGTCCTGGTGTGTGTATATGGGGTTATCTGCCTTTGAAGGACTCACCATCTTGAGGGAACGTGCTGTCTTTTAGGAGGAGTTCATAGCTCTTACTTTTGACAATATTATAGTATATACACTATATACACTAAGGGATTACAGAGAAAGGCTTGATGGTATCTGGGAAGATTGGCTCATTCATTTGAGGGTCATTTAGTGTTTGTTGTATATAAGGTACTATATTACAACTTGAGAGTGTGATGAGGAGTAAGATCAATAAGTTAAAGAAGAAAGGAGTATGGTGGAGCTGTGGATGGGGTGTGTGGGGCTTTACTGTGGTATAAGTCCCATCTACTAGATTTCCGGTGGTCTGCTACTGGGCTTCATGAAACCTTCGGTGAACTTGATGAACAAGACAGTGGAGAAATGCAGGCCACCACACACAGCAAATACATGCTTAGTGTTTGTGGAAGATTCTGAAAATGCCATACAGTTGTGTCTTGGTTCTCAAGGCCTTTGCAGGTGTTTTGAAGAATAGCAGTTACAGGGAGCTCTGGTGACCTAGTGGCAAAAAGCTGCACTGCAATCCCAGAGGTATGTGATTCGAATCCACCAGATGCTCTGAGGGAGAAAGAGGGGCAATATCCTCCTGTACCAGTCAGAGCCAGTTTGATGGTATACACACACACACACACACACACACACACACACACACACACACACACACACACAGAGAGAGAGAGAGAGAGAGAGAATAGCAGTTACAGCACAACATATAAAAATGTGGAGTGTTTCTGATCCAGACAGCTCCTGATGATTCTTCCTGGAGTGGGAGCCAGAGTTATTAATCTGACTTTGGAAACCCCCTTTTGACAAGGGCCTGAAGTATTGTTTGTAGACCCTCAGCTGTTGGGACTGCCTGGAACATCTTACTGTCATTGATTCCAGGAAAACCCCTAAGAAATGCACTGTTAAGCATACCTTTCCTCACTTGGTAGTGGAGGGCCTGGCTAGAGGGAGCTAGCCTGTTGACTGTTGGTGTGAGAATGCGCTCAGTGGGAGTTGGTGGTCTGGCTATGGGAACAATTTCATTTGATACTTCTCCACTTTTCATTTTTGCCACTTGGTTTATGAAAACTATCATTTCATTTTCATTATGTTTTCTATTCATTTGATTATTACTGAAGTTGGACATGAGAAAGTCCTTTGTGACATTTCTGTTTATTGCTTATAAATTAGTTATTAAATCATTTGCTTTTTTTAAAAAAAATTAAGTTCTTTTTCTTACTGATTTAATGACTTTTTTAACAGTTATTTTAGATAAAACATTTGATAATATTTGATCATTTGATATTACTTGCTGGCATCAAGTCAGCTAAACTCATAGCCACCTTGTGAACAAATATCTGCACCTTGTCCTATCCTGTGCCATCTTTATCATCACTGATAAAGATGTTACAGAGCCTGTTTTTAAAGTCACTGTCTATTTCATTGAGAGTCTTCCTCTTTTTTGCTAACCCTCTACCTTTTCAAACATGGTATCTTTTCCCAAGGACTAGTTTCTTCTAACAATATGCCCAAAGTATGTGGGAAGAAGTTTCGCCACTCTTGGCACCGAGGAGCACCCTGATACACTTCCTCTAGGACATGTTTGTTCCTTTGGCCCTCCATGAGCTATTTAGTACTTTTGTCAACACCATAGCTCAAAGGCATCAGTTCTTCTGTCATCCTTTGATACTTGGCCAACATTTTATTCCTTGTAAACATTTGTGGTGTGTTATCGACACATTCTCAAGTTTGGTTTGTTCAGACCTGCCTATCATTTTCTTTCTTTCTTTCTTCCCCCCCCTTTTTTTTTAAAATGAAACAGACTGTATAATAATGAAAGAACTTTTTTCCCAAGGAAAAAAGT
Organism: Elephantulus edwardii; assembly: GCF_000299155.1. Taxonomy (NCBI): domain Eukaryota; kingdom Metazoa; phylum Chordata; class Mammalia; order Macroscelidea; family Macroscelididae; genus Elephantulus; species Elephantulus edwardii. The sequence goes on along the minus strand of NW_006400089.1, from coordinate 448,230 downwards.
GTACTGCAGGAGGGGCAGGGAGGAAAATGTGCAACAATGAATGAATGGAAATCCAAGTTCTGTATAGACTTTCATTAAAATCTAATAATAATAATAATAAAAAGAAACAGATTGTTAAGTTTTTGTTTTGTTTTGTTCAATTACTGATACATAGCTAGGCATAGACATTTTTAAACAATCTCAGGAAATATTTTGGAAACAAAACCAGTGTCACCAAGTACTTCTGACTCACAGAGACCCAAGTGTAGAACAGGCCTTTCTGACTGTGGCCCTTCAGAAGCAACGCTGTAGGAGGAGTTCTAATGCAATATATATGTTGTGCTGCTAAAGGATAATTCAGTGGTGTGGTAAGCTGTTCCTTGGAAAAGTGAGGGGTATTCTCTTCCCATAAAGACATACCCTTAGAAACTCAATGGAGTGTCACCTTGAGTTGGAATGGATTGGGCTGCAGTGGGTTTGATAATTTTTTTTCTTATTTCCATTCATTCATTGTTGCACATTTGTCCCCTCCTAAGGCTCCCCCCAGAACACTACCCTCTTGGAAGAGTAAAAGAAAAATTCTTTCATTGTTTTACAAACCCTTCCCCAGGTCCACTCCAGCATGTAGCCAGGTTTGATAATTTTTTAAAATTGTTGTTAAGTGCCATCCAGTCAGTTATGACTCATAGCAACCCTTTGAGTAGCGGAACAGAACCTTGCCCTATCCTTTACCATTCTCGTCATCTCTGATATACTTGAACCCATCACTGTGTTAATCCATTGTGTTGAGAGTCTTCCTTTTTTCTTGACTCTCCATCTTTCCCAGCATTATGTCCAAGGATTGACCTCTCCTGACAGTATGCTCAAAGAATGTGAGATGAAATTTCACTTTTCTTGCCTCTAAGAAGTATACTGGTTGCACTTTAAGACATATTTGCTCTTTTGTAATCAAAGACTTAACCATTTGAACAACCAGAGATGACAATTTAAATTGTCCTCAGTACCGTGCCTCATGCACTATGTAAAGGCATTTGACTGTGTGGAGATAAACAAATTATTGAAAATAACTCAATGAAAAGGAATTTTAAAATAATTGTACTCATACAGAGTCTGTATATAAACTAAGAAGCAGTCACTCAAACAGAGCAAGAAGACACTGCCTAGTTTAAAAGCAGGGTGTACGCCAGGGATGCATCCTGTCTCCATACCTTTTCAACATGTATGCAGAGCAGAGTATCCGAGAGACTGGGCTCTGTGAGGAGAATTGTGGCATCAGGATTGGTGGAAGATCTATTAACAATCTG
>NW_006400089.1:446179-446847 GCF_000299155.1 Elephantulus edwardii | reverse complement strand
GGGTTTAGGGCTGTTGTGCATAGGGTCGCTATGAGTCGCAAACAACTCGACAGCACATAACAACAACAACAATATTGTGAGTGTATACATGTGTGTGTCTTCAAAGGAACAGATATTTGCTTTCGTTCTCGTTAGCGTTCTGAAGTAGGCTTAGTGCCGGGCCTGTTTCCCCATCCAGATGTACCACATGGGTGTGCTGAGCTGATGCACTCAACTGTTGACAGCTGGGAGCCTGGCAGAATCAGCTATTTGCTTTTCTTCCTACCAGACACCTTCACCCTGGATGAGTTACTACTGTTTTCTGATTATTGGTGGTGTGGTCTGGACAGTTTGCTTGCTCAATCTAGAATCACCACTTTTCTCAATACACTGTATTAAAACAAAACAAATAACCCAGACTCGTTGCTGTTTTGAATCATGTTGGCCCATAGGTGTCAAGGTAAAACTGCTCCATAGCTGCTTTAATGGCTAATTTGTGTAAGTGGGTCGCCGAGCCTTTTTTATTCTGATGTATCTTTGTATGGGACTTGTGTTTCCAACCTTTCCTTTTAACAGCTGGGGCATTTTGAGTCGGATGACCATATGATATATTACTCTGGAGATAAAAAGACAAGGAAAAATGGGGTTGCCTTTATAGTAAAAAAAGTAATTTCTAGATCCATCTTGAA
>NW_006400089.1:420777-438259 GCF_000299155.1 Elephantulus edwardii | reverse complement strand
GGAGGGGAAGACCCTCTATGAGATGGATTGATTCGGTGACTGGGGTAATCGGGATGGGTGTGTCAGAGGCAGTGCGGTTGGCGCAGGATAGATCAGGGTTTAGGGCTGTTGTGCATAGGGTCACTATGAGTCACAAACGACTCTACGGCACACAACAACAACAACAACAACGTGTAAAGGCTGTATCCTTTCACCATATTTTATTCAACTTATGTGCTATATATATGAAGAAGAATGCAGCATCAGAACTGGAGGAAAACTCACCAACAACTCATGATATTTTGCCTATAATTTTCATCTAGTTCATGATTTTGTTATGTATTTAATAATGCTTTCTCTACCATCATAAGGATACCCTATTTATTCTAATATTATTATCTGGCTGAAAGTGAGGAGAACTCAAAATGCATTCTGCTGAAGATTAAAGACTGTAACCTTCAATATGGATTATATTTCAGTATCAAGAAAACAAAACCCCTCACCACTAGGCCATTAGGCAACATCAGGATAGATGGAGAACAGAAGGAAATTATCATCAATTATCAACCAAGAGACAAAGAGACATATAACTTTAGGACAGTCTTCTGTCAAGGACTTTTCCAAAGTTTAAAGACTAAAGTATACCTGATTCAAGCTAAACTCTTTCCAAATCAACTGCTTTGAATTTGAGAGTTGGATAATGAATAAAGTTGACAGGTTAAGAATCAATGCCTTAGCACTGTGTTGTTGGAGAAGAGTGCTGAATACCCCATGGAGTGCCAAAGAACAAAGACATATGTTCATGTTTCTTAGAAAAAAAATGGAGCTAGAATGCTCCTTGGAAGCAAGGATGGCAAAGCTTTGTCTTGCATAGTTTCGACATGTTGTTAGGAGAGGCTTGCACTTAGGAAGGGATCATTGAGAGAGAAGGAGGCCCTCAACAAGATGTATTGAATGGTAACTGCAGCCAGGGGCTCAAGTGTGTCAGAAATGATGATGGTACAAGATAGGGCAGAATTCAAATCTGTTGTTAAACGGATAATAATGAGTAAAAAATACTCAACTCCACTGATACCTAACAACAACAAAAGTATCTGCTTTTCCAGTTATGATCTAAACATGTTTGATTAATTAGAATATGTACTGGTTATGTTAAATTTTTCAGATGAGTAAGTCTTCCCTGCATGTTTTACTGTCCGGCCTGTTCCCTTCCCTGATTTGTGATAAGTTCTCTGTCCTGAGCCTCCTTTTCTTTCACAGTGGACCCACAGGTATGTACGCCTCTCACGGCATTGATTTTGTACTTCCCATATATTTGTAGATCTTTATCTTATGAACTATGGACATTTCCACATAGTAAATTTGCAGAAACCTTGATTTTCAGTAGATCCCTAATATTTATTTTGGGTATATTGGTTTTCTTTTTTTATTAGGTGAGATTTCATGGCAGAATGTCCTCTTTGATATCATGCTGTTCTGTGGCCACTCCAGCTGGAGAGGATGGAAATGAGATGTGTCTAGGACAGGAGACATTGTGTGGTGTCATGCTTGGACTGCCTCCCTTCCACATAGCAAATACCTGTAACTCTTCCACATCATACATAGACCTGCTGCTGTTGTAATAGGAATAGTATCATTGTTGCATTCAGTGTACCAAGTCTTTTAAGATGATTAGATTTATATGTACATAACAGAATGTTTGCCATTTCATTCTGTGCTCATTGTGTTTGACTATTATCACTGTTGTTGTTATTGTTGTTGTTAGGTGCCGTCGAGTCGTGGACGACTCATAGCGACCCTATGAACGAAAGTCCTGAGCACTGTTCCTACAAAGAGTTTCCGGAGGCAAGCCATTTTGGAAGTGGATGCCACTCCTGCTTCCAGGCTTGTTTTAGTTGGGAAGCTCTAGCCAACACTGTCCACCATGGGTACTCATTACCACGTTTGGCACATCACTGTCACAGTGTTCAGCATCACAATAACTATGAATTAACCTCTGTACAGCAATGCACAGACCAGTGCTATACCACCTAGAAGAATGTTTGACAGGAAAACAATTTGAACCCGGCCGAGGGCCGCAGATTAAAATCACCCACCTTCAGCTTGGTAGTATAACTTTCTTTCCACTAGGCCAATGTAGCTCTCTCTCTGTTATCGTCGTTATTGTTATTAGGTACCGTCGAGTCGTAGACAACTCATAGCAACCCTATGAACGAAAGGTCTGAGCACTGTTCATACATAGAGTTTCTGGAGGCAAGCTATTTTGGAAGTGGATGCCGCTCCTGCTTCCAGGCTTGTTTTATTCGGGAAGCTCCAGCCAACACTGTCCACCATGGGTACCCATCCATCCCTGTTAACATAAGCTCAGTTTTCCCCAAGTACTGGGTCCGTGCTCCTCACTCCTGTAACCACTCTGATTGTTGTATACATGTCTGTCTGAGGTATTTCATACAGTGGGATCGCACCATATTTATCCTTGCATGAATGACTGACTTCATTTGATATAATGCTTTCAACGTTCATACGTGTGTGACATATCAGGACTTGTTTAATTTTATGGCTGAGTAGATTCCATGTACCATCTTGTTTGTATGCACTGCCTTGGGTTTATCAATTCATTGGATGATGAACATTCAACTTGTTGCATCAACTTTTAAAGTAAAAATGCGGGTGTGCCCCCTTTCTTCTGTAAACCAGAGTAGCTGCAATCTCCTGCACCTTCAGGGATGCCCCCCTTTTGCTCTGTTACTGGGGCAGGTTACCTCATCTCTAAGTGTCAGTTTTCTCCTTGGAAAATAGAGATCAACATGCACCTTTCTCCCTGATTGTGGTGGGAGGTGAAAAGCTGGCTGGCACCAGCTGCCCTGTGGCAAGCCAGAGTGGTTTGGCCCACGAGCTGCAGAGGCCCCCACAGGGCAGGACACTGGCTCTTTTTACTGGGCAGTGTCCAGATGGATGGGCCCCCAGCCTGCTACGTCAGAGTCAGTTCTGCTTGCTGCCTTCCCAGGTTTCTCTTTGTGGACAGCAAACATGAGGGAAAAAGTCTCTTCTGGTTTGTGAAAGGGCTCTAACAGCCAGCTCATAAGGGTCATTCTTTTGAAGGAGGAATCACTGATTGTTTAGACTCTTCCATAAGTAGGTTTGTTTGTTTGTTTGTTTGTTTGTTTGTTTGTTTGTTTTTGAAGGTAACTCTCAGTGCTCAGTTAAAAATCTGCCTGACCTACTTGTTGGCAAAGGTGCTACTTGGTTTACTCTAACCTGTGACTTGGTAATATGACTAGGAACCCTGAAAACTGGCACAGGCATCCATCCCTTGCTTTCGTGTGGTCCTGAGAAATTGTGCATTCTGACCTATCAACATATAAATGAAAATATATTTAGTTGATTTTTACTTAAGCTATTGAAGAAGACAAGCTAGGAGTCCGCTTCATCTTTGGTGTTGCCTCTCAGTGGCTCATGGTTCCCTGGACAGATAAGTCACCCACAATGAACATGTCAAACTTGTGGCATCTTTTCATTGACCATTGTCTTACATTAGTTACCTACTACAATGGAACACCCCACCCCACCTTAATATCTTTACCCAGAAATGTGCTGCTGTTGTTACGTACCAGTATGTTAGAACTGACTCATAGATGACCTCTAGTTTTCAGAGGTAGTAAATTGCATGGGAGGAGACTAGCTGTCCGTCTATCTCACAGTAGCTGGTGAATTCATACTGTGTATTTGGATTGAAAACACAACTGTTTACTGTTAAGCCACCAAAACTCCAGGTACAACAATATTCCTCTATTTTATTGCAGTTTTTGTGCATCAAGAATTTGAGTACAGCTTCTGTGGACATTCTGGCTAAGGCTCCCTTCATAAGACTGTGGTCATCTGAGGGAACTTCTTCCCAAGTGGCTCCCCTACCCTGGTCAGTTGGTTTTGGCTCTAGGGGGAAGCCTCATTTTTCTCCCATGTAGACCTCTACACAGAGCTGCTTGAGTGTTCTCATAGCATAGTGGTTGTCCACTTTCTGCATGATCCAAGAGACCATTGCAAGGATGTCATGAATATTTAGGTCACACTTCATCCATCCTCTTTGCCATGCTGTTTTATCAAACCAACCCACTGTGGCTCGGTGTGCAAGGCAGCAGGGGACATGAGTGCCTGCGGATCTCTGGAGGCTACCTCTAAGGTAGCCTCACAGATGTGCCAGTCTCGTCAGTGCTGTTGGAACTGAAGACCCCATATAGTTGGTCAGTGATTGTGGACAGAGCATCCTTGGCTGCCAGGAGAATACTTAAGGTTATCTGCTGGTTCTTGGCTGCTAGAAGGCCAGTAGGCTTCTCGACTCTTCACTTTCTCTCCATTCTTCCTGCTCTCTCAGGCCCCTGACCCAATTTCTGTCTGGGTTTTTACCCATCCCCTCTCTTTAGCTTTCCAGTGTCAGGGTTATGTTGATTTGAAAAATTTCCTTCTCTTGGTGCAGTGTACCATTAGATGTAAAATAGCCATTTATCTTTGCTAACACACTTTGGAGGGATAGAAAGATCATTTAAAAATGGGTCTTGCAAAAGTAATAGTCCTAGCACATCTTCACTGGAGTTCCACTAATTGCCATGCCCTGGTCCAGTTACTGTGTAACTCATGTTATTCTGCACAGATTCCTGTGATGCCAGCATCTCTGGCCCTGGTTTATAGACAGGAAAGGGAAAGTGTGAGGAATGAGAGGTTTCTGGAGCTGCTGGTCCTCAGAGCACTGAGGCAGGATCTAGGCATGTGTACTTGACCTCCGTGCCTTGTCTTTTTCAGGTCCAGTGGGATCTTAGGGCACACTGATGTGGACATTAGCATGTGTGAGAAGTTTCTCTTATAAGAATCAGGCCTAATGAAGTTCCCTGACCTGTCCTGGAGAGTATAGCTAGAGCATGACAAGTCCCAGCCAGGTCACAAGTCCCCCAAAACGACCACAGCTGTCTCCCTGGGCTGGCAGCTCCACTTAGGAATTCACTAGATGCCCAACTGGAACTTTCCCAGGAGATTAGAGCAGTCCACACTGTCATTCTTCTAAGGGTTTCTGGTCCTGTTTTACCTGCCTGGTAGACATGGGGCTGGGGACAAGACCTTCATGCTGTGCTACCAGGGATGGAGTCAGTGCAGGGAGGGGGACTGGTGAGGAGGACTGGGCCTGTGTCCTGTGGCGCTCGCTGTAAATGAGGACAAGAGCAAGATCTACTTGCCATGCCACTGGGACTGGGGACAGGAAAAGGACCTACAAGCTGGTCCCTAGAGCCATCCTGTGGCTGTAGGGGCCCTTGCATGTTTTGCTGGCTCACCTTCAGACCCAGGCGTAGGAGAAACGGTGGAATCTTCCTCAGCTTCCACTCTGGGTCTGCACTGTTAGTTCACCCTAGCGACACGTGGGCTGTGTTATGCAGTTGGTCCCCAGCAAGAACTTTCCCTGTAGGAGTTTAGATGTGAATTCATTTGACAGTCAGTTCAAGGTTATCTGGAAGCAGAAGGAGCATAGAAGAAATCAGTGCATGGTTTTCTCACTAACTTATGACTTTGTTGTGGGGTATTTTCAAGTTTCCCTTTTATGTCAAGAATAAGGGAGGATGTCTAGACCTTTCTGAATGCTTTTTTTCTGTCCTTTCTTCTGTGGGATCATGTTTGCTCAACACTCATTTTGTTGATAGCTTTACTCCCGAGAAGCCCATAAAGGGTCATAACTCATCTGTGAGTGGCTTCTCACAGAGCCATTTCAAGGGAGTTCCTGGACTCTCTGCACCTTGGGGAACTCTAGCTTGCAGGCAGAAGTGAGCAGTGGTCTTGCTAGCTTTTCCTCCACAGCCTCTTCTCCTTCTCTCTTCCTCTCTCTTTATCCTTCTCTCTTTCCCTCTCTCTTTTTCTCTCTCTCCCGCTCACACTTTCTCTCTTCCCCTCCCCCAGTGGTACCCAGGAGTCTGTGATAACATCTGTAATGGGACCTTCCTGGGGGTTGAGCCTTTGGAGATGTAAGCAGTACTGCTGCAGGACCTGTATAACACCCATGCCTTCTCTTTCTTTTTCAGTCTGCAAGTTCTCCTGCCACAAGAAATGTGAATCCAAGGTAGGCATTGCCTTTCTTTTCCCGTGGGATTTTTGTGACCTCGTTGGCCTCTGTCAAATGATATGTGTAGACGTGTAGGGGGTTACTGTTTGGAATATGGGCACAGAAATGAAACTCTGAAGGAAAAAAATGTCTTGTAGATGAATGATGATGGGTTGTATCCATTTTTTGTCATGAATAAACTGGAAGACTTTGAAATCTATGCTTTTAATTATAGAAAATAATTCTTAAGAATTCAATTTTAGATAAGAGTGAAATCTTTCTCTCCTGGTCCTGTCCCCAGGTCATTCTCAAGGACAAAATGATGCCTTGTCACTGGTTCCACAGACAGCCTTTCAGAGAGAGGGAGGGGACAGTGGAAAAAGTCCAGATGCCACTCAGACATATAGATCTTTCTGATTTTCTTGTGGAGGATAGTTGTTCGTAAATTGGTTCCTGTCACAAACATCTGGGTAGCCTGGACTAGTTGTGAGGGGTTGAACTTACTGAATGTCCTGCCTTGTATGGGGGCCTTGACTGCTGGTTGGAGTGGAGAAAATTCTTGCTGTGGCCAGGCTCAGCCCTCAAACCACACTCTCTTTTGGGCCTTCCAAATCCCCTGACTTCTCAACTCCTTTGAGCTGTTGCAGGAGATGCATTTTGAGCTGTTCTCCTGGTGGGATGTCCTGGACACGCCTGATGTCTCTTTGGACTCTTAGGCTGGAGAAAACCCCCATTTTAGCAAAAGCAAGAAGCTTCTCACTCACACTAAAGGGCATGGTGCGTAGCCTGCTGTCGCTCATGTTATGAGCCCTTTGTCTACAGTTACACTTCCTACTGGGAGCTCTGGTGGCTTAGTCCATGGCAAGTGGCACTGGTCATGCAGAGGCGGCACCCTCTGGGGATTCGAATCCACTAGCAGAGCCAAGGAAGAAATATGGGCAGTCTCCCCCTGGGCCATGTACAGCCTCAGAAAACCTGGTGGAGGGTCAGCTAGAAGTATGTTCTGACTTGTTGACAGTGAGTTTTGTTTTATATTTCCTAGGTGCGGTGTGCATTTTTCCTCCTTTTTAAACATTTTATTGTGATTTGTGTCAAAGTTTACAGAGTAATTGGCATTCCGTTCATTCATTCCACAATATTTTGTCCTATGAATTGATTACAACCAACAAGTTGTGGCAGCAATCTTCCCACCATCTCTGTCATTTTGGTCTCCATTCATCCTGTCATCTCTCATCTGGTTTCCTGAGCTTTATCCCTGGATCTTGTTTGGTTAATTGTTCTAAGGACTGAGTACCTCCCTGATATGTTATTCACCTTCTAAAGCTGCCTATTGTTTGGCTAAGAGTTGATTCACAGGAGTTAGACCTGTTCCTGGCTCAAAGGGCGCCTAAGAAATGTGTTCTCGGGAGTTGCTTCAATCTCTAGCAGACCAGTAACTCTTGATACTATTATGATTTTGAGTTTTGTTTTGTATTTATCTTCAATGCTATCCATGTTCCTCTACTGTGCTCACTTTCAGAATGATCAGCAGTGGTAGCTGGGCACCATCCAATTCTTCTGGTCTCAAGGTCATAGAAGTTGACGTTTTTGAGGTCTGTCATAATGACAGCTCTGGAAAGATAGTCCATAGGGAATTGCACTGTGCAAAATGAATGTAAGCAGAATAGGGGTAACTGTATCTGACTTCAGCTAACTTCACAAGGGAAAACTGTCCCCAAGAATATACACAGTACAAACCAGTTCCTGTAAGGTTATATACGTGGTCTTCCATACACTTGTATCTACTTCTACTTATTCCAACACCAATCTTACTGTTCTATTGGGTCTGGAATCTGTTGCATATATCTCACAGAACCATACTCTGGGTAATGGGCTTTATTAGGGAAGTTGCAACTCAGGTTGGCAACAAGATACAATTCCTCAATCCAGACAGCTTCTTAATTGTATTGACAGACCCTCAGACCTTTAGCCACATGGCTTAAGTCAGTGTTGTAAAGTTCTTTTAGTCCTGCCAATGACATTTTCCTTCAGTCCTCCAACGAGTTTGAGCAAAGGCCTCTGGCACTGACTCTAGAGAGCATCAATTTCAAGTCAGCCCTATCTCATGACAGTCACTTGCTCTCTGCTGAGGTTGCTGCTGTTCTCATGCAGATCCAGGTCTGACTGGTGCAGCAATCTCTGGTTCTGAAGGATCCCCACTGCACACCTTGCTTCCTCTTCTTTGATAGTGGTGAGATTCACACCTTCATTGTTAAATCACTTGACAACCTTGTGAAAAAAATAGAATTTTGGATTTTTAAAATGCATTTTCTATTCTATTCCATTGATCTATGTATCTGTTAATAAACCAGTAGCAATTTGTTTTGATTTGTGTAACTTTGTTGTTGTTTACTATCGAATAGGAACTGATCCACAGCTGACCCTCCAGGGGGTTTTCAGAGGTAGTTAATCCCAAGGAAGGAGATTGCCCATCCTCCCACAGAGTAGCTAGTAGCCTTGTACTGCATGCCTTTGGAATTGCAGCTCAGCTTCTTGCTGCTAGGTTACCAGAGCTTCCGTGTATAACTATAAAGTCAGGAGTGTGAGGCATTTTGCTTTGTTATTTTTCAAAATTGCTTTTCTTACTTGAGATCTTGGTTTTTCTATATAAAATTGAGGATTAGCTTTTCTATTTGTGCAAATCATGCTGTTGTAATTTCAATTAGGATTGCTTTGTGTTTATAGATTGTTTTGGTAATATTGACATCTTGACTATCTTGTAGCTTCCAATCCGTAAGCATGGAGCATTTTCATATCTATTTAGGTCTTTAGTCTCTTTTGGTAATGTTTTAGAATTTTCACAGTATAAGCATTTTACATCTCTGAATGAATTTGTTCCAAGATATTTTATTTCATAAGATGCTATATTTTTGGAGGGTTATTAGAAGGGATCAGACCCTGGAGAAAGGTATTACATGTGGTAAAGAACAGGATCAGTGAAAAATACAAAGATCCCCCATTAGAAGGACAGACACAGTGGCAACAACAATGGACTTAAGTACAGTAGACTGTGAGGGTGACTCCGGGTTGGTCTGGGCTTCTCTCAGTTGTACATAAAGTTCCGGTAACTTGGAGCTGACCTGATGGTACCTAAATAGATAGCATGTAAATAGAGTTGCTTTCTTAATCTTATTTTCAAGTTTATCATTGCTGGTTATAAATTTAATTGTTTTTTTAATTGACTTGATATTTTACGATTTTGTTAAGTCTCTATTAGTTCTCAAACATTTGTTGTGTTTTTGTTTTAAATTTTCTATAGAGTCATATAGTCTGTAAGAAAATATGGTTCTATTTCTTCTTTTCCAATTTGGATCTCTTTTATTAGCTCTGTTCACTTCTGATCTGAGCAATTATAGGTTGTAGTAGTGACTTCTGTGCATAATACGATGTGCAGAGCCTCTGCGAAGCTTTTCATTATTTGCAGAGGATTTTTCTTTTTCCCATAATGAGAACTTCGTGTGTCTGCCAACCAGGAGACCTAGGGTTACAGTGACTGTTTCCCCTCACTATGGAGTAGAAAGGAGATGGAGACCTCTGAGAGAATGCCACCTGCCAAGTTGCCGGCTCATCCAGTGTGACTGGGCCATCCGCTATTCACATAGCAGTAGCAGAAACCAAACCATTTATTAGTCTGCTCAGTTACATGGGAGATTGAAGTATTCAATTTAAAGAAGATCCCAGCCATTTTAACTATCGATTATAACATTTGCTGAGAAATAGATACATATTTATTCACATGAAACCATGATGGTGGTAGAGAAATGTGTCTATTTATTTGATTTGGTAATATAACCCCCTGAATGGTAGAGGAGACTTCCATTAGCAATAAATAGATTTAGGTATATATGGTAACTGCATGAGTTCCCTAATATATACAATGTATTATATTACATATACAGTATATACTGTTATAATATTATGAATATAATATTATATATTATATACATATTATAATATTACATAATAATGCTGTAATAGTTTATATATTAAAATTGATTATTGCCTTTGAGTTGAGCACGACTCATAGCGACCCTATGAACAACAGTCTTGAAGCCCCGCTACAACTAATGACATTTATCAAAGTTTATAGAATTTCCAGAGACATGTTATTTAGGAAGTGGATGCCAGTCCTGCTTCCAAATATATTTTTATATCTCTATCTCTATCATCTCTATCTATCTATATCTCAACCATGTAGAGATGTGTGTGTGTGTGTGTGTGTGTGTGTGTGTGTGTGTTTACAACAAAGGGGAAAAATGAGAAATGATGATGTAAGAAATGAACTGAAGATTTCAATGGACAGTTTTAGAAACAAAGCAAACTGTTATAATGAAATATTCAAAGAGCTGGAATTAGGAAAGGGAAAAGTACATTTGGCAGTTCTCTAGCTGAAATATCTGAATAGCAAGTTGAAGTTCAGTTGCAATCCTGAAGGATTCTAAGGGCATCATTCATAACCTTGAATGCGGGAAGCATCAAAGGAAGATGGAACAGATCCATATTCGTTGTACCAAAAGAATTGGTCGACCCTGAATAATTTCAGAAAGAAGCATATGATCAAGGAACAGTGGTGCTATAGGAAGAAGTACAAGATGCATTTGAAGACACTGGGGAAAAAATAAGGTCTCAGAAATTGGTTGAATACCAATTGAGGTGGTTCAACATAGAGATGGACTCCTAGATGCATTCACTATTCTATGTCAAGACATCTAGAAGAAGGCTACCTTGCCAACTGATTGAAAGAGATCCATATTTTTTCCCATTCCCCAAAAGGATGATCCAACAGACTGTGGAAATTATCAAGTAATATCACATGCAAGTAAAATCTTTTTGGAAATTATTTAACAATTACTGGAGCAGTACATTGACAGAAAATTTCCAGAAATTTAAGCTGGATTTGGAAGAAACTGTGGTACAAAGTATATAATTGCTGATGTGCTGGTGTCAGATGGATCTTGGCTGAAAGCAGAGAATGCCAAAAATATGTTTATTAGTGTTTTATTGACTGTGCGAGATATTTGCATAGTCTGGGTGGCTCATAAAAAAATTATGGCTAACATTGAGAAGAATGGGAATCCCAGAACACGTAATAGTGCTCATGCAAAATCTATCCATAGACTGAGATCAGTGATCAGATCAGAACAAGGTAACACTATATGGTTTAGAATCATGATAGGTGTGCATCAGGGTTGTATTCGTTCTCCACACCCGTTCAATTTGTATGCTGAGGAAATTGTTCAAGATACTAGACTATATGAAATAGAATGTGGCATTAGGATTGAACCTACATTATGCCAATGACATAAGAAACTAAAGAAGACTTGAAGCGTTTGCTGCAGAAGATCTCAGTCTTCAATATGGGTTACATATCAACATGAAGAAAACAATAATTCTTACCACTTCCTCAATAGGCCACAGTGTTGTGGTGGTGGTGGTGTTATGTGCCATCAAGTTGCCTGCAACTCATAGTGACCCTTTGTACAACAGCCCTAAACCCTGCTGTATCCTGCGACAATCTTATTGTTTCTGATAGATAGAGAAAAGATTAATGTCAGTGATTTAATCTTTCTTAGATCCATAGTCAACAACTCATGCTAGCAGCAATCAAGAAATAAAAAGACTTGTTGCATTAGGAAAATCTGCCTCAAGGATTTCTTCAAAGTTTTAAAGAGCAAGGGTGTTGACTTAAAATGAAGGTATGAGAAATCTATACGTGGACCAAGAGGCAGTCGTCAGAACAGAGCAAGGAAACACTGCATGGTTCAAAATTGGGAAGGGCATACACCAGGGATGTGTCCTGTCTCCATACCTTTTCAACCTGTATGCAGAACAGATTATCTGGGAGGCCGGGCTCTATGAGGAGAAGTGTGGTGTCAGGATTGGTGGAAGATTCATCAACTATCTGCATTATGCAGATGACACAACCCTGCTTCCTGAAACTGAGGAGGACCTGAAACGCTTGCTGCAGAGGGTCAAAGAGTGCAGTCTCCAATATGGATTGAGACTCAATGTCAAGAAGGCAAAGATTCTCACTACTGTACCAATTGGCAGCATCAGGATGGATGGTGAAGAGAATGAGATTGTTCACAGCTTTAATCTGCTTGTCTCCACAGTCAACACTCTCGGTACCAGTAGCCAGGAAATTAAAAGACGTATTGTAATGGGAAAGTCTGCTGTTAGGGACCTCTCCAAAGTACTGAAGAGCACTGGTGTCTCTCCGGAGACTAAGGTGCATCTGATACAGGCCATGGTCTTTGCAATCACTTGTTATGCATCAGAGAGTTGGACCATGATTAAGGAGGCTAGAAGGATGCCTTTGAGCTGTGGTGCTGGAGAAGGGTATTGAAGGTACCATGGACTGCTAGGAAAACAAACAGATTCATCCTGGAGAGGGTTAAACCGGGCAGCTCCCTGGAGGCAAGGATTCTGAGGCTCCGTCTAACATACTTTGGACATGTTGTAAGGAGGGATCAGTCCTTGGAGAGGGACATCATGCTTGGTAGGGTGGAGGGACAGCACAGGAGGGGAAGGCCCTCTGTGAGGTGGATTGATTCAGTGACTGGGGTAATCATGATGGGTGTATCGGAGGCGGTGCAATTCGCACAGCACAGAGCAGAGTTTAGGACTGTTGTACATAGGGTCGTTATGAGTTGCAAGCGACTCTATGGCACATAACAACTACATGCCTGATCCAAGCCTGAAGGCTTTCAATTAGTTCCTATGCATTAGAAAGTGGAACAGTGAATAAGTGCTGCTGAAAAAGAACCAATGCCTTTGTGTTATGTTGGCAAAAAGTATTGAATACTATGTGGTCTGCCAAAAAATAAAATTGTCTTGAAGGAAGTGCAACCAGAGTGCTCCTTTAGAAGCAAGGATAGGGAAACTTCATCTCACTTACCTTGGGCATATTTTCAGGAGGAACCAGCCCTTGGAGAGAGATTGTGTTGGGAAGGTCACTGAAAGTGAAGAACACCCTCAACATGATGGATTGGCAGAGTGACTACAACGGACTTGAGCCAGCACAGATCATGAAGATGGTGCATAATAGGGCACGGTTCAGATCTGTTGTTCATAAGGTCACTATGAATTTTGGTTGAGTTGATGGCACCTAACACAACACACACACACACACACACACACACACACACACACACACACACACTGCTAGGATGTGGCATTTACTTGACTGCAGTGAATCCTTTGTTGTGCTCCTCTGTAGAACAGGAAGGTCCGCTTGTGCCTGCTTCCAAAGAGCTGGTGGGAAGTCAGTTAAGGGTGGAAGCTAGGATGTGACCAATCTAGAATACTGTTTATGTTCAGTAACCATTAGTGCCACTGCCACCACCAGTGCTGCCAATGCCTCTGTCACAAACCACAAACTGGGGCCATACTACTTCCTCTGCCAAAGATACAGAGAGGAACTAACAGCCATTCCGGAAAGCCCCATCTGCTCTTGCAGCTCTCACATGACTTATTCCTGCCCTTTCATGCTAGGGGGAGGGACAAGCATGGGCCCACATGATGAGCCAGGATGGCAGAGTCCTCATCTCTGACAGCTGTGTCCTGAGCCTGGCAGCTTCACCATCCCAGGGAAATCTTGAAGCTCAGTGAATAAATGGAGGCAGAAATCTGGGCCAGCCCAGTGAGTTCTTATGTCTGCTAGTGCTAATTGTTTCATGTGTAAAACAGGTTAATAATGCTTCCCCTGATGTACATTATAATGACATTTTTTAGCTGTTCTTCATTTATCTTGAAATGTTTGGAAATTTAAGGAATTTGTGCATCAATACTTTGAGATTTCTGTGAGATTTAAAATATTTTCTTTCATGTAATGCTGGCCTTATTCACTTGAACCACATGTGCTGAGTTTGACATTGTGATTTGCATTTTCCCATACATTAGTTGCCTTATCAGCAAAAGGGAAAGAAACCTAGAAGTGAGAGAAATTAGGCAATTTTTAGAAAACTGAATTGGTGAGAAAGGAGAGTTCTAGAGTGGTGTCTGCAGATGTAGAAGACAAGCTACATGGTCTTGAGACAAAGTAGTGTTCTGTGGAGCTTCTCTGCTGAGATGTGAGACAGCCTGCATGTGTGTCATAGTTAAGGTTGTGTTGAACCTGTGTATAGACTTGGCTGCCTGATTCTCTGGTTTAGAAGTTTTGATGGAGGCCTTCCCTTGATAAGACTGGATGCAGTGTCATCCTCTCCATAATGAGATCTGTGAACATGTTACCAGTTGCAGAGACATTTCCTTGTGTGCATCCAATATGTTTGAGTGTTTGGTGACGCTCCCTTGCTTTTGTACAGTCTATATCATGTAGCTCATTACCATCTGACCTCTGGTTCTTTGAACTTGAGCTAGTGGCCTACCATATTGCTTCTTGAACTTGGGTTAATTCGCTCTGGAAGACAACAACCTGCCATCTGACATGCAACTGTGTGGCTCAGTTGAAGTCTAGCCTGATGCCTGACACTCATACTTAAAGACCTACCAGCCTATACAAGGACATGAGCTATTTCTGTGATTCAAATATCTTTCTTTGTCTCCATACACATGTGCACATGCACAATATATGTGTTTGTACAACTAGTTTCTATAGATATTAACTTGTATATAATTATGCTCTTGTTGTTATGTGCTGTTAAGTTGGGAATGATTCATATATGATCCCCCATTGACTTTTTGGAGGATGTAAATCACACTAGAAGAGATTCCCTTTCTTTCATCTATGGAGCAACTCATTGATTTAAACTACCTGCCTGTGGTTTAGAAGTGCAACTTTTTTTTCCCTGATTATTTTAATTTTTTAATTTATTATTAATTTTAATGAAAATTTACAGAGACTTTGGATTTCCATTCATTCATTGTTGCAGTTTTCTCCATTCCAAACCCTCCCCCCTAGTACACTACCCTCTTGGAAAAGTAAAAGAAAAATTCTTTCATTGTTTTACAATCCCTCCCCCCAGGTCCACTCCACTATACAGCCTTCACTCTGGATTCCTGTCATGACAAAAATAACTAATAATTTTCCCACTTTAAACAATCTTCTCCCTCATCTGTTTCAATGCAGTATATATTATTGAACCTGTCCTTCTCAGTCTCCTCCCAACCCCGAGATCAGTCCTGCTCTACAACAGTGGAACTATGCAGTATTTGTCCTTTTGTGACTGAGATACTTCACTCAGCATAAGGTCCTCCAGGGTAACCCATTTTGAATAATATTGCATGGGTTATTTGTTTTTCAATGCAATATAGTATTCTATTGTGTGACTATACCACATCTTCTCTATCCATTCCTTTCTTGATAGGCACTTAGGTTGTTTCCAACTCCTTGCTATTGTGAACAAAGCCATGATAAACATGGGTGTGCGTATATCTGCTTGGATGTCAGTTATGGTCTCTTTGGGGTATATCCCCAGTAGTGGAATTGCTGTGTTGAATGGTATCTCTATTTGCAACTTTTTGAGAAAGCGCCATATCGCTGTCCACAGTGGTTGCACCATTTCACACTCTCACCAAGAGTGAATAAGGGTTCCAGTTTCTCCACAATCTCGCCAGCATTTGTTCCTTGCTGTTCTGTTAAATTTTGCAATTCTGACTTGGGTGAGATGATATCTCAAAGTTGTTTTAATTTGCATCTCTCTTAGAGCTATGGATTTTGAACATTTTTTCATGCGCTTGTTAGCCATCTGAATGTCTTCTTCGATGAAGTGTCTGTTCATATCCTGTGCCCATTTTTCTATTGGATTATTTACCTTTTTCTTGTTGTGGTGCTCAAGTATTTTATAAATTGTGGATATAAGTCCCTTATCTGATATGTCATTACCAAATACTTTTCCCAATCTGTGGCTTTCCTTTTAAACCTGGTAGAGAAGTTTTGGATGTGCATAGGGATTTGATTCTTAGAAGATCCCATTCATCTATTTAATCTCTCCTGGTTGTAGGTTTTTCAGGATACTTGGAAGACTGATTATGTTGTGGATTAGGACTTGTAGCATTCTTCCAAGCTTTTCTTTAATGAAGCTTATAGTCCTTGGTTTTAGTCCTAGGTCCATGATCCACCTTGAGTTGGCTTTTGTATATGGATTGAGGTGTGGATCTTGCTTGAGTCTTTTGCAGATACTTTTCCAATTTTACCAACACCATTTGTTAAAAAGGCTGTCATTTCCCCACTTAACTGATTTCATCTCCTTGTCAAAAATCAGTTGACCATAGATCTCCGGGTTCTCAATTCTATTCCATTGATCTATGTGTCTGTCATTGTACCAGTACCATGCTGTCTTAACCACCATGGCAGTGTAGTAAGATTTGAAATCAAGGAGTGAGGTACCTCCTACCTTCTAGTTTTAAGGAGTGCTTTGCTTATTCGGGGCTTCTTTCCATTCCAAATCAAAGTGGAGATTGCCTTTTGCATCTCGTTGAAGAATGGGATTGGTATTTGTATTGGGATTGCATTAAATGTGTAAATTGCCTTTGGTAGTATTGCCATTTTCACAGTATTGAGTCTTCCTATCCATGAGCAAGGGATAGTCTTCCCCTTCTCCAGATCTCTTTTTGTTTCTTGTAGTAGTGTTTTGTAATTTTCTTTTAATAGATCCTTTGTGCTTCTGGTTAAATTTACTCCCAAGTATTTCATATTGTGATTAGCTATTGTGAATGGTATTGTTTTTCTTAGTTCTGCCTCTGTATTGTCTTTGTTACTGTAGATAAATCCAAGTGATTTTTGTATGTTGACCTTGTATCCTGCTACTTTGCTGAATTGGTCAACTACGTCCAATAGTTTTCTTGCTGATACTTTAGGGATTTCTAAGTATACTATCATATCATCTGCATATAGAGATAATTTTACCTCCTCTTTGCCAATTTGGATACCTTTTATTCCCTTCTCTTGTCTTATTGCTGTCACTAAGACTTCCAAAACAATATTGAATAAGAGAAGTGATAATGGGCATCCTTGCCTAGTTCCTGTTCTTAAAGGGAATGCCTTTAACCTCTCTCCATTGAGAGTAATGTTGGCTCTCGGGTTTGCCTAAATACTTTTTACTAAGTTGAAGAATTTCCCCTCTACTCCTATTTTTTTGAGTGTTTTAATCAGAAAAGGGTTTTATTTTGTCAAAGGCCTTTTCTTCATCAAATGATAGGATCATGTGGTTCTTGTTCTTTGCTTTGCTAATGTGATGAATTACATTAATTGTTTTCCTTAAGTTGAACCATCCTTACATACCTGTTATGAACCGACTTGGTCATGGTGAATTATTTCTTTGATGTATCATTGGATTCTATTTGCCAGTATTTTATTCAGGATTTTTTGCATCTATGTTCATGAGGAACAAATCGATCGAAAACAATTTCACTGATTTCACATGTAAGCAAGATTTTACTGAA
>NW_006400089.1:398449-419463 GCF_000299155.1 Elephantulus edwardii | reverse complement strand
GTCCTTTCCTGACTTTGGTATCAAGGATATGTTTGCTTCATAGAATGAGTCTGGGAGAATTCCATCTTTTTCTATTTTCTGAAATAATTTATGTAGAATTGGTGACAGTTCTTCTCTGAATGTTTGATAAAATTCGCTTGTAAAACCATCTGTTCCAGGGCTTTTTTTTGTTTGGAAGTTGTTATATTACCTTTTCAATTTCTTCTTTTGTAATGGGTCTGTTCAGATGTTCCATTTCGTTTTGTGTCAGCTTATGTAGGTTGTGCATTTCTAAGTATTTGTCCATTTCCTCTAGGCTTTCATATTTGTTTGAGTTTAGTTTTTCATAATACCCTAATGTTAGCTTTTTTATTTTAGTTGGTTCTGTTGTGAATCCACAGAATGCCGCATGGTCCAAAGTAACTAGCAACAACACCAAAAAAAAAAAACTTAACACAATGATAGCAATAAAGCCTCGCCTCTCAATAATCACACTGAATGTGAATGGTTTAAATGCACCACTGAAGAGAAAAAGAGTAGCAGATTGGATAAAAAAACAAAATCCATCAAGATGTTGTCTACAAAAGATACACCTGAAAAATGAAGATGAAGAAAGACTCAAACTAAAGGGTGGGGGAAAATATACCAAGCAAATGGCAACCAGAAAAAAGCAGGAGTAGCAATATTAATCTGATGACGCAAATGTCAATGTACAAACCATTGCAAAGGACAAAGTATGTCACTACATAATGCTGAACGGGTCAATAGAACAAGAGGACATAACAATAATAAATATCTATGTACCAAATGAAAGACCTGCAAAATACATAAAACAAACATTAACAAAACTGAAAAAGGAAATAGACAACACTACTATTGTACTTTGAGACTTCAATACACCCCTCTCAAGAAAAGATAGAAATACTAGAAAAAAACTTAACAGAGATAGTGAAGAATTAAATCACACAATAAACCAACTTGACCTCATAGATATTTTTAGGCTAATACACTCCAAAAAAGCACAATATACCTTCTTCTCCAATGTGCATGGAACATTCTCCAGAATAGATCACATTCTAGGTCACAAGGCAAGGATCAATAAATTAAAAAACATAGAAATAATACAAAGCATTTTTTCAGACCATAATGCTACAAAATTAGAAATTAATGACAAGATAAAGGAGAAAAAAACATACATTTGGAAGCTGATCAACACTTTGCTTGAACATGATTGGGTCCTAGAAGAAATAAAAAATGAAGTTAAAATGTTTCTTGAAACAATTAATAGTGAAAACACCACTTACCAAAACCTCTGGGAAACAGCTAAAGCAGTAATCAGAAGTCAATTTATGGTAATAAGCAAACACGTCAAAAGGCAGGAAAAACTGACCATTTACTCTCTAGTCCAACATCTCAAGCAAATTGAAAAGAAACAGCAAGAAAACCCGACACCCTCTAAAAAAACAAACTGAAATTATAAAAATTAGAGCAGAAATGAATGAAATAGAAAACAGAAAAACAATTAAAACTATCAATAAAACTTGGAGTTGGTTCTTTTAAGAGATCAATAAAATTGATAAACCACTAGCAAAACTCACAAAAGAAAAGAAGGAGAAGACATAAAGAATCAGAATAAGAAGTGCAACTCTTTACTACTAGTCCACCAGTGTTACATACATATATGTATACAAAGATACATACGTGTGTTTGTGTATAATTATTGTTTTTTTAATTAATGTTTTAACAGAAGTTTACAGAAAAGTTGCATTTCCGTTCACTCATTTTTGCACATTTTCCTCCCTAACTGCCCCCACTTCACATTTCTCTTTGAAAAGATTCTTCCACTGTTGCACAATTTCCTCTCTTCCCCCCTACCCCCCAAGTCTCTTATTCTGGACTATTGTCATGCAAATACTACCTAATCATATATTTCTTTTAGACCGTTCTTTCCCTCATCTGTTTCAATGCAGTGTTCATTATTTATTTCCTCTTTTGTTAGTTTCCCCCCAACCCCCATGTTAGTCTTATTTTATAACAGTGGCATTATGCAGTATTTATCCTTTTGTGACTGAGATATTTCACTCAGCATAATATCCTCCAGGGTCACCTGTTTTGTATACTATTTTATGAGTTCTTTGTTTTTTGGTGCTGTGTAGTAGTCCATTATGTGAATATACAACAACTTATCTATCCATTCTTTTGTTGATGAGCACTTGGATTGCTTCCATCTCTTTGCTATTGTGAACAAAGATGTAATAAACATGGGTGTCCATATATCTGTTTGGGTAGCAGCTCTGGTTTCTTTAGGGTATATTCCTAGTAGTGCAATTGTTGGGTCAAATATTGTATTTCTGTTTCCAAATTTGTGAGAAAACACCATACTGCCTTCTAGAGTCGTTGCATGATTTAACACTCCCATCAACAGTGAATAAGGGTTCCAATTTCTCCACAACCTCACCAGCATTTGTTGTTTGCTGCTGTTGAAATTTGCTATTGTTACTAGGGTGAGATGATAACTCATAGTTGTTTTGACTTGCATCTCTCTTCGGGCTAAGGATTTTGAACATTTCTTCATGTGTTCTCCATTTGAATGTTTTCTTTGGTGAAATGTCTGTTCATATTCTGTGGCCATTTTGTGATTGTGTTGTTTATCTTCTTATGGTACTCGAGTATTCTATAAATTCTGTTCATATTCTGTGGCCATTTTGTGATTGTGTTGTTTATCTTCTTATGGTACTCGAGTATTCTATAAATTCTAGATATAAATCCCTTATCAGACATGTTATTACCAAATGTTCCCCCCCCCCCAGTTTGTGTCTGTCTTTCTTTTTTACCCTGTTGGAAAAGTTTTTGGGTGTGCATAAAGATTTGATTCTTACAAGTCCTATTCATCTATTTTAGTGTCTCTTAGTTTGTATAATAACAGACAACTAGAGACAAAGAGGAGAAAATGGAAGATTTCTACCAACTTTTTTAGTCAGAAATTGCCCAAATATGCATTCAAGATAATAATGGGTGACTGGAACACAGAAGTTGGGAACAGGGAAGAAGGATCAGTGGCTGGGAAACATGGACTCGGTGACACAAATGAGGCTGGAGCTAGAATGATAGAATTCTGCACATTCGATAATTTATTCATTGCAAATACCTTTTATAAGAAACACAAATGCAGGCTATACACTTAGATTTCACCTGATGGTATACATAGGAACGAAAGTGATTACATTTGTGGAAAGAATGGCTGGAGAAGCTCAATATCAGCTGCGAAAACTATACTAGGTGCTGATTGTGGGATAGACCACCAACTACTATTTGACCTTAAGTCTTTCCCACTCAAATTTCAAAATCATCTCAGGAACAGGTTTGAGGCCTTGAGCACCAGTGAGTGTATACCAGATGAGCTGTGTGAGGGTATTGATACTATCATCTATGAAGAATGCAGAAGGTCATTACAAAGGCTGAAGAGGAAGAAAAGACCAAGATGGATGCCCGATGAGACTCTGAATATTGCATTAGAGCACCGAGCAGCCAAACCTGAAGGAAGAAATCAAGAAATTAACGAGATGACCATAAAATGTCAAAGGGCAGCTCGGGACTACAAAGCAAGATACCATAATGAAATGTGCAAAGAGCTTGGGTCAGAAAAATAAAAGGGCCAAGTTTTCTCAGCATTTCTTAAGCTGAAGGAGATGAAAAACAAATTCAAGCCACGAGTGGCAATAATTAAGGATGCTTTGGGTAGAGTGTTAAAGATACAAGAAATATTGAGAGAAGATGGAAGGAGTATACAGAGTCACTGTAACGGAAGGAATTGGCTGACACAGAAGAATTTAATGAATAACATATGACCAAGAGCCTGTGGTGATGAAGGAGGAAATTCAAGTTGCTCTGGCAGAATTGGCAAAAAACAAGGCTCCAGGAGTTGATGGCATACCAATTGACATATTTCAACAGTTGCTGCCTGGGATATACTTACCAAGCTGTGCCAAGAAATCTGGAGGGCACCCATGTGGCCAACTGACTGGAAGAGATCAATATTTGTTCCCATTCCAAAGAAAGGTGACCCAACAGAGTGTGGAATTATCAAACAATATCATTAATATCACATGCAAGAAAGATTCTGCTGAAGATTACCCAAAAATGGCTGGAGCAACATGTCAACAGAGAACTGCAAGACGTGCAGGCTGGATTTAGAAGAGATCATAGTACTAGGAATATTATAGCTAATGTTAGATGGATCTAGAGAGGATCAGAGGAATGTCTATCTGTGCTTCATTCACTATGTAAAAGCTTGTGACTGTGTGGATCACATGCAGCTGTGGCTGACTCTGAGAGGAATGGGAATCCCTGAACATTTGATTGTGCTTATACGAAACCTATACTTGAACCAAGAGGCAGTCATCAGAACAGAGCAAGGAATCACTGCATGGTTCAAAATTGGGAAGGGTGCCCGCCAGAGATATATTCTGTCTCATTCTATTTTCAACCTGACTGCAGAACAGATCATACGGGACACTGGGCTGTATAAGGAGGAGTGTCGCATCAGGATTGGTGGCATTATGCAGATGACAAAACCCTGCTTGCTGAGACTGAGGAGGACCTGAAGCGCTTGCTGCAGAAGGTCAAGGGCTGCAGCCTCCAATATGGATTGAAGCTCAAGATCAAGAACACAAAGATTGACCACCATGGCAATGTAGTAGGATTTGAAATCAGAGTGAGATGCCTCTTGTTTCTCTTTTTAATTAGTGCTTTGCTTCTTTGGGGCCTCTTTCCATTCTAAATGAAATTGGAGATTGCATTTTCCATCTCATTGAAGAATGGAATTGGTATTTGTATTGGGATTGTATTAAATATGTAAATTGCCTTTGTTAGTATTGCCATTTTCACAATATTGAGTCTTCCTATCCATGAGCAATTCTTCCACCTCTCCAGGTCCCTTTTTATTTCTTGTTGTAATGTTTTGTAATTTTCTTTGAATAGGTCCTTCGTGCTTCTGGTTAGATTTACTGCCAAGTATTTCATCTTGTGATTAGCAATTGTGAAGGGTATTGTTTTTCTTAGTTCCAGTTCTGTATTCTCTTTTTTATGGTAGAGAAATCCAATTGTTTTTTGTATGTGTGGTACTGGTACAATGGCAGACACATAGATCAATGGAATAGAATTGAAAATCCAAAAATCAGCCCATCTACTTATGGTCAACTGATTTTTGACAAAGAGATGAAACCAGTTAAGTAGGGAAAAGACAGCCTTTTTAAGAAATTTTGCTGGAAAAACTGGAAAACTATCTGCAGAAAACTCAAGATCCACACCTCACTCCATACACAAAAACCAACTCAAAGTGGATCATGGACCTACGTCTGAAAGCAAGGACTATAACCTTTATTAAAGAAAAGTTTGGAAGGACTCTAGAAGTCCTAATCTACAGCATTCTTCCAAGAATCCTGAAAAATCTACAACCAGGGGAGGATAAAATAGATGCAAGGGACCTTCTAAGAATCAAATCTCTATGCTCATCCAAAAACTTTCCCAACAGGGTAAAAAGGGAAGCCACAGATTGGAGGGGGGGGGAATATTTGGTAATGACATGTCAGAAAGGGAACTTATATCGAGAATTTATAAAATACTTGAGCACAACAACAAGATAAATGTAAACAGCCCAGTTGAAAAATGGGCACAGGATATGAACAGGCACTTCACCAAAGAAGACATTCAGATGGCATACAAACACATGAAGAAATGTTGAAAATCCCTAGCTCTAAGAGAGATGCAAGTCAAAAGAACTATGAGGTATCATCTCACCCCAGTTAGAATAGCAAAATTTAACAGAATAGCAAACAACAGATGCTGGTGAGGTTGTGGAGAAACTGGAAGATTTACTCACTGTTGGTGGGAGTGTAAAATGATGCAACCACTATGAAAGGCAGTATGGTGCTTTCTCAAAAAGTTGCAAATGGAAATAACATTTGACCTAGCAATTCCACTACTGGGAATATATCCTAAAGAAACCATAACTGCCACCCAATCAGATATATGTACATCCATGTTTATTGTGGCTTTGTTCACAATAGCAAAGTGTTGGAAACAACCCAAGTGCCCGTCAACAAATGAATGGGTAGAGAAGCTCTGGTATATTCACACAATGGAATACTATGCTGCACTGAACAACAAGGAACTAATGAAATCTACAAAATGGATGACCCTAGAGATTATGCTGAGTAAAATATCACAGTCACAAAAGGACACATACTTTATAGTGCCACTGTTCTAAAATGAGACTGACGTTGGGGTTGGGGCAAACTGAGAGGTGATAAATAATGTAGATAGACTGCATTGAAATAGATGAGTTAGAGAACTGTTTCAAAGGGATATTTGATTAGATATTATTGTTATGACAGGAGTCCAGAACGAAGGTACCATAGTGGAGTGGGCTTGGGGAGGGGTTTGAATAACAATGGAAGAATTTTTTTCTTTTACTTTTCAAAGAGAAGAACGAACTGAAGGGGACGGGTGGGCAGGGATAAAAGTGCAACAATGAATGAATGGAAATCCAAAGTCTTTGTAAACTTTCATTAAAATAAATTTAAAAAAAAACCAAAATAACAAATAAAGTAATTTATTTTAAAAAAAAACAAACAAAGATTCTTAACACTGGACCAATTGGCAGCATCAGTATGGTTGGGAAAGAGATTGAGATAGTTAACAGTTTTAGTTTGCTTGCCTTCACAGCCTGGTACCAGCAGCCAGGAAATCAAGAGATGAATTACATTGGGAAAGTCAGCTTTCAGGTACATCTCCAGAGCACTGAAAAGCAACAGCATTAGGCTGGAGACTAAGGTCTGCCTGATGCGAGCAATTGTGTCTTTGCAATTGCGTGTTATGCATTGGAGAGCTGGACAGTGACTAGGGATGATAGAAATAGAATTGATGCCTTTGAACTGTGGTACTGGAGAAGAGTGTTGAATATACCATGGAAGGCTAAGAGAACAAACAGTTTGTTCTGGAGAGGGTGAAGTTGGGCTGCTCCTTGGAGTCAAGGATTCTGAGGCTTTGTCTGACATACTTTGGGCATGTTGCAAGGAGGGACCAGTTCTTGGAGAAGGACATCATGTTTGGGAGAGTTGACAGCACAGGAGAGGAGACCCTCGATGACATGGATTGATTCAGTGATTGGGGTAGTGGATGTAGATGTTTTAGAGACAATGAGATTGGCACAGGATAGAGCAGGGTTTAGGGCTCTTGTACATAGAGTCACTATGAGTTGCAAGTGACACGATGGCACATAGTAACAATAAGCTTGCTTGTCTAGAGAACCCAGCCTCAGGTGATGTGGAAAGGACAGCTTGGTCATCGAGCACCTGTGGAAATGGGTTTTATGGCTTCTCCATTTTGTCCCTCAGACTTTGGCCCCCTCTACAACTGCTCACAACTCGACCCATCTGCCTTTTCATACATGTACTTTATTCATAGTATGATCATTGGAAATCATATAGTGTCTGCCATCAATTTAATTGTGTCTCTTTCCTTCCCCATTTATGTTGAAGCTGTAAGCCCTAGTATTTGTGAAAGTGAACTTATTTGGGTATGCAATCAGTTAACTTGAAATAATATTGGAGCTGTCTTGAGCAAGAAGTGGGTGCAACAGAAGATGCTCCTCAGCTACGTGGATTGACACTGTGGCTGCTGGGGTTAAGTCAGCAATAATTGTGAGGTTGGTGCAGGGTCAAGCAGGGCTTATTTCTATTTTACTTCGAGTCACTGTTAATTGGTACAGACTTGTTGGCACTTAACAGTCACATAAATACTTGTGAGTAACACTTGATCTTTTCCTACCTGACTCACATTTGAGGACAGATTCATAACTATGAATCTCTGTGGAAACAAACTGCTGCTTCTATCCCCTGCAGAGTATCTGGTGGGTTCAAACTGGTAACCTTTTTGTTAGCAGCCAGGTGCTTTAGCCACTGTGCCACCAAAGCTTGCTTCTTTTCCCTACATTATACTCACACATTGCCCTTGAGGCAGAAGCGACTCAGAACTGACCCTTTATTGGGTTTCTAAGGCTTAAAATCCCAAGAGGCAATTGCCACATCTTTGTGCCAAGTATCAGAGGTTCTCCCCTTACCAATTACTGTTCTAGATGAGACTGAGTTTGAGATTTGTCCCATGGTGGAGATATCAGCTGAAGATTTGTGGCATGTATCCATAGGATCAGTAAACCCTGCGGCTCTGCTTTATGATGTCTCCTGGAGGTATGGGTCCTTGAACAGGATTACTGTTTTTTTACCCCAAATGCTTTTTTTTTTAATTTTTTAAAAAATTTTTATTTTTATTGCTTTTGTGTGAGTGTACCATCAAATCAGATCTGACTGGTACAGGAGATTGTCCCTCCTTTCCCGGCAGAGCATCTGGTGGATTCGAACCGTGAGCCTCTGGGATTGTAGTTGCAGCTCCTTGCCACTAGGCCACCAGAGCTCCCCACCCCAAATGCTTTTGACCCTGTGCTTGCTAGGACTTGATGGTGATCACGATAAACTAAAGACTGTAGTGTTGGCATAATCTGGCACCAATTCTCAGGCAGCTCTGGGTCTTGGTGACAGTGCATGTATTTATTTATTTATGAATTGTTTTGTGATTTGACCCCAGAGTGACATAGCTCTGCTGGCTTGTGTAGTTGACAGTGTAACTCTCATTTCATATTGGCAGATTATCTTTACTGAAGCTTAAGTTTAAAACTATGTTTTTTAGCATTTACTTAAAGGCATCTCCAACCATTTGAACAAAATTCCAAGATTTCGCTTGTATATGATGTTGTTGTTTTGTGCCGTAGAGTCACATAAGATTCATAGTGATTCTATGAATGACTCTGAACCTTACCATATCCTGAGATCCTGAGCCAACTTCATCCAGTATACCTTACCCAATTTACACAGTGTCAATCCATCTCATCTAAGGTCTTCCTCTTCTGTGCTGACCTTCTACTCTTCCAAGCCCAATGTCCTTCTTCAAGGATTGTCCCATCTTAGCAACATACCCAAAATATATGAAACAGAGCTTCAAAATCCTTATCTCCAAGGAGCAACCTGGTTTCACCCTCTCCAAGACAGAACTATTTCTTCTCTTGGCAGTCCATGGTATTACAACTCAGACACTGATTATTCTTCTGTCATCTTTATTCATTGCCCAGCTCTTAGATATGTGTAATATTGATGATATTTTATAACTTCACTTTTTGGGATCACCTTTTTTGAGAATGAGAGTAAATATGGATTTCTTCCAGTCTTCCAAATTTTTTTGGTACAACCTGGTGAGCATGTCTAGCATGTTGCTGAAGCACCTTAGTTGGTATTCCATCAATTCCTGGGACCTTATTTCTTGCCAGTATCTTTAGTGCAAGCTGGACTTCTTCCTCCAGTACTGATGGTTCTTGATCATATGCTGTTTTCTGAAATGATTCAGTGTTGATCAATTCTTTTTAGTACAGTGTTTCTGTGTATTCTCTCCATCTTCTTTTGATAATTACTGCATCACTTAAGACTTTGCCCTTAGAATCTTTCAGTACTACAACTTGAAGCTTAAACTTATTTTCAATTCTTTCCACTTGAGAAATGCTGATTGTGTTCTTCCCTTTTGGATTTCCAATTACAGCTCCTTGCACATTTCATTATAATACTTCCCCTATCCTGCCTTGGATGACTTTTTAAATCTTTTGCTCAGCTTTTTTTACTTCAGCATTTTCTCCCCTTTATTTCTGCCTCTCTCTCTGTGTTCTGTTGCAAGTTTCAGAGTCTCTTCTGACATTCATTTTGGTCTTCACTTTCTTCTCTGTCTTTGTGATGGCCTTTTACTTTTTCTTCATATGTGATATCCTTGATGCCATTCCATAACTAGGCTGATCTTCAGTGTTCAGTGTGTCAATACTATTCTTGAGACAGCATTTCAATTCAAGTGGGATAAACTCAAGATTTTATTTTGGCTTTTGTTTATTTTTTAAATTTGATTATTCAAAACCATCTGGAACAGTGTATTGACAGAGAACTTCCAGAAATTTAAGCTCCCAGAAATTCAAGGAGGCTTAGAAAGAGATCATGGAAAGAGGGATATCAGAGCTGACATCATATGGATCCTGACTGAAGTAGAGAATACCAGAAAGATGTTTGTTTGTTTTGTTGACTATGCAAACGCCTTTAACTGTGTAGGTGGTAGTAAATTACCTGTGGAGTGAGAGTACTTTTCCACTGCAGGAACAAGTGGAGAACAGGAGACAACAGTATAACTTGGTAGATTTGCTATGCATTTTACTACCTAAATTAGTGTTTTTAAGAAGTCTTTAGAAACATTTTTGTGACCCTAAGGCAGTGGTCCTCCCAGCTTGTGCTGTAGCCACCAGCACCAGCCTCACTCTGTCTGGAAATGCTGTGAGACTCACTGTGGGCACACTTGCTGTAAATGTCTGGCTTGCAGTATCATACTCTAAAGGGAGCAGGCAGCTAAGACATCCTCTTGGTCAGTGTGTTTCTTGGAGTTTCTTCCGCAAATGTCATCAGAACTAGGGACACATATTTTCCAAAAACTTTATTAGTGGTCCCTTTAAGGTTTTGTCTAGGTTTTGAGTTTTAATGATTCTACAGCCATTGAGGCTGGAATGTTGTTCCAGGTTGGAGTTTATGCTGGGTAACCTACTGTCAGTCCCAAAAAAATTTCTTACAAAGGGTGAGAGAGATTCTGTAATCAGTTCTTAGAGAAGTTCAGTTTCGTTTCGTTTCAAATAATGACAGGATTACTTACTGTAATATGTGTATAGTCTCTAAAACTGATTTTTTAAGAACTTCAGGGAGGTGAATGTGTAAATTCTGGATGATTATTAAAATGTATACTCAAACTTAGTGCATGGTCTGCCTTCTTTTTATTTGGAGTTCACATCAGTGGGTATCTGTGTTAGAGAGTGGATTGTGCCCAGTGTTTTAAGACTTGGTGGAGAACAGGAGTAGTTGTGGTAATGGTATGAAATATTTTTTTTTTTATGTGTACCATCAAATCTGACCTGACTGGCACAGGAGGAGTTTGTCCCTCCTTCTCCAGCAGGGCATCTGGTGGATTCGAACCACATACCTTTGGGGGTATGAAATCTTTTTAGCAAGATTAATTCCATTCTAGAGTTGGAACCGTCTGAGCAACGGAAGTGAGCTCTGATGGTGTAGTCTGTAAGGAATTCCATGCTTACCCAAAGGCCAAGCCAAGGCAATTTCAATCCACCAGGGGCTCCAGAAGAGAAAGTCTCCTTCTGTGTGATTTGCAGCTTTGGAAACACTGGAGGATCAACTATGAATCTATGAATTATGATTATACAAGTGTTGATAATAGTACGCGAAAGAGACCAGGGCATGAGAAATTTTGCACAGCTCGGAATTGGATGTTTCATGAGCTAAAGTTTGGCTGTTTCACGAAATAAAGTTTGGCTGTGAGAGCTTCAACAGGGGTTTGAGCAGTTGTGCTGCCTGTGGCCTCACAGGTGAGTGCCGGGTAGTTAACGTGTGTGCCAGTCAGGAGTTAGGGCAGGGAGAGTCTGTGCCATCTAACAGCTCTTTCAAGGGGAGCCTGAGGATGGGGGTTAAGAGGCCATTGGACTAAAGCAGAGGTCAGGAAGCCCTTCCATGCAGAGAGCACCCCAGTGTGAACTGGCTGCCATGCCAGAATAGGCAGGGGCCTTGAGGGCCAGGTTGCAGAGCTATGCCCTGCATGCTCCTGGGGACAGGGCCACCACTACTGGGCAAGCAAAGGTTGATATTCCAACATATGCTGTGTCATCAAGAGTGTGTCACTTGATCAAATGTAAAATAAAGAAGGAAAAAATCTTTACTGCATATTTTTCCTACACTGTGTATGAAGGGACTGAATCCACCAGTATCTAAACTGAGAGGTGATTGTTTATGACCTTGTATTTGTTTTCTTAGTGCTCTCTTTTTAATAGAACAAAAGCAGAAAACATGTGTTTCTAAGTATAACTATAGAAACCACTTCTAAATCTCAGGGACCCACATGATAGAGAGCAGCTCACAAACCTGTGCCTGAACTTGCCTCTGGCTCTTGTTAGCCAAGAGCCTGGGTCTCCTTTTCCTCATCTATTAAAAAGGCATAAACTTGTGTCTGGTCAGGCATTCTGAGAATGGAGTTAAGTATTAGCACATGCACAGCTTCTGGCTTGGTGTCTTCTGAGGGAGAGCTTTTCCCTTGGTGAATATTTTGTTTATTTTGCCTTAATCTTAGAAGTAATGTAGATATTTGAAATTTTACTTGGTAGAAATAATTCTTTCTGTCATTGTAGTCATTATCCTTGTATTTCATGAGTTGGCCTACCACTGGCATTTTATTGATTTACTGCTAAAGCTACGCCATTACACAAAGTACAGTTTATTTCCTCTGTTCTCTTCATGAGAAAGGGGTCTGCTCTTTAAAGGAAACAAATCCCATTTAATTGGCTTAGTTAATGCCTCCAGCTCAGCCTGGCTCAGGCTGAAAGTGGTTCCATATGTCTTGGCGCCAGGGAGGGAGTCGCTGTTTCCTGAGACTGGGAACCAGAGGGGCTCCCCTGAAGCCTGGCTGGCCTTTGGCTCCCCCCTAGCCAGGACTTCTCTCCTGCCAGCATCTGGCAGTCTGGGTAGCCCTCCCCTGATCTGCTGACCCCATGAGTGTTCTGTCCTCCAGGGTCACTGATGTTAAATCCAGGTGCCTGACCCAGCAGACTCAGGTGTCATTACTTGAGAGTCCAAGGCTCATGGTGCAGCTTCCTGCCTTCCTGCTTGCATACATGGATTTCTTCACCTGTCCTTGCTGTTAATGAGATTACCTGCCTGGTTTCTGAGGACAGTTCAGGTTTATTAAAATGCCCTGTTGTAATCACGTGTTGAACCACTTTCTTTCTCTAAAGGATTCCACTCAATGATGGGTTAGTGAACATTTGCAATTAGCTGGAGGCACGGACTTATTTGTGGCATTTACTGATTTCTGTGGTAGAAAGACTCCCCCTGCGGTTTCTTGGTGTAACTGATGTGGCCTGTCACATCCCTGCCTCTACGCTGTGGCCCCAGCTCTAAGGAAAGCTTTTATGATCTCTCACTCCTTTCTGCCTGGATGCCTTTTCCTGTCCAGCTCTCCACAGACCTGCTCCATTCCTCAGAGAATCTTCCTCAAAGTCCATCTTCCCCCTGATTTCTCAATGCTGTCTCTAGAAGCTTCTGACTTATGTCTACAAAACGCCAGCTCTTCCTTTCCCACTGTGTGTGAACACCCTGCTCAAGGACTTTTTCTGTGGCGGATCTTTCTTCTTCAGGTTTTCCTCTTTGCTTTTTTTTTTCATTCATCACCATTCATTTTTGGAACTATTCAAAATCGGTACTCTCTGGAACTCCCTCCCCTTATGCCACTAACCACACTTTCTTCAGGCTCCCTGTTATGGAGATTAAAAAAAAAAACAACAAAAACCAAAAAACACACACACACAAAAAAACCACTCCAAACAAACTGTATTGTATATTCTTACCTCTGTGTCTGTATTGTAACTTTATTTTAGAGTGCATTGTCTTTCTTATGTTTACAGGGCAGAATTAATATAGGATGTTTTTTATAGATGAATTTTTTTTATTGGGAAAAACATATTGGGGGTACAAGGAGGTGAGGGTTGGGGGCAGAAGGGTGAGGATGGGCCAGGATGCAGTTGCAGAGCTGCACAGTTTGGTCGGTGGGGGGAGCAGGTGAAGGAAATGATGAGGGTCCAGTGGGGACCAGATGCTACAGAGGAATGACAAGCATTGTCCAATGGTAATTAAACCAACTGTCTTATTGATTTGGGAATTGGATGCCGACTCTCTGGCTTCTTCATGCTGAACAGGGGTGTAGATGTAAAGGGGGGAAGGGAGGATGCTTTATCACCTTACTGGTGGTCTTGGGTTAAAGCTGCTTGCCTTCTTGCTCTGTTAGAAGATATTTTGCTGTCATTTGCTCCCCTCTGGACTGCAAAGTGTTTTCCCAGGTGGGTCCAGTGGGGAAGGCTGGTTCAACCCAGAGGCTCCATCCTCCTTTGCTTCCTTAGCTGTCAGTTGTATTTCCTTTTTGTCACTGGCACTGGGTTCAGGGTCAGTTCTGGAGTAAAACTCAGAGTTAAGGTTACCTATAGGAAAGGGAGCAAACCTAGAGAGAACTTGTGAGTTATGAATAGAAGAGCTTTGAGGGTGTTGCTTTCAGGTTTACTGGGGGGAGGGTGGCAGAAGGTGGCCTAGGTGACACTGGATACCCTAGGCATTCTTTTTTTTTTTCTCCTTCCCCACCCAGGGGTCAGATGGCACAATCTGGGGACTGAGGAACTCACCCTGAGGGCTGCGACGGCTCACCCCGAGGGCCACAACGGCTCACCCCGAGCTGAGGGCCAAGGACAGCCCGCCCTGGGCAGAGGGCCACAACAGCTCACCCCGAGCCGAGGGCCGAGGGCAGCCCGCCCCGGGCAGAGGGCCACGACGACTCGCCCCAAGCCGGGGGCCGAGGATGTGTTTTGAGTCACTCTTTTGAGATGAATATAAAAGAGATTAAACAGGAAAGCTAGGAGCAGAAATGGGGGAAGGTGAGATGGCAAATAAGTTCCATGGAACTCAGCCTCATGCAGGAGCTGAGACAGACCCTTCACCAGAACAAACAAAGGGAACACCACCTTCAGAGCACCCTGAATCAGACTACCAGCCTACAAAAGCTGGGAAAAAATTTCTGCACTGAGACACTCCCCAACTCGTAAATCCAAGATCCCTTTCTTCTCTGTTCTTGGCCAGAGCCATACCCAGAAGCAGGCCCCTCCACTGTCTGCCCCAGCACTTTTGGCTTCCAGACTTCTGGGGTCTTTCATGTTACAGCCACCAGCTGGCTGACAGTTCCTTTCTCATGTCTCCCTTCAGGTGAACTGCCAGAGTCCTAGTTCTCAAGAAGAACAAAACAAGTGAGGCACATATTGTTGTTAGTGTGTTTTCAATAAATCGCTATGGGAAAATAGATTTCTACATGCAGAAAAATGAAACAGAATTCATGCCTCACACTATCCACAAACTGATTCAAGATAATTAAGAATCTAAATGTGAAAACGGTTTGTTGTTGTTAGGTGTGGATAAAGAACTGGTCGAAATTCATAGTGACCTTTACACAACACGTGAAACCATGCACCACCCTCATAACCATTGCTACACTAGAGCCCATTGTCACAGTCACTCCTTTGATCAGTCTCACTGGATGTTTTCCTCCATATCAGTCCTTTACTTTTCCAAGTATACTGTCCTTCTCTAGGGATTGTCCCTTCCTGAGAACATGTCCAAAGTATGTGAGGCAAATTCTCGTGACATTCTCTCTTCTAAGAGTATTCTGGCTAGAATTTTTTCAAGATATGTTTACTTGTTCTTCAAGCAGTCTGTGGCATGCTGATCAGTATTCTTTGCTGTCATTAGACACTGTGATTAAAGTGTGTGAATTCTTCATTTGTCTTACTTATTCATTGTCTAAGTTTGTATGCATATATGAGGAGATTGAAAATATGTCTTTACACAGACACATTTTCATCTTTGAAAGTGATATTTTTGCCTTTTAATATACTAGGGAAGTTTTTTGCAACAGATTTGCCCAGTGAAATATATAATTTGGATTCTTAACTATATCTGAGTCTTTCTATCCAAAGATACATGTTGTTATGTATTGTCAAGTCTGAACTGACCCATAGCTGACTCTGTAATGAGTTTTCAGAGGCAATTAATTGCTCACCTTTTTTCCATAGCTCATCTGATAGATTCAAATCATGTACCTTTGGGTTTCATCACAATTGCTTACCCCTAGGCCGCCTGGACTCCCTAAGAGATTTAGATTCAGCTTTAGTTGCTGCTCGTGGCATATTGGGCACTCATCAGTGATTGTAGCCAGGGTGGCATTGGTAGGGGAAGTCTTTGTTGCTGGATTCATGCATAACTGCCATGCTACCATCATGGCCACATAATTCATGAAGCCATTTGGCAATGGCATGCTTGGCTAGGGAAGGAGGATGATTGCTGTCCATATGTCATCCTGTACACTTGATGGCAAAAATTCTGCTCTGCTGATGTCACCTTTTGGTGAGCATTCACATGAAACAAATATCTTTTCTTTTGGGTCCCACTCAGTGAAGTATGTCCACATGCCTCCTTTCCATACATATCAATCATTGTTACCAGTTTTCAAGTAATATTCCTTCCAAGTCCCTCAACATAAACCAAACCATTGGCTATAGTTCTAGTATTAGTACAGAACCATGCATCTGACAATGCAAATTTCTGCCTACTGAGAGGATGTCTCCTCACTGCTGTCCTTGAAGAAAGTTCCAGAAAGTAGTAATGCAGTGCTACTGTCCACTTCCAGCTGGTGCCTCTGTGTTGGCAGAACCGTCTGTGAACAAAGCATCAGGTTTCTCTTCTCCATTTGCCTGACCATAAAGAAATCCCAAGAGGCTATAGGCTGCTGAGGAAGGGGAGATGACCTTGACAAGAGGTTATTGGATTGGGGTGTCTGAACCCCCCTTCATTATGTAACTTATTCATTCCTTCAGTTCCTGCTTGTGCCCCATCCTTTATAGACCACTTCCATTTAAAATGGAACGATGCTGTGTAGGTCCAGCTTTATGACTGTGGGTCAAACTACATCCAGTTTGTAATGGGCAGTTCAGGCCTCATGGTGAATTGGCAGCTTTTGGTAGGTCTCTACTAAGGTACCTTAAGAAGCCAAGAACTGTTTCTCAAAAGGAGAGGAGTTATCTGCAGAGGATGTCATCCTACATGTCTGCACTGTCATTCACTACAGTGTCTAAAGGGTCATCGTGGCATCATGGTCTGCCTCTGCCTCTGCCTCCTCAGGCACCATTGGATTCACCACCTTCCTCTGCCTCCTCAGAAACCACTGGATCCATTGTTTACCTCTGCCTCTTCAGGCACCTTTGGATTTGGTGGACCATGTGGCTCTGTGGTAGAATGACTTGCAAGGCATCCCAGACCTCCTGTAGAGCCTTCTGTTATTCTGAGCCCTGTTTAAAATTAGTCACTTTACTTCACAAACAGGCTAGAACAGCATACCCCTTACACCTAGACAAGTAATTTGCATTGCCTACAAAATTCCAAGAAGGCCCATCAGACACTGTTCTTAAATTTAGTTGTAGAAGAAGCAGAACATATTCTTCACTTTAAAAGGACAATCTCTACATGCCTCATGCTACTGTCTTGTTAGGTGCTGTCACCCTGTCCTATCCTGCACCATCTTCTCCATCTCTGACACACTTGAGTTCATTGCTGCAGTCACTGTGTCAATCCATACCCTTAGGGGCTGGGAATGAAAAACTGAGGAAGAATAGTGTTACATAGTTCCAATGGGGATAAATAGTTAAAAAGACAATTTTAAGATCTGCCTTAGAATATAATGTTGTGAGTGATAGGATCCTATTCTATGCATTCAAAGAAGATGTGTTAACACAACTATTATTCAAATATATACATCAACAGCTAAAGCCAAAGAGGAGGAAATTGAGAATTTCTACCAACTTTTGCAGTCTGAAAGTGATCAGTCATGCAGTTAAGATGCATTAACAATTTTTGATGACTAGAATGACCTATCAGTTATTTGTGAGGGTAATTATTTGATGTGACTAATGTTTCATGTTTGTATGTGAAAATTGTAGCTTAACTGTAACATTGTAAACATTGTACCCAGTCTGTAAAAGAAGCACAGTTCTATTGCTTTGTCTTGCTTATAGTCATTAAAGTACTACATTTGCATTTATTGCTTTTATTTCTGCTTTCTTTAAAAATACAGCAAATAACATTTTATGAGACCACAAAACACATAGATTTTTATTTTATCCTTAATTTGTATAGCTCCACTGTAGGCATTGTTTATAATTATAGATATAAAATGAAATTTCATTTATAATTGGAAAAAAATCCAATAAAAAACAATACTCATTTAGAAATTAACTAAGATCTTTGATAAAAATATGATATGTAAAACAAAACAAGTTAGAAACAGTGATGAAGGAATACTAGTTGGAAAGTAAGGACTTGGTGACAGAAATGAGGCTGGAGAGGGAATGATTAAATTCTGTGCATTCAGTAATTGTTTCATAGCAAATACCTTTTTTAAGAAACACAAAAGACAACTTTACACATAGAACTCACCTGATGGCCTGAACAGGAATCAGAGTAACTACATCTGTGTAAAGAATAGTTTAATAAATTCGATATCAGCAGTCAAAACCAGGCCAGACTTATGTGCAAGTACAAATTGGAGCTGAAGAAAACGAAAATAAATCAGTAAGAACAAAAATGTGATCTTGAGTCTATCCTTCCATAAGGTAAACATCATCTTAAGAACACGTTTGAGACTGAACACCAATGATCATGCCACTAGACCCCTGGAAACTTCACTGGTAGTCCTTGGTATAATTAATATTCCCTACCAGGACCATAATTCAAAGATATTGTTTCTTTGGTCTTCCTTGGACATTGTTCAGCTTAGGCATACATATGTGATGATTTATAATAGCACATCTTGGAACCACATTCTTTAGTTACATTTTGTCTTTTTAAAACTTTAAAGTGGTCTTTTGCAGTAGTTCCTCAAAAAGAAATTCCAGATTACATAAATTCCAGGCTTTATGATACTAGGAATTTACAGAAGTAGAGAAGAGGGCAATTTCCAGCAGTTCCATATGGCTAGAAGCCAGAGTGACCAGGCATATATGCTGGAGTGGGTTGAGTTGCTGAGAAAACAATCATGTATCAGTCATGTAGGATGGAACTTTTTGAGGGGTTAGACATTATCCTCCAGCATTGAAATGATCCCATGTGTTTTGAAGTGGGGCCATTACAGGGAAGGCTTTGGGTGTGGGCTGGGAAAGCTGATTTAACTTCCTGGTCCAGTTACCCATTGTGAGGAGGGCTCAATGGTGTGCATGCTTGTGCAATTGAATAGAAAGGGCATTGATGGGACATTGTAAAGGTAGATTTGACAGAAGTCACCTACTGGCCAGTGAAAAAGAGTGAAAGGTAGTATACAATTCTTAGATTTTTAATTTGGAAAATTAGGAGTACAATAATGTTCTTAGCTGGATCTTTTAAACAATGATGAAAGCTTTAGCTTCAGACAGTGTGAAATGGTTCAAATGTACCCAATTGTGATGGAGTCTGTTTGCTCTTATGGTGGTTTGATGTGTGTCAGACAGAACTGTGCTCCCTGGAGTCTTTAATGACTGACTGTGTGCAAGTGGATCACCAGGCCTTTCTTTGGAGGCACCTCTGTGTGGACTTAAGCCAAGTCAAGCATGTTAACTCTTTGCAGTGCCCAGAACTCAGGTTAGATTTGGAATATATTTACAAGGATGTTCAGAATTAGCTGGTTGGCTATATGTAGCCTAGTACTTAGTGTTTTTGTAATATTTGATGAGTTTTAAACATTGTGTTAAAGAATTATTGATGAAAACCATACAATTAATTGTATTATCCTTAAGCTTATCTAACAATATGTGCTTTTTGGTTTTTTTTTTTTAAATACTAGTTTATTTACAAAATTTGTATACATTAATTTTGAGAACAGATTCTTCCAATTTCCCTTACCCCCCCATCAAATTGTACAACCCCATGATCCCCATGATTACCGCCCCCCCCCCCCGCCCATCCTTATCCTCCACCCTCCCCCACACCCCTTGGATCCTTATACTCATTCTACAATAATGGTTTAAATATTTGTCCTTGTGGGACTGAGTTAATTCACTCAGCATAATGCTCTCCAGTCCCTCCAGTTAGGTAATAATTTACAAAATTATTGCTCCTTTGCTACATAGTATTCCATTGTGTGTATGTACCATAATATCTCAATCCATTTGTTTATGCTTGGACATTTGGGCTGTTTCCATGTTCTTGTAATGGTGAATAATGCTACTATGAACATTGGTGTACAAATCTCCATTTGTGCCTCAGTTCACATTTTCTTAGGGTATATTCCAGGTAGTGGAACAGCTGGGTCATATGGAATTTCTATGTTCAGCTTTTTGAGGACGTGCCAAACTTCCATTTTACAATCCCACCAATAGTATGTAAGAGTTCCTTTCTCATCACATCCTCTCCAACATTTATTACTTGCTTCCCTGTTAAACTTTTCCACTGTTACTGGAGTGAGGTGGTATTTCATTGTGGTTTTGATTTGCATCTTTTTTATTGCCAGTGATTTTGTGCATTTCTTCATGTGTCTGTTTGCCATTAAAATATCTTCCTCTGTGAACATTCTTTTATGTCTTTTGCCCATTTTGTAATTATCAGTCTTCTTGCAGAGACCCAGGAGTATTCTGTAAACTTTCGTTATGAGACTCTACTTTGAGATCGTAGTACCAAATGTTTGTTCCCAGTTGGTAGGTTTTCTTTTCACCCAGTTGGAAACCGTTTTTGATGCGTACATGGATTTAATCTTTAGAAAACCCATTCATCAATTTTATCTTCTTCATATTGTGTTTTTCTGGATGTATTTGGCAGTTTCTCCATACCTTGGATTAGGCAATCTAAGCTTGATCCCAGTTTGTCTCTATGAACTTTAAGGTTTTGGACTTTCCTCCCAGGCTTCTGATCCACTTTGAGTTGATTTTTGTGTATGATAAGAGATGTGGATCCTGTTTCAGCTTTCTGCAGGTGGAAATCCTGTTTCATCAGTGCCATCTGATGAAGAGGTTGTCATTTCCCCATTTGATAGCTTTGATTTCCTTGTCTAATATCAGTCGACCATAGATAGCTGGATCTGTTTTGGGTTCTCAGTTCTTTTCCATTGTTCTATGTGCCTGTCATTGTACCAGTACCGTGCTGTTTTGGTTATTACTGCTATGTAGTAGGTTTTGTACATAGAAAGCAGAGAATACCAGAAGAATGTCTATCTGTGTTTCTTTGATTATGCAAAGGCATTTGACTGTGTGGATCATAACAAACTGTGGCTGACTCTGAGAAGAATGGGAA